>NW_006436294.1:5586640-5622818 GCF_000325575.1 Pteropus alecto
GGGACACAAGTGTCCACCACTCAGGACTGGCGGGAGGATGAAATGAGAGCCTGGAGATGGCCTGGCGCGCAGCAGCACTTGTCCTCTACAAACGGTAACATCTCGGAGCTCCGGCTAATCGAAAGGATGCACCCCAGCTGCGTCCGCTTCCAACATGGGCTCGCTGAATGGGTACCATGCAAACCCAGAGCCGAGCAGTGAAGGCCAAGCAGGCTGGGTACGCTGCCATGCCTCGGGGGGGTGAGGGGTTCCAGAAACTTAAAGCGACTTTACATGGAACTCAGCTCTGGCACCCGCAAAACCTACTCTACGTTAGGTGCCAGAAGTAGTAACATGCAGTGTGTTCAGTGGAATGCCCGTCATGCAGGGAGCTGTCCTTGACCATTTTCACAGACAATAACGACCCGTAGCCACTATTTATTAGGTACTTTTCCCAGACTTCCGAGGAATGGCTGTTGAAACCAGCACAGGTAAGGGGTATTCCACTGGGGAGAGACAGGTCTCAAACATCTCTGCCACACATACTTCCATTCTTGAGCTGCTTGTAGGAAAGTTTCTAAATATACGATATTTTAAATCCTTGGCTCAACAATCTAAAATGTGACAGTGTGTTCCAAGGTGACTTTCTAATGGGGATCATGGCTGTTTCCCTATAGGAACAAATTTAAATTACACACTCAGAGCTCAGGCAGTTTCCTGCAGATCTCAGCCTAAAAATCAAGAACACAGATTTAACCCAAAAGGAGTGACCTGCCTTCAGAATTGAGAGCAGCTTCGTGTTGTAGGATTGCAAAGTCCACCTGAGTCCGTTGGATACAAATCTTGGATATAAATCTGCAAAGTTGCGCTTCAAACATCTAGGACAGAACTGTTTGTTTTTTAGATCGCTGGCAAGTTTGCAAAGTTCAGATTTGAGCCAGAAGAAGAGAGAAAACAACACTTTCCCACGAAGCTCCATAAGCAAAAGGAGTCTCTGTACTTTCAGGAAAAAATGCTCGTTTGATCATTATGACTACCACTAGGGTGTCCAGTGGCAAGGTCTGAGGCTGGCTGGGGAGGCAGAGCATGTGCTTGAGGTCAGGCAGCCAAGCCACTGCCCAGCTACGCAGATGTGGAAAAGCATCTCTGTAGCTGAGGATCAGAACAATCACCTTCCGGGGGGATTCTGAGAACCGCCAACAATACACACAGAGCCCTTAGCATGGTGCCTGGGACTAAGCTGGTTCCCGACACGTGGAGGCTACAGATGTGTTATCATTTTGCAAAAGGGAACAGGCATCCAGTCCTGCCTCCAGGGCTCACCTGGAGCCACAGATTCCAACCGCACCTGTAAGGCCTCATTCTGGGCCTGGCGCCACCCAGAGAGGTCTGGGAAGAAGGCAGAGCAAGCAGAGCAGGCGTTCACTCCAAATCTGCCGATGAAGAAGTCGAGGCCACAGCAGCGCGGTACCGCCCAAAGCTGCAGGAATCAGGAAGCAGAACCTGGATCCGAGCCCAGGGCAGGTCCTCCTCTACACAGACCGGCTAGGAGGGCCCGTCTGCCCCGGGATGGAGGACTCTCCAGATGAAATGGAACAAAGGTTTTAATTTCCTCTCTCCTTACCAGAGACGGAAGGCTACGGCCCAACCCTTAGAAATATTTCATTTAATGAGTTTACGTTCTTTTTAAAATAGCTGTATGACTTCAAGAGCACAGAACATAAAACAGAAAACAGAACAAAAGGGAAAAAAACAAGACTAGCCACGGGGTAGGGAGCGCAGACACGGCAGAGTGGGTGGTCTGGGCTCCAGGAGAGTCTTCACCTGAAGCTCACAGAGCACCCGAGATGAGTTGTTCTAGAAACAAGCGAACACCCAAGGCGAATGTTCAAGAAACAAGGGAACGTCAGGTTTCCTTGGGATCCCCGTGCAGTGAGGTGAGAAGGAGGCCAGGTCCACTGGCAGCGAGACTTCAAGACTCGGGGGAAGCGGCTCCCTCCCGCCCTCCCTCGGCACTCAGAGCATCCCGCATCTGACCCTGCAGCAGCACCGAAAACTACTCAGAGAGCTTGTGTAACTTGCCTGATGGCACAGTCAGTAGGTAACCAGCCCGAACCCGAACCCGAACCCGAACCCACGGCTGTGTAACCCCGGAAGCCTTTTATTTCCGCTGCTTCCAAGAAATGTCCGTTCGAATCAATAGTTTAAGAAGGCAAAGCTATGCAAATATGATGCTTCCCAAAATCAAAGGTAAATAATTTTGCCTTATATCCGTACCAGTCTATATCCACAGATCTTAATTTTATTACACACCCCTATGAGTTTAAAAAAACTTTTCAGAATGCTTCCCTAATATGCACATTTACATTATACACGCTTTAAAATATATGCAAAAATCAATATTCCAAAGGATGAGGCAGTAACTTTGGAAAACGATGTTATGTCTGGAAGCTATGGGGCTGCAGACAAAAGGAGCTGCACAGAAACTCTGTCCCCTAGCTGGTGACATCATTCCTCACGGGCACGAATTAACCATTCTCAATCTGCTTTACGTGTGGAGGAAGATGTAAATGGCTGGGCCAGGCTTCTCACTGAAGGGACAATAAGTGAGCGGGGGATGCTGGAACAAACCCAGTGAGCCTGGACCAAGTCAGACACAAGCTGTGAACCCACGCTGAACTTAAACGGATGGCTAAACACATGGATGATACCGATGTGTACGTATGCGAGTGAGTACACACACACGCACACACACTTTCCAGCTGTCCGGAGGGCTCCTGGAAGCAGGGCCACGCCAGGGAAAGCCTCCACACAGAGGGGTTCCCAATACTGTCCAAAGACTTGCCCCCACAGAAGGTGGGGCTGAACTCCCACCCGCAGAGCATGGCTGCTCTCAGGGACCTGCTTCCCCAGAACTGAGTACGGAAACTATTCTGGCCGACACTGCCCAGGCCAGGAGATCAAGGTCAACACCATCAGTGATAAAACGGACGAGAAGGCCACTTCAGCTGTCCCGTTACAGCAAAACCATCAGAGAAACCCAAATAGAACATGTGGCTAGCACTCCCAGAGCTGTCAGAGACCACTGTGCTGTCAGAATGCCATGCACTGGGGCACAGGTCCCCCGACCTTCAAGGCCAGGGACAGCGGGGCCGCAGGGCCGACGAGCACACACCCCACCTGAAAGCACCCTGACATGCGGGAACTCGCCGGCTGCGCGCCCGCCCACGGCCTCTGCACGGGGCCGCGGTGCCGGAGCCGTGACACTGACGATGGCGACACCTGTGCTTCTCTGCACCGTCTCCGCGTGCTGATTTTTTTGGAACTTTTTAAACTAATACTACGGCCCTGTGTACTTTTCTAGGTTACGTTTCTTGGGGAAAAGGCTTCAGCCTCCTATTTCTAGAGGAACACTGCTAACCTGCCGTCTGGCTTCATGCAAAACAAAACTGCTCCTGGATGCTTCCAAGGGGCTTCGGGTGGTTTTTCCCCTTCGTAGTCAATTGCTACTTGACAAAGTTTATCTTACCCTCTTCCAGAAAGCCTACGGCAGAGTTGTTCACTGTATCCGGGATTCCCAGGAAACAGTTCTGATCTCAAACGTTGTATCTCATTGTCATTTATACATTCTGTCAGGTATTTAATGTGAAAATACAGTCAGACTTTCAGTCGTTTTGATGCTGGTGACATTTTCGCACATCACATTGGACTCTCGCTCAAGAGCTTATCGAAGAGGAAGGACAGCAGCCAGGGGCAGGTGACGCTCAGGGAAGGGATGACAGCCTAGCGGGGTGAAGGCACGTGTCACCCTGAAGACACCAGAAATGTGGCACAAATGAAAGTGTCTACAGCCGTGCTCCGTGTCGAGCAGGAGGAACAGAGCATGGTAGCCTGGGGGGACACCGCGGGAAGAACGGAAGGTCCCAGTCCCCTGGGAGAGACTTTGGACTCAGACAGCCTGGGTCTGGACCCCAACCCTGCCACTGGTTAGCTGTACGAACGGTTACAAAGTGTCTGCTGTGAGCCTCGGTTTCCGCGCTCCAGACGGAGACAGCAGATTACGGGGTGCCAGCAGACATAAAGAGCGTGTTTTAGGTGGAGCGCCCAGCACGGTCCCTGGCTGGGCTGACTTTCTGCTGCCGTGTACGAGCGACCACGGCCTTAGCAGCGATGAGTTCCCCGGGGACAAAGCCAGTCCGACCGAGCTTCAGAGCGGGCGCCTTCCTCCGTAGCTGTTCTCAGAGACAGAGACAGCTGGTTTGTAGACGCTCTAAACGCCGCCCTGTCTCGGGGCTTGGGTCACTGTTTCCATAATGAAGTCTGGGGTTTGGTTATATTTTCGCTCTTCGGCTCACTTCCAGTGAGACAGAAATTGTGTTCTCGGCCGTGCAGCTTGGCGAGTTGGTGACACCGTTTCTCCAGCACCCTCCCATCCTGGGCTCGGAACAATGTCGAACGGGGGGATAGTGCTAGATTAAAACAAACTTACGCGACACGCCGAGCAGACGCAGTGACTGATCCTGGACTGTACCCTGGTCCCCACTAATTAGTTATAAAAGAATTTGGGAGTCAAAAGGGATAAATTTTAATATCGTCTGCATATTAGAAGCAATAAAAATGTACTGAAATATAAACCTGAATAGCACTAATTGAACGAAGAGAGCTGTAACAGTATTTACGGTGATCTAATTTTGATCTGGGGGAAACAGCATGCCCAGGTGTTCGCATGTGCACAGTCATAAGAGCGTGTGAGCAGGTGCTCATTCGCCTACGCGTTTTCACTTAGAAACCCAGCACGACGCACGCTGTGGGTCCGCAGCGGTGGCCTCTGGGCAGCAGGAGGGTGAGATTTCGCTGCTTTCGTTTTTGCTTGTGTCAACCGCATTCCTGAGTTACTTTTTGCCAGTGCCGCTTCTGTGATGACAAAGAATGTCTGTGTCCGTCTGAAATGTCCCCATGCTCCAACAGTTTCACAGTGTTGGTCCTTGAGACCAGGACAGTGACAGTGCTGAGTGCTCATCCCCATGTGAGGGCCTCTCAGCAGAGACGATGCGGGGTGACTCCGGGCCTCCATCTGGTGAGCCGTAAGCTCCCTGGCAGGAAGTAATCCGTGCCTGGGGGAAGGCTGAGCACCAGCTGAGGGCAAGGTAGAATCGACTGCAGAGAGAGATGAGGCCAGTTAGAGAAGACCACAGGAATTCAGCTGGAGGTGAGGAGGGCGCCACTCAGGTGGCGCTGTGTGACCACAGAGAAGTCACTGGCTAGGAGACACTGGCAGAGAAGGACCTGCAGGACTTCCTGGCTCGGGTCCTATGAAGCGGCAAGCCTGGTGTCCGTCTATGACTGTAACGTCAAAGTCATGCCGCCTAAGGAGGCCGCGGTATAACCAGGGACTAAACAAAACATCGCTGGCATTCAGAAGATGCAAAGATCATCGAACACAGGAATAAGTCACTTGATAACCAAAAGGTATCGAAGAAAGTAGTTTATCGCACACAATCCATGAAGGCACGTCCCTGAAGGCAACGGTAAACGCGTTCGTTTATTTTCAGCCCTGCAAGATCGCGAACCCAAAACGAGGCAGCTAGAAAGAGGAAGCGTCATGACCACAGGCATCGTTTACGGTTGTGTAAGCCTCATCGGCACAGACTTAACACTAAGTGCTGTGACCCAGAGGGCAGTGTAAGACAGAGAACTCAAACAGAAATCCTCAGAGGACTGCCGCTTGCCGGCCCATTTGGAAATCGGAGATTTCAAACAACGAAGGCGCCATGTGCACTGCCTAGAAGCACGGAGAGCGGACGCAGGCTGGTGAGAGGCCAGGCGCTAAGGGGCCCGGCCCCGGAGCCCGGGTAGAGCCTGGCCACTCCCACCGCGGGCGTTTCCGGCAGGTCTGGACGGCACCATCAGAGCACGTGGTCAGAGCACGTGGCTCCTGCTCCCCGGCCCCCCACGGCCGCCAGCATGGCTGGGGGGTCACCCGAACCTCATACAAAGCCCGTCTTGTGATTTCACTTCATACTCTCAGCGCTGACTCGTAGCTCAACTGACGTGGTCCAGGGGAAGCCCCCGAAATGCAGCCGCCTCTTCCGTACCCCCCACTGCTGTCTGATTCCAGTCCCCCATCACCCTCCCTGTCGACGACTCAGCACACAGACCCTTCAGAGTTTCTGCCAGGTCGATCTCAAGCATTTCATGTGTTTTAATTCTAGAAAGGATGCAGCGGCAAGAGAGGGTGGGGTTTATCCCAAGAATGCCAGGTTGCTTCCACATTCTAAAACCAATCAGTTGAAGTCACTGTATTAACACACTGAAAAAGCACACGATCGTCTCAAAAGCCACGCAAGAAGCATCTGAGAAAAGCTAATATCCTTTCCTGATTTTTACAAAACGCTCAAGAAAAATAGGAATAAGAGGCTGAGAAAGGTAAAATGAGTATCTTCTAATGAACCTCGCTTTGTTCACGAAGCTGCTTTCGAGGCCAGGCAAAGCCTTTCCTGCAGCGCTGACCATTCTCCGTGTATCTGGTCTTACGTGTCCTTTCTCGCTTCCCTCTCTTGTCTTAAAGTTTTCTTCAGGGGCTGTCCTTTCTAAAGCAACAGTTCTCGAGATCTTGTGCAGTGTGGGCGTCAGATGATTCTCCGTATCCTGACCTCCTGGGCATAGCGAGGAAGAAAAGCCAGGATAGTCAGGCGTGGGTGACAAGGCCTGCGACGCTGGGCGAGCGCACGCCGCAGGGACCTTGCCGCCTTCTAGTCCGGCGCGGCTCCCGCACCCACGCGGCACCCACGCGGCACCCACGCGGCACCCACGCGGCACCCACGCGGCACCGCCCGCCACCTTCGCAGCGGCATTCGGGAATCTTCGCCCTGTGGTCTCATCTCGCCCTCTCTCACCGCATCCGTCATTCCCATGCTTGAGCGGAATTGCTCCAAACACGCCGAGGGAGCGCATTCGTCCTCGTCCCCGGTGTGGCCCCCAGCCCCACGGCAGCATCGCCTGGGACTCGTCAGACACGCACAGTCCCGGGCCTGTTGCGTGAGGAGTCTGAGGCGGGGCCGGCACGCGGGGTTCCCAGCCCCGGGGGAGTGAACGCACGCGAACGTGTACTTTAAGGCGCTGCTGTGACCAAATACGGCACACGATGGACAGCAACGGAAGAGAGGCGGCAGCCCTTCGCGAGGAGCCCCGTGTCCTCCCGCGTGCGTTCACTCAGTATTTGCTGAGAACCTCTGAGCACCGGCCCCTGCACCAGGGCAGAAAATGCAGAGACTACTACGGTCTCATCCTTAGTGCTGACTCACAGTCTACTGGGGGGAAATGACGCATGTGTCATAATTCAACATTTGGCAGTTGATGTCCACATTCCACAGTCTCCTGGCTTCAGGACCGACTTCCCAGCATCCGGACGGCCCGTGCTACCTGAGCCAGCAAGCCCACTGTCCAATTTCTCCCTTTCTTTCTTACACAGCACTTCTCACGACCTAAAGTCAGCGTTACTGTTTGTCTCTTCTGCCTTCTGGAAGGTAGGCCCCAGAGCTTCATCTGCTCGCTGCTACACCCCGCCATCCAGAACCGGGCTAACCGGGCCCGGTTACTCACTAGACAGCTGAACGGACGGAGGGGACGAGGCATTACGGGGGTCCCGGTGAACATGACTGCATGGAGGCAAAGGTCCTCAAAGTGTCACGGAACATTCTCCTGACCTCTTTCCTTAGCATTTGTTCTAGAATTCTTCATGCGGTAGACTCCTCCCACTTCTCACTGCTACATTTCTTATTACGTTTTGAAATTGTTCAGCAGATTAAAGGATTCTGTTGAAGCCTTTATGCTTAAACTTTGTAAAAAGAAATTCCCGTCTCTGTAACTATTACAGGGACAGATCAGAAATAATTTGGAACTGAATTGGACTTGCCATTTTGTAAGCTTTTCTTATCTACCAGGGCTAATAGCAGACGCTTTACTCCTCATAATAGCCCAGGAGGAAGTCTTATTATCTGCATTTAACAGATTGAAAACTGGGGTCAGATAGGCGAGAAAGCTCACATCCGCTGCTCTATAAATATGGCCCAAATCGATACAGAATGTTTCATATCCCATAATAAGTTTGAAAACAGAAATAGTATAAGCTCAGGATTCAGACATATCTGGGCTTGAATTTTAACTTCTACTTAGTAACTGCTTGACCTTGGGCATATTATTTAATCTTTCTGAGCTGTTCAGTAATTTCCACTTGAATAATGGGAAGTTGCAGTCTTGGGAGAAGGAATCTGGAAATACCATTTAAAGTGCTAATTCTCCGGGTGTCAACCCCAAGCCTCTCTGGTCAGCACGTCCCTCCGGCACAGGCGTGCCCATCTGCTCACCATCCTCGAGTGTGTAAATGATCGATGAACAAACAGAAATGTTCGTTCCCCTCCCAGCTGATGGGAACCTTTATTCTGTTGCCCTCAGGCCCCAAAGGCTCATGGAACCATTTTTCATTTGTAACACAGCTTAGTTTCCTTAGCAGATTCTTCTGGTCAGTCCATTTATAAATACAATTGTTAAAATGTAAACGCACATGAGAACTTTATGAACATCCCACAGCTCTTTATTGTCAAGGCTAAAATATAAAATATTCAAGTGACGTAAGCTAATCATGTGAACGTTAAGTTGGACTTTACTCTGAGGGGACACATCACTGACCTGCTTCGCCTCACTGATGACGACTCTTCAGAGTCAAGAGAATTATTCTGTGGAGAGGAAGTATTTCACCGGGCTATCTAGACTGTCCGGATCAAGGGAGACTGACTAAAGGCTGAGCGATGTTCCAGGTGGCAGGGACCAGCCCGGGACCATTAGGCGCTTCCTGGGAACTCGGAGACATAGGCGTGGAATGACAACAGAGGTAGGAGTGGAGGGCGGGGTGGGGACAAAGGAAGGGGTGTCCTGCTTGTGCCACCTACAGAGGCTCGGCAGACGAGTCAGCATCAGAGCCTGGCCCTGGTGGAGGACTGGGCAACACGCCAGGAAGCGAAGGGGCTGAGAAAGGACTTCGATGGGAGCGAACACCAGCGCAGACGAAGGCCAGGTGTGAGGACACGGTGGTGGCATCGGGGGAGGAGCCTGGCATGGCTGCCCCTGCGGGGACTCAGGCTCAGTCTCGCACCTCTAAGGACAACGGGACTGTACGCGCTGTGGGTGCAGTTCTTCGGGTCTGCGATTCTCTTCTATTTCTAGTTTGCTGAGAGTTTTTATTGGAAATACACAGTGTTCTGTCAGATGCTTTTTCTACATCTACTGAGATGCATGTAGAGTTTCCCCCTTTAGTTTGTTCATACGGAGAATTACATTTGTTGGGTCTCTAACATTAAACCAGCCTTGCATTCCTCAGATAAATCCCACTAGGTCAATATTTTATAAACTATTGAATAGGATATGCTAAAATGTTACTTAAAACGTTTGCATCTATGTTCAGTAGTCCTTGTTGTTGCCATTTTCATAATGTCTGGTTTTGGTATGGGGCGATGCTGGCCCCACAGAACGAGGTAGGAGCATTCGCTCTTTTTCAAGCTTCCTAAAAGAAGAGTTTACATAAAATTCATATTATTCCTCCTTTAAAAGCTTGGTAAGATGCATGAATGACGCCACCCAAGCCTGGAATTTTCTCTATGAGAAGATTGTTAACAAAAAAATTCTATTTCCTTAATGGAGATGGGGCTCTCTGGAGTATCCATTTCTTACTGTGATCTTTGGTATTTTGTGACTTTCAAGGAATTTGTCCATTTCATCTCAGATTTCAAATTCACTGGCATAAAGTTGTTCATAACATATCTGTTACCTTTTTAATATCTGTAGGATCTATAGTGATGCCACCTCTCACACTCCTAATATCTGTGATGTGTCTTTTTTCTCTAATCAATCTAGCTAGAAGTTGGTAAATTTCACTGAATTTTCTCAAAGAGCAAGCTTCTGGTTTCTTTGTTTTGGTTTTCTATTTCATTGATTTCTGCTCTGATTTTTATAATTTCCCTTTCTGCTTATTTTAGGTTTAATTTCCACATTTTTTTCTGCTTTCTTAACGTTGAAGCCAAGGCCTACTAATTTGAGACCGTTCTTCTACTCCAGCAAAGGCATTAAGCGCTGTTTCAGAAGTAGCGTTTCAGAGGCATCCCACGAGTGATACGCGGGGCTTTCGTTTTATTCATTTCAAAACACTTTCTATTTTTTTTCTTTCTTTGACCCACGAGTTAATCATAAGTGTGTCACTTTTGTTTCCAAATGTTTGAGGATTTTTCAAAGATCTGTTTCTGGTTTCTAACTTAATTTTATTACTATCATAAAACATACTTCGGAAAATGAGAATAGTTTTAAATATATTGAAACTCGTTTGGTGGCTCTATCAGTCAGGGTTCTTCAGAGAGAAACAGAACAGGTCATGTGTGTATACACATGCATGTGTGTGGCATATGTGTGTGCATATGTGCAAACAGATTTAAAGAATTGGCTAGCGTGACTGTGGGAGCTGGCAAGTTTGAAATTTGTCGGGCAAGCTGGCAGACAAGAAACTCATGCAGGATATCTATGTGACAGCCTTTTGTTTTCTTCCTAATTACTGAGACTATGTTATAGTCTCGAGGCAGAATTCCTTGTCCAGTAAACCTCCGTTTTTGCTCAAGGCCATCCACTGGTTGAATGAGGCCCACCCACACTGTCGGGGCAGTCTTAAAGTCAGCTGATTGTAGATGTTAATCACATCCACAAAGGAGCTTTACAACATCTAGACTAGTGTTTGACCACACTGAGCACCACAGCCCAGCAAAATTTAACCATCACATCCTCAATATGGTCCATCAGTAAATGTTCTGTGTGGACTTAAAAAAAAAAAAAAAAATGGGTATTCTGTGCTCAACTATTGTTGAGTAGAGTGTTCTATAAATGTCAATTAGGTCAAATCGGTTGACAGTATTGTTCAAATCTTCTATATCTTCACTGATTTCTGCCTATTCTACCAATTACTGAAGGATATTACACTCGCTAGGTTTATTTCTCCTTGCAGTTCTATCGGTTTCTGCTTCATTTATTTCAAAGCTGTCAGTAGGCACACAGATGTTTACGTCCATTACGTCCTCTTGAAACACCGAGCCCTTCGTCGGTATGAGAAGGCCTGTGCGCCCTTGGTGACTCTCTGCTTCGTCGGTATGAGAAGGCCTGGGCGCCCTTGGTGACTCTCTGCCCTGGAGTTTCTTTTCTAACATCAGTGTGCCATTCCGCGCTTCTTCGCGTTAGTGTCAGCATGATATACCTTTGTCCGTCCATTTCCTTTCAACCTGTGTCTTTATATTTAAAATGTTTACAAGGAGGTAGCTAGAGTTTGGTCTTGCTTTTTATTCTCTACCTTTATGAGAGTATTTAGACTATTTACTTTTGATATGCTTACTGACATGATTAAGTTTATCACCTATCATCTTGCTATTTGTATAATTTCGATGGGTTTCAGTAACGACCTTGGGCGAAAGAGGATTTTTCTCCCCAGCTGCAGATGAAGAACTGGGGATCGGGTTCAAGTCGGTCACGAGCACGCCGGACGGGTCATGCAGGGTGTCAGAGCAGCAGAGAGACACCACAGGACATGCGGCGTGTGGGCCTGCCGTGGGGGGTCCAGACCCTCGCTCACATAGGGAGCAGCCAGCACAATCCCTGCCTCCCAGTACGGGACCCCTGGACGAACCTGCTACCATCATGGCTGTGGCTGTTGAGCCTACTGTGTGATGTTTTTAAAGACAAGTGGTGTCGAGCTGGGTGGGCATGGAGCACCAGGCTCCCAGAACCAAATGCGCAGAGAACCAAAGGCGGGCCTGGCCCATCACCTTCTGGCAGAGCTTGGTCTTGTTAGGGTTTCCACGCTGCTTTCGGCAGGTGATCGGCAGGTGTGAAGCGGCAGACAGGGGCGAAATGGGAGTCTCCGCGGCGGCCGGCGTGCACACGTGACGGACAGCTGCGGTGTCCAAGCTGGACTAGCCGACGGGTCACCGTCGGTCCAGCCTCCCCAAGTGCTTGTGCGCCAAGGTCCGGCCGGCTTCCTACTCTCCCGTGTAGTCCAGCCCTGGAGGCTGTAAGCTCAGTGGTTCCGGCGTGCAAAGCTACGGAGACCTCCGGGATACACTCGGCCCCGGCCGCCACAGGTAGGCAGCCTCCGCTCATCCGCCGGGCATTTCTGCAGCCCCGGCTGGGGACAGGGCGGCCCCAGGCTTCAGCCCCCTCAGGAGGGCTCTCGCTGGAGCCCCTGCCACATTCCGGCCACACCGCCACATTTTGTGCACATAGTGTAACTCAGAGGGTAGGCCTGAGCCTCACTCGTTGGGGAAAGCAAGGCTGAGCACCACAAAGTAACTGGCCGACGACGGACTCTGGGTCCACGACCCGCACCTCTGCCCACCCCAAGGCCACTGCCACCCTAACGACCGGCACGACCCGTTCACCAGATCTCGTTCTTCCCTTAATGTACATGAATAAAGTCCCAAGTTCGTTACCATTTCTCGATTTGGTCCCGCTTTACTTCTTTGCCCTGCCAGGCTCCTCTACCGTGTAAGCCTCCCACCAACCCTCAGAAGGAGGCACTATGAGTCCACTTTACAGACAGGAAACCGAGGCCGAGAGGCCGAGCTGCAGAGCGCGGCTCACAGGAACGCCGTTCCTAATGGGCACGCGGTTCGCACACCTGTTTTCTGTCCTGGAAGATTCTTCACACGGCACGCAGAAAGAGCACTCGTGAACGCAGACAGACACGACCAGGGACAGCTGAACGGGGAGGAAGGCGTTGTGGGAAATCTGAAGAAACACGCGCTATCTTCCCCACTCTCGAGGGCCTCCCTAGACGCCACTGTCAGTGAATTACTTGTTTCCATGACTACGCCATTCCTTGGTGATCATTTTACAGGTTGAGCACGTTTCCAATTAAATCACATCATCCCTGCTTTGGGGAGGATGACTAGGTACCAAGCTTGGCAGAGCCAAGAGGCTCCAGTGGTAGGTGGCCCCAAAAGACAGCACCGCCCGCTGCCTGCCTGCACCCCCGCCTTGCCGCTTCTTAGAAATTCCTCTGAACCGCAGAAGACCGGGACAACAGAGAGATGTCGCCTGACCTCAGTGTGGAGCTTCCACCACAGTCACCAGCAAGAGGCCTCTGGGCTGCTCCCACCAGCCCAGGAGGCTCCAGATCCACCCCCCGCCACCGCCTGCCTTGGGTGGGGCAGGGTCGATCACCTGGAACGAACGCCCTGCTAGGGGTCCCCACGGGGAACCTCATCCTCCCCAGGGTCCAACCACAGTACGAGTGGAAGCAACGTGGAGTCATGCCCTCTATCCGCCATCCGCTAACTCCATGAACCAGGCAAGTCACATAACTTCCCAAAACTTGAGTCTCCACCCCTGACAGGACATCTGCAAAGACTGAAATAACAGAAAGCGCCTAGCAGCCCCCGGCTCACAGAGCACGTTCCAGAAACAGTGCTGCTTCTCCCCCAGGTTTCTTGGGAAGAAGCTAGCGGAGGAGGGTCCCCAGGCGGTCTGAGGAAAATGGCCAGAGAGAATCTACAGACTGCCACGTCCAGTGGGGTCGAACCACAATGGGCCCCAAACAGGATAAAAAAGCCCGAATGCCCTCAGGACATCAAAAGCAGAGGCAGTAAAATGATCCTTTCAGAAATGTCCTTTTGTTTGTTTTTAGAAGGGGCTGTCTTTGGGGTTCCTTTGTGGACCCACCTCTTGGAGCTAGCCATGGTCCTGGGCTTGGTCATCGAACTGGTAGAGGAGAAAGGAGAGCAGGGGAGGGGAGGGCTCTTTGCGAGGACCCCACACCTAGAAGACAGTCCTAGTCACAACCAGTGGTCCATGTGTGCATCCTGAGGATGCCCCTGTGCTCATTGTGGACAAGTGCATTCTTTATGCTGCGACATCTGCGCATCTCACAAGCCCCGAGGTGACCACGTGTGATCGAAAGCACACTCATGGATTAACCGACAGAAAAGAGGCACCTTGGACTAGAACTGTCAAGACACCCGAGAGACAGACATCAGGACGCCGGGACGTGCTCCTCAGCCTGGCGGCAGGAGGAGGGCAGGAGGGAGGGGTGCACACGTGCCTGCACCTGCACCGCGATGCTGCCCGTCACATGTGCGTCTTCTGGGTGTGCGACAGGGGCACGCTCTTCAGTATTCCAATGGAACCTTGCCTCCCTGCTAATATTTTAAAAGTAAAGATCAGACAATAAATTCTCTTAGAAGCGCTATGCTTCATGTCCTCCGCCGCTTTACGTCTCATTTTAACTGAATGTTGTTGAGGGGATGTAGTATTTTCATTGTGATTCTGCCAATACCTTTGTCTAGAGGCCTGTTGCCATTTTTGTCCTTTGTGAAATTTTTGTTACCAAGAAAGGCAGTATTACATTTTTTCTTCTTCCAGATTGAGTTGGTGTAATGTATTCTTGGTTATCAAAATACTCATATAGCTTTGGGACTTAGAAATGGTAAATATTCCTGCGTGAAAAAGCATGATACATAACTATACGATCTTAATTACCTAAAAATGGAAGCTTAATTGTGTAGACACACACAGGGGACCTATAAGGACATATCCAACTGTAACTGCTCGTGATTATAGAGGACTTGGTCTTTGCTTCTTGTGTTTTCCGGTTTCCTATTCTATGCACAGATTAACTTTTAAAAAATAAACGTTATTGTAAAAATGAAATAACAAAATGAAATAATAAAGAGCCTTGAATGCAGAAGCGAGAGGCTTTGGGGCTCTGCACACAAGTGAAACTCAGGAGGGCAGTGGCGGGAAAGAGAGCGTCACATGCAGCCGACGGATTCAAGCGGGTGACTCACTGCGCCACGCGTCCCGGAGCCTGGGCTCCCTCCCTGGAGAAGAAGATCGCCTACTCAGAAAGCTGTCTTGAGAATTTAAAATGGCTTATGTACAAGTGCGCGACACGCAGGACTACTCGATAGACGTCAGTATGTTGAAATGATTACATTTAAATACACTGACAAGCATTCGCCTACATCTACACCCACTGATTATCATTAATAAAAATGCGTTCGGTCTGGCAGCACCCAAATGAAGAGAACGAAATCCACGCGAAGCCAGGATCGCCCCACCCAGCGTGAACAGTGATGGCCTGGATTGTGAAACTTTCCCCTAAACCCCAAGAGTTCATCCTGCGGGAGAAGGCCACACAGAGGAGAAGCCGAAGTGAGGAGGCGACCGTCAGGATGTGGGGGCCCTGAACCCCAAGGGGAAACACAGTGACATCTGGTGTTGGTTATCATAAGGTGAGCGACACCCAAGGGCCCGAGAGGAAGTCCCTTCTCCAGCTTCTCCGCCGTCACTCCCGGCCACAAAGCCACCCCACCAGCATCAGACATCATAGTCCCTCGCGGGTGTCACACCGTTTCACGCCTCTGTGCCTTCGCTCCCACTGGGGGAAGCGTCTTCCTACACCCCAGGCCCCCTCAGCTCACACACGCACCCTGCCCAGCGACGGAGCCTCTGTGTGCCCGTCACCCACAGTGACAAGCTCCCGGGCACCAACAAGGCCCCAAACGGACGAGACCCTCCCCTGCACCGAGCCCCTAAGCCATCGGTGCCACCTCTATGCGCCAAACCCAGCTCGTTCCTCCTGCTGTGGCCGCGCTTCAGCCAGCGTCCCTGCCCTCCACCCCTCATCTTGTTTTTGTGACAGTGGCCCCGATTACTCAAAATTCATCGTGCCACTGACGCACAGGCAGCTTGGCCAGGCCCTTCTGATGGGCCTGATCAGTCAGTACCCTCTGAAAGGTTGGCACCAATGAGCAGTACCCCGAGAGGCTGCCCTGAGTGCACGCTTCCTGGAAGAGTCATCTGCAGTGACCTTGCCGCCTGCCCCCCACACGTGGCTCTTGAGATCTTTAGTCCCCTCACTCGACACACCGTCCGGGCAGGCTCAGACGAGCTTTCCTGGGTGCTGATGACTCGAAAACTCGGGGCTCCTAGTTCAAACTTTCCTGGAACAACTTGGAGCCACTGTCCTCACTCACCAGAAGTCGCGAGGCACCCCATCTGTGCACTGATATCCACCTGATACTCGTACATTCACTTGGCTTCTTTCATGCTTACGGACCGACGAGGAGGAGTTGCCAAAGGATTAAGAAGCGCTTATCAGATAAATATCTGAACTGAGAATAATTATGCAATAAATAAGTGTTTCAGTGAATAAGAAAAGAACAGGAAATATTCTTCTTCAATCCCAGAAACCGATTCAACCCACACACAGATTCAATCAACCCACAAATCTCCAACACTTCGAGGAAACAAGAGCTGGCAACACCAAGGCCCGACACGCTCGCTGGAACAGCTCCCCAGAAATGCCGCTCAGGGCGCCGTCCACGGAGAAACCGGCTTCCCGCGAACCCGCTTCTCTTAGAAATGCACGCGGCCTCTTCTCCCTGCAAAGCCCTCAAACCTCTGCCTCCGAAAGGGCGCGGCACACACGTGGCAGGCCGCACGCCAGGGGCCGACTCACCTTCGCCTGACTCGAGTCCCCGGGTCTGCCGCCCTCGGGAGGGTTCGCAGGCTTGCTGTCCGCCCGAGGCCTAACGACCTGTCGAAAGGGGCTGCACAGGGCAAAGCCGCTCACGCTGATCCCATCTAGAACGAAAGGACAAAGGCGTCAGCAGGTCAGCTGGACTTGTTCAGTGTGAGGGATTCGGTTCAGACAGCAGAGGAACTGGGGAGCACCCAGTCTGTCCTGCTGCCCAACCTTGTGCCCGCGACAACCGCCTGACGCCCCCTCCGTGTGCGCAGATTCGCACCTGGGTTGAGTTGGGCTGAGACGCAAGCCCGGCGCTACGCTTCCCCAGAGGAGCCCGCGGAGCCCAGAGCAGCTGATGGAGAGGCAGGGGTGTGACCAGGGCCTGTGACATCCTTGCAGGACCGGGTGGGGAAAATGCTGGCCCTAGGTGTCCCCCAAAGAAAGAGGATGCTAAGTCCCAGAAGCTTTGGGTGGGACCCCAGAGGACGACACACTAAGTGCAGGGCAGACTGGAAATAAAGCGCCTCGCAGGGACCGCAGCCCAGGGCTGAGTAGATCGGTCCTGCTACAGGGTTCGGGCAATTCTTCCGCCAAAGATGTACTTCTTGTCCCCCTATTCTGCCAGTGTCTTTGTCTCAAGCCTGATGCTCCCTCCTCCAGAATGCCACTCCTAGTCACCTGGCTGAGAGCAAGTACTCCTCCCCTGAGTCCTAACACCTCGTCGACCCTGAGACCTCGCAGGTGTGCTGCCCCAGACCCAAGAAAACAGATGTGTGGTGGGGCCCTGGGCAGGGGGACCGGCCTCTCCACCGTCTGGCTGAGTGGCCTTTGCCGCGTTGCTTAACCTCTTCGAAGTTTAAATTCCTCATCCCTAAAGTGGGAACAACTCCAACACATAAATTACAGGATTATCTGGAAGAATATGAGTTCCTGTATCTAAAGTGCTGTCGCAATGCCTGGTACCTGGCAAGCATTCCCAAAAATAGCTGCTATTATTATGACAGCAACTTACACGTGTCTCAGATTCCTTACACGACTATAAACTCCTTGAAGACAGAATTCTTGTCCCTTTCGCTATTGTATCCCCAACAGTGGCTGGCACAGGCTCTAGCAAATCATAAACCCTAGGTAAATATTAAGTACATGATTTATTAGAGTCAAATTTGATACTTAGTTTATACACCATGTCCAACAAAAACACATCATCCCAAAGTCACATTCGACAATCACCTCCTGGTTAAAGGGAATTTCGCCATATGCGTCTGCGCAGAAACCCCTTTGCGAAGACGCGACCCAAAGCTGCTGGGTTGGAATGGGTTTTCCCCTCCCTTTGCACGCGCCCGCAGCACCATGGGCACAGTCTACAAAACCGCTCTACGACCCCATCGCGCCTCCTGTGAAGGGAACTCGTACTGTGAACATAGACATTTGCAAAACATAAACTCCACACTTCCAGCACCCTACCCGGGAAACTAGGCCAAGTGGAACCTCCCAGTGAGCACGGTGCCGAAGACCACTAAATGCCACTCAGCCCCTGGGCCGCCCTCCTCGAGTTGAGGCCACGTGCCCAAGGGAAGGTTCAGTGCCATCTCACCACCCAGTCCCCAACAGCCTGGGACACAGCTACTTTGCCCCTCCCCAGGGAAAGCTCCCGTCATCAGCACACTACACAAACTCTGCTGGCTCCCGAAGGACGCAGATTCTTTGCGGCCTTGGAAATGCCGATCCGATTTCACTTCGCATGATGCTACGGTCTCATTCTTGCAGCGGTCCAGAGGCACTGACGGCCATGGGAGTCCTGGTCAGTACTAGCGGCTGACTGTCCGGCACCCCTCTCTCTCCTACAGGGCACTCCGGCTGCAGCCCATGTGGTTCTGGCAGAAGCAAGGGAGGCCCTAGTCCAGCCATGGCCAGAGATGGAAGTGTCCCACCAACAATGGCCAAACCAGAGGACGGACAGAGAGACACAAGAGGGGTCATGCACAGTCTATGCAATTTGATCTATGAATTTAGGGGTGTGGAGAATCTTCCTCTGAATCGTATGCTATAAAGATATGGGTATGGGGCAGGTATGGGGCCTTCCTGCAGTCAGCCAGCCTCTCACCGCATTGAGCAAGCCACATGGCCCTACGGACCTGTTTTCTTGGCTCTAAAATGAGAACCAACACAGGAGAATTATGAAAAAAAACAAATCCATAGCGCAAAAAAGGCTAAAAACTACACCCGAAATTTGCGTCCTTTTCAGACACAGACCTCAAAACCTCAAAGAAACCTCAAAGACCTGTAATCTTCAAGCCCAGAAAAAAAAAAAAAAAACACTTAAAGCCACGTTACAGCTTCTTTACAGAAGCCAGTCTTCGGAGGGCAGGAGCCGAGTCCTTGGCCCGGACACAGCCGTGTCCTGGAGGGGGAACGTGGGGAGAGGGTGGATAGAATAAATGCGACAAGCAAAGAAACTAGTCACCAAGTGCCTGTTGAGGAAAAGCTCTCCAGCTGGGCAGGGCGGAGAGAGAGAAAATTCTGTTCAATCACTCGGCCAATTCTTCTGCCAACACAGGCTATCACAAATAGAACAGAGAACAGATTGGGATGACAATTAATAGGAAGACAAGACCAAAAAAGTTACAAACAGACAAAGGCAGCCTAGTAGGAGGACCATAGTCGAGTGCATTCATGAGGACAGAGGGTATTTAAGAATGTAGGAGTCTGCAAGATCATCATGAATCAAATTGAGCTTTCAGGGAGAATTTCAGAGTGCTCAATTTTTCTATTAAGAGCATCTCTGTGGGCAATTCAGAAATACAATTTTGGATACGAGAATAATACTTCTCTCTTGAATTCGGCTGTATCGCAACCCTGGTGACAGCTGGGAGAAATGACAGCTGAAAGTGGGATTTGTGTGGTAGAAAGAAAAAGCACAGTCACAATAAAAATAGCTCCTCTAGGAAGGGCTGGGAGCTGAGTGTTTACTACGTGCTTGGCACAGCCCCGGGCACTTAGCACATGCCACCTAACTGGTCCTCGCACCTTGCAAGGCAGGCATTATCCGATCAGTTCGGTAGGTGATGAGGCTGATCTTCGAGAAGGTAAGAAGCACTGCACAGTTTAGCAGAAGCAGAGTCAGGATTAGAACTCAGGACTGTCAGCAAAACTGGGACACACAATGCACTTCGGTTCTAACCTGAGCTTATACAAAACCTCAGCTGCCAGGCTGTTCTGCGGTGTGCCCCACACCAACCCCACCATAAGGACCCTCACGATGGCCTGGCATCCATCCCAGTGACGGGTCTACTCAGGGAGCTGTCCATTCTGCACTTTCAAAAGAGACACTAATGCTTAAAGCTGAACACACATTTTTTTCTCTTGCGGCAGGTATATGAAATAAACTAGAATAAAAGTACGTTTGCAAAGGCAAAAGGAGACCACAGGAGGTGAGCGGTAGCAAAGCTTCATCTGTGTCTGCAGCCGCTCCCAGCGCCGACATCACCGCCTCAGCTCCGCCTCAGATCCTCAGGTATGAGATTCTCAGAGGAGCACCGGTGCCTGGTACCACAAAGGTTGGAGACCACTGTCCTAAACGATACACTTCAGTAAGAAAATAATTTCCGAAGGAAGGTCAGCGTGTGAGCACCGCCGAACGGCACACACACGTACACTTCCAAGCCTGGCGCCTGAGGTGCTTCAGTCTGTTTTCCACATAACACCCATCCCCCTCGGCCTCTACCATGTACAGGGCGACGTCACGTAGGCTGAAAATGTCCCCTAAAGTTGCCCCTAACATCTGGCCAGGGTCTCCATCCGGTGTCCAAGGTAGCAAAAGAAACAAAGACAGAATTCCACCAGGCAGCACACGCAACACACAGGGTCCCGCAGCAACGTCAAAGGGCGCCGGCTGTCACCTCCACGGGAACCGTGAGAACTCACACTGCGACAAAGCCTTCTCCACGGAGACGATGCACAACGTCCCACAAGAGCTGAGTCCCAGCGAGACCGCGTTTGGGGCCCGGTGATAATCCTCGCCACCTTTGCTGAGTCTGGCCACACAGGAACCCAACTACGGCGAGCTTGTAAGCCATTAGTCCCGTTAGCATCAGGCTACTACTGAGTTTTCCCTCCCTCTAAGAATGGTTCAGAGAAAAGTGGATAAAACCGAAGCAGGTGACGCTCGGCCACACCTGGGGACATCTGTGACCACAGGGAAACAATGTGTCCAACACACACACAGCTTTCTCCAGAAACCTTCACAAGTGACCAATGGGCAGCCATCGGCGATCTCGGAGCTCCCGACGGAGGCGAGCAGCCCTGCCATGGGTATGGGCCGGGACCCCGGGATCCCAGCACTGGGACGGTGCCGGCCGGTGCTGGACCCCACACGCACCAGGGCGGGAACCACGCGCTGGCGAGTGACTGCACCTAACGTCATCCCCGGTCACTGCCTGATGGGGAGGCCCCACACGCCCAGGCCGGGGCCTGGGCACGCCCCAGGGCCTCGTTCACACACACAGCGGTGTGCAACGTGCGGTCCTGGATCTGCACACCTGCCTCTGAAAGCACCCGATAAAATGAGAGGAATGATGAACGACTGAGAATGAGCAAGGAAATGCTGTCTCTCCAGCACGAGAGAGGGGTTACCGCTGGGCTTTCGAATTCCAGGATTCTTTTCAAAACCACTGGGAAGTCACTTCTCTGTACAGTGCGAATGCCAGAGTGGGTTCTTTCAAGAGCAGTGAGCTCCTTGTCACTAGGCCTGGCTCAATGGAAGATGGGTAACTTCCTCAGCTCCCAGCTAAGGTGGTGAGATTCGCTAGCGCCCTTGTGGAAGCAGCTGCTGTGTCACCCACGGCCTCAGCAGCACCGCAGACAGGACTTCTCGCTGCCCACGCAGAAGATGGCAGGGCAGAGCTGCTGGAGGAGTCCCAGGGGACCGGGAGGCGTGAGGACCGGGTCCACGTCGCAGATGCGCTCCCTTCACTTCTCCAGGAGCAGTCTGCTGACAGGGACAGCGGGGTCAGAGCCCTGGCCCTGCCCGCCCTGCCCGCGCCCGCGGCCTTGGGGACGACACACAGAGCTGTGAGCAGCGACAGTGCCAACACACGCCCCTCTCTCGTCTCCGCTCCGGGCCTTACATCCTTCCTGTCTTGTTTACGTGTGTTGCTCCATCTCTACTTGAAGAGACACACAAATAAATGAACATCAATTCTCCAAAGCAAGCCACAGAAATAGCCCAATTAGCATATGTTATTTTAGGATAAAAATTAAGGAAACAAAACCGGAGTACTGCCAGTTTGAAATCAGAAGTAGAACGCCGCTTTTTCACAAGATAATAAGGGAGAGTGCTGGTGTCCCAAGCCGAACAATGACACGCGCTTGTCCTTTTAGACAGAAATTCAAAAACAATCTGGATGTTTTCTGCACTCTTCGCAGCAGCCTTAAAGCGCTGCCCATCCCTAAAAGACAGGGCAAGTCATTATTTCTTAATTAAAGAGGCAGCCGAACCACAAAAATTACAAAGCTGACAGTTTCAAGGTGGAGCATTAATTTTAAAAACCATCAAAAGGAAAAGTTCACCCCAGCATCCCACAAAACCTTTCTTCCCCAACAACTTAGTTGTGAATACCTGCGGGCAAACTCTCTTAAGGCCTAACTCTAAGAATCACCCTCCTCTCCTCTCCCTCCTCCTTGGCTCCCCCTCCCCTCCCCCCACCTCTGTGCACACAAGCATATGCACTTTTTTTTTCCCACCAAAAATGTAAGTTCCTGGCACTAGCTGTGCTCTCTTCTGCCACAGGATTTTTCCATGTGCATGAAAACTCTTCTGCTCACGCAACCTCCGTCACCTACTTCAGTCCTGATCGTCCCATAACTCTTACCTCACTCGTCATTTCCAAAGACGAGCCTCCCTAACACCTTGAATTACAAACCCCTGGGACACGGTCATAGCATCGGATACCCTTCCCACCCAGCATTTAGCAAAGCTGCAATTTTTTGTTTATTTGTGAAGTTGCTTATCTCTCCCGCAGGATCTGTGCCATCGAATATAGCGGCCACTAGATAGTGGGTATTTAATTACACTCAAATAATAGTAACACTTCAGATTTACAGATGCACCATCCCACATCTCCAGCGATCAAAGCCACACGTGGCTCATGGCTACCTACTGGACAGCTCAGAATAGGACGTTCCTCCAGCACCAAGGGTCATGATGGACAACACTGCACTGGACACGAAGCTCCTTGAGGGCAGGGGCTGCATCCCATTTGACTCCTCAGGGAAATCCCAGGAGCAGTACAGTATATGGAATAAAGTACATACTCCATAACTATTGGTGAGGGGGCGGGAAAAGGCACACTACGATTGCCTACTTAACTATGCTAAAGTGCGCACTGCTTTACAATAACCCAGAAAGGAAGACGAAATTATCTAAGTCCCGTTACCTGATCAGGACAGAGTACTGATAATTAGTTGGCTTCCACAACTTAAAGCTGTATAACTCCAAAGATTCTATAATGTCCACACCCTATTCAGTAAGTATATACCACACAATATCACGCGCTAAAATTATTTCAAAAATTAGATGAAAACAGATCATTAAAATGGTTTTACTGGTGAATTCTATCAGACATTTAAAGAATCAATGCCAATCTTTCGCAAACTCCCCCCAGAAGCTGAAGAGGAAGAAACTCGCACAAGCTCATTCTACGAGGCCAGCAGCACCCCGACACCAAAGCCAGACAAGGTCACTGCAAGAAAAGAAACTACAGACCAACTTCCCTGAGGAATATAAATAAAAAAAATTCAACAAAATACTAGCAAACCAAATTCAACAGCACATTAAACAGATCACACCCTATGGCCAAGTGGGGTTCACTCCCAGGGTACAAGGATGGTTCGACAAACGTAAATAAAAGTGATAGAGCACATTGACAGAAAGATAAAAATCATGTGATCATCTCAATAGATGCAGAAAAAGCATCTGACAAAATTCAACACCTTTTCATGATAAAAACCCCAAATATAACCCCCAAATAATAAAAATCATCTATGACAATGACACAGCTAACATCTTTCTCAACGGTGAAAGGCTGAAAGCGTTTCCTCTAAAATCAGGAACAAGACAAGAACGCCCACATGCACCACTTTTACTCAGCACAGTGCTGGAAGTCCTAGCCAGACCAATCAGGCGGGAAAAAGCAATAAAAGGCATGCGGATCAGAAAGGAAGAAGTAAAATTGTCTTTATTTGCAAATGACATGATATCACTTATAGAAAACCCTATAGATGCCACCAAAAAACTATTATAGTCAACGAATTCAGTAAAGTTGCAGAATATAAAAGCAAAATAAGTTGCTGTTCTATAAACTAACAAATATCACAAAAAGTAATATAAGTATCTGAAGAAATAATTTAAAAAGCCCATTCACAACAGCTTCAAAAGCAATAAAATACTTAGGAATAAATCAAGGAAGTGAAAGATCTAAACACTGGAAACTGTAACTGATTAAAGTAATTTAAGAGGACACAAATGGAAAGATACCCTGTGTTCATGCATCCAAAAAAAATGCTATTGTTAAAATACTACTACTCAAAGCAATCAATGCAATCCCTTTCAAAATTCCAGTAGCGTTTTTCACAGAAACGGAAAAAGCAATCCTAAAATTTGTACAGAACCACAAAGACCCCAAATAGGCGAAGCAATTCCGAGAAAGAACAAAGCTGGAGGCATCGCAGTTCCTGATTTCAAACTACAAAGATATAATCATCAAAATGATATAGTATTGGCATAAAAACAGACACACAGACCAAAGGAACAGAAGAGAGAGCCCAGCAACGAACTCTCGCATATACAGTCAACTAATATTTGACAAGAGAGCCAAGAACACTCGGTGGGGAAAGGGACAGCCTCTTCGGTATGGCGCTGGGAAAACTGGGTAATTACCTGCAGAGAAACTAAACAGGACTATCTTGCACAACTCACAAAAATTAACTCGAAATAGATTAAAGACTTAAACATGAGACCTGAACTGTGAAGCTCCTAGAAAAAAAATTAGGAAAAATGCTCCTTGCCACGGATCTTGCCAACAGTGTTTTGGATATGACAGCACAAGCACAGGCGGCAAAAGCGAAAACACATACGTGGGACCACACGGCCAACGAAACGATCAACAAAACGAAAAGGCAAAGCACGAACCTACGAACACCTGCAAAGCATCCATTTGATAAGGGGTTAACATCCAAAATACATAAAGAATTTGTACAATTCAATAACTAAAAGACAATGTGATTAAAAAATGGGCAGAAGAACCGAATGAGACATTTTTCCAGAGACAACATACAAAAATGGCCGACAAGCATGTGAAAAAGTGCTCAACGTCACTAATCACCAAGGAAATGCAAATCAAATCACCATTAAGATATTGCTTCATCTTTGGGTAAAGTTATCGATGGACAGGACCCAAGGGAACTGATGGGGCACTGAAAATTACCCCTACCTAGGTCTGGGTGGTGGCTGCAAAAATGAATATGAGTAAAAATAAAAATTCACCAAGCTGTACACTTAACATTTGTGCTCATTACTACATAAGTTATATTTCCATAAAAAGATGCAAAGTACCATTTTTAATAACAAAAATAAACTATCTAGGAATAAAGCTAGTAAAATACTCTAAGACCTTTATCAAAAAAATTAGAAAGCATTATTGAAAGACATTAAAGACAAATAAATGCAGAGATAATATTCACAGATAGAAAGACTGGGTATCATAGAAATGTCCATTTTCCCCCAAATCGATCTATAGGTTTATTGCCATCCCAATCAATATTCCAACAGGTCATGTGAGGAACCTGACAAACTGATTCTAAAATTTACATGAAGATGAAGGGACAGAAAATACCCAAAAGGCTTCTGAACAATCACCTGGAGAGTAGACTCGCTCTGCCACGTTTCGAAACCTGTCATCACAGGAAACAGAAAACGAGAAGCAACTGTGTCTGCTCAAAGAAGTCCAGAATTTGGAGCAACTGACCTGAAGCTAGGAGAGCGACTATGGCTTTTTCAAGACAGGAGAAGAAAGGTACCCCGTGTCAATGGTCCCCAAACCTTGCTGCATTTAAGAATCACTTGGAACACTTTTTGAAAAACCCGGTGCCCAGGTCACACCCTGTGCTTATCAAATCACAGTGTCTAGGGCTGGGAACCAGGCAGTTTTCAAAGGTCCCCAGAGGATCACAATGTGCAGAGACATGAGAGCCTCCGGTCTACACACTCCCCGGAGGCAGGCCTAAGAGGGCGGGGGCAGCAGAGAAACACGAGTGATTCTGTATTTCTGGAGAAGGGCGGGCGACGAGGCCCAACCAGCGGCCGGGGCCGGGCCACACAAGCTGCATTGGAAACGTCACCCGGAAGGCAATGTAACCGCACTAAAGGAGCAGGACGTGCCGGATTCTGCTTTCTACGGAGCAATGAGGCCAGTGAGGAAGATGGAGGGAAAGGGGCAAAACGAGCAGCTGGGAGACCAAGGAGAAAACCACTAACATGGTACAAACGGAACATGAGCGAGGCTTCGTTCACAGCAGCGATGGTGGACAGAGAGAGCAGGGCTGAGAATACTTATAAAACAAAACTGACAAGATTCGGCGCAATCAAAAGCATAATCTAACAGTAAACCAAGCTGCAGTGAGCCATAGAAATCATCCCCTTCTCTTTGTGGGGAAAAAAACTCGTGCTTACATCCCCTTTTCTGAGCGCCTCCCTAATTGTCCCTGTGAGTCACCGCCAGCTCGGCTGGGAGGCAGTCAGGAGTACAGGAACAGGGTGTGGAAGACCTGGGCTCCGCTGCCTGGGGTCACCTGTCACTGATGAATGACAACTCCTGGACTTTCATGCTCCCGTGTGGTCTAGAAAGTAATTTCCAGCCTGATTTAAATCGAAGGACCCAGTCAGCCTTCCCACCTGCGGGGCTAACGGCCGGGGGAGCGGGGGGCGCGGGGGGAGGTGCACCTCCCCGGCTCCTGGACCGACAGACGGATGTCTGGGAAGACCGCAGCTTGGGGTGCTGTGGCGCTTCCGGCCTCACTCGCAGGTGTGCTCCCGGGGCTCCCCCTCATGCTGAGCGATTACTGTGTGTGAGTCAGAGGCTGGGGGGTGAGATGGCTAACTATAACGATGGGCAGGCTGACCGGTGAGTGACCTTTTCCTTCTGAACGAAAGCACAGAAAATGCTAAACACAAAAGGAGCGCACAACCTGGCAAATGGCCAACACGATCCGCAAATGATCCCGGGTCTGAATTAAAATACAGGATGTGGACTTCTGACTTCAGCGCGGCGGTGCGGAGAGCTTAAGAAAGCTTTGCTCCCGCCCTTAAGACAAGGGAAACGCTGTGTGAACTGAAAATGACCTTTTCCTGAACTGAGCAGAGGACCGAAGTCTGCACTGGGGGAACCCACCACAGCCGGGGACGGGGACTGGCAGCCACCAAGCGAACCTCCCCCACACTCGAGGGCCTCCGGGAAGGGTGGCGGTGGTCACTGAAGCCTTCCGAGCAGATAAGAGAGTGGCTCGGAAAGAGAGCGGGAGCGGATCTGGGCGAGAGCCCTGACGGTCACGGGGCCGGAGCGGAGCAGCAAAGGAAACCGCCAGAGCCTTGGCGGGCAGCGGCGGGTCGGCGCTACCGCAGCCGCTGGGCCTGGAGCTGGCAGAGAGGGACGCGGGCAGCTGGGAGCACAGGGCACAAAGCCCAGGCCAAGAGGCCGGAGGGAACGTGGCCTGAGGGGCGGCCGGCCAGCCTCTCAGGGGTCCAGCGAGAGTCGCTGAGGGAAGCCACGGGAAGTGCCCTGGCGCTGTGAGCGGTCAGTGACGGTGTCTTCCCTCCAGCCTCAGAAAAAACTCAAGTTTCACTAAAATCCCTGCCTTCTTAAAATCACGTTTTGTAAAAACCTCGGGCATCTAGGAATTCTAAAGAAAAAGTATATTACGGCATTAAGATTCCAACCACCTTAGTAATTCAGGATGAGTCACTGTTCTTATTTTTTAAACACTGAGATTTCCAAAAATTAGTATTTCTTTACAAAGGAGAGCAGCAGACCAGGACAAAGACACTGAATTACGTCCCAATTTCAGGGCACAATAGGAAAAGGGACATGTTATGAAGGGGAATGTGGTATATTCTACAGTGGCAGCTCCCAAATAAAACCGATTCCTGGGCACAATAAGAAGTTGAAGCATCTGTTATCATTAAATTGCAAAGAAGCAAAATATAATGAAATGCCAAATGTAAATACGGTTTGTTTTTTACATAAGGCTCCAACTCTGGACAAAGAATTGAACAGATTCCAACTTCCCATAGGCGATTTGTTTTCAGCTTAATAAACAAGAGACATTTCAGGCAAGAAGAAATGCATTTTTCCATGGAGGAGAGAATAAATTCTAATAAGAGCTCGCCACACCGCCGGACCAGCTACGAAACTCTAAACACAGCCCTACAGCGACAGCCTACAGGCCCGCACTGGGCCTCCCTCCCCAGCCTCCTGCCTCCTGCCTCTCTCCTGCTGTGCCTCCCCTCAAACTACTGCACCTGTCACCACCCCCTGGGTGAACCCCAGGCTGGCCCTGCCGTCCGCCCACTCCTTTCAGAAAGCTTTCAGTGGCTCCCCAGTGGCTCCCGACAGGGTCCTAAGTTCTTCTCCAGAGGTTCAAGGCCCCACAGGCCGCCCAGACCCCCCATTCCCACCTAGGTCCTCTCTCCTGGTTCCTCCACCCCGTCGCCTGCCTCTCTCCCTCCCTGCCGGGATGGCGCTCGCCCTTCAGCCAGGCCCGGCTCAAGGGCTCTGCAGGCAGAACCAGCACCCGATCATCCAGCCCAGACAGCTCTCGGCCCTCCTCAAACTCAGGGTCAAGGCCACTCAGTTCAGCTTTACAACCCACCTTCCGACTCTCACTTAGTAACCATTCCCCAGAGCCCTCTCTGGGCCAGGCCCTGTGCTGGGGACTGGGGCACCTCAGCGGCATCGTGGGCTGGGCCCCAGACCACCTCTGCAAAGCCAGCACCGCAGTCTGCTGCTGGCAGAGGGTCTTGCCTTCGATTTGTTAAAAACACAACCATTGCGAAGCATGATAAAGAGAAGCATGATTACACGTGGTCTGCCTGCACTGGGGGTAGACGTAAATGCTGGGGGACACTCCGGTGCCTGCAGTGGGGTCAGCAGGCGAAGGATGGAAAGACAGGCCAGGTGGAGAAGATGGCACGAACAATACTTCAGAACGGCCGGAGGGCAGAATATAAGGGCCCAGCAGCAAGAAGGCAAAAAAAAAAAGGGGGGGAGGTTGGGACCCAACTACGGAGGGCCTTTTTCGCCAAAGTAAGGAGCACATTTGTTTTTGAGGAAAAAAAAAAATCAAAAACGTAATAGATGGAATCGAGAAGGCAAGGCCAGTGACGGGGAGGGGCGCCCCAGGCGCTCGTAATGGTTCAAAGAGAAGACGGGGCGATGGGACGGAGGGACGTGTGTGAGAAAGGACAGACAGGACGGGGCGCTGGACGGGGGAACGTTAGCGGTGACAGGAGAAGGACCCAGTCTCTCACCTGCTCTTCTGGGCCGGTGGAAACAGCCAGAAAAACAAACAGGTGATTAGAACAGCCTTCTCCGGGGGAGAAGCTCCAGCACACAGGCAGATGCATCGAGAGGGCCAGAACAGTGTGACTTTACCTCCTCCAGGGCGGCCAGCTCTGGGCCAGAAGAGACCTCCTCGCCCACGGTTTCTGCCTGGCGGGACATGAGTGTGTGAGTAAGCATCTGGCTTCCTCAGCTGTGTGGATGACACTAAAGAATCCCACTTCTCTCTGGCCCCATTCAGAACACTGAGGTCCCCAAAATGTCCTCAGAGTCTTTCTTTTAATCCTCACTACGAGTCAGAACTGCATGTAGCATTTGACTGTTATAGCTCCTTAATCTCCTCTAAGCTAGAACAGCCCTCCTACCTGTCTTTACAAAGTGGGAATTGTTTTGTAAGGCCGTCTACGTTATAGAGGTGTTGGGAACATTCAGAATAAAAAACGCAAACAAAGTGGTTAGTCCAGGCCTTATAGGCAGTGTCTGACAATGCTCAATCAGTATTAATTATCTTCCATCTGTCGACAGCCCACACAGAATCCGGTATCCTGGTTTGTGTGACAGCTATACTTATTTGTTGCTGTAAATTTTAAAATGACATCAAATTTCACTAATCATAGTTAATATGAGTCCACGGCTGACAAACGAGTTGGCCCACAAGTGGCCCAGAGCTGGAGGTTTGTGGAATGATAGCCAGAGAGCCACACGTGGGTCCTCGCCCAGCTCCCAGAGGCCACAAATGAGCCTCTGCCACTGAGTGGACTGCATTCTCCAAACAGAGGCTAACTGATGGTCCCTCAATTCCTCAGACTGGACTGCAGGTGACAATGCATCATTCGCGGGCCAAATTCTGGAAGGGTCCCTGTGGGCCTCGGTGTCCACCGTGTCACGCTATAGAACTTGCCCTGGTTGTAGACGTGAAGGTTCTGTGTCTCAGATGCTATGATTTGCTATGTGGACAACCAGCCAGGGCATCTAGTAGCCATAACCAATAAAGAAGGCATCCGATTAATAATAACTATGTCCTGCTGCACATGTGTGCTAGATCTGACCAGCAAGGAGGCCAGCTCTACCTTCACAAACTGCTTGGGAATCATAATTCTAGCTCTTCTTGATTTGGTTCTATTTTAAAAGAGAGAAGAATGTTTTCCCAGACTACAAAGCTTAAAAGGGCAAAGACAATCCTAGGGCCCTGTAGCTAAAGGCAGACACAGAAGTACGTAACAAAACATGTCTGCACTGAACACGCAAAGCCAAATGGCCACCAAACAAAAACAAGCTACGGCTTCCACCTTCCATCCTATTTCTCAGGAATAGCACACCACAGATGGTCCGCAGCAGAGGCCCTGGTCCCCGTGCCCTCACTTCTCACATCTCGGCTGGGAGTCCACTGCCAAGACACACCCCTGGGATAAGAGCTAATCACGCATTAACTGGACAGGTGCCAGGGCCATTTATTCTGCCCAACTCCCTCCCTTGGAATAAGAAAAATCAGAGCCTCTGTCTGTAACCCTCTCTCTACCTAGAGAAAACACGCAGGCCAGTGGTATAAAGCAGTTTACACAGAGAAAAAAAATCCACATCATCGGATACTTTTTTGAGGCCAGGTATCGTGTTAAATCCACTTGACATTTTCAGTTTCTAATGTGTCGCACAGTAAACTTGTTTTTCTACCTTTGTTAATACTATAAATTACTTAAGTTAAGTATTATACAATGAATCCCGTGATGGTTATTTAAACACCACAGAGAGTACAGGAGAACAAGCCTCAAGAAGTGTGATGGACCTAACGCGTTCCCCGAAAATTCACACATTCAGCCCTAACCCACAATGGGACAGTGTTCGGGGGTGGGGCCTGAGCAGTAAATAAGTTTAGATGAGGTCATGAGGGTGGAGTCCCCACTCCAAGGGGGTCAGGGGGAAGAGGTGCCCCCCACTCAGCCATTCTACAAACACATGGCTGCTCTGTGTCGGTCACGGTCTAGATGCCGTGAATATAGGACTGAATGAGACACTGGAGCCCTGTTCCCGTGAAACCTACCACCTAAAGGATGGAGGCAGACAGGAAAAAGCCAGCACGACAGCCGCGGGGGGCAAGCGCGGTGGACTAGGTAAGGCAGGGTGACACGGCGAGGGTGGCGGGGGAGGGAGGGTGTGAATTCAGCTGACGTGGTCAGGGTGGCCTCTCTGCTGGGGAGACATCTGAACTGAGACCTGAATAATCAGGGTGAGTCCTGCAGGGGGCCAGCGGGCAAGGACAAGGGCGAAGGCCCTGGGGCAGGCGGGCTGGGCGAGCTCCTAGGACGGGGCGGCCAGGGTGGCTGGGGACTCCCCAGAGAGGGAAAGGGGCAGAGAGGGACGCAGGGAACTGGGGGCACAGTTCTCATCACAGGGAAACAAAACCCATAACCATCCTTAGTCTCTCAGGTTCCAGGTGACATTCAGGGAGGGCTGAGGGCGAGCAGCCGGGAGACGGAGCCCCGCTCCCAGAGACACCGAGGGTCTGGAGGTAGCACCCTCACAGCTGATGGCAGGCCCTCGGCCTCGGTGGCCGCTGCCCCTGCAAGGCCTGCGGCACCCACACTGCTTCTTCAACTGGGAAGCTTCCTGGCCCAGGCCCAGGCCACACGCTGGCTCGGGGAGTCCCCGCTGGACCCCGCCAGGTAACGTGAGCTGCACATCGTGTCTGAGTCTCAGGGCGCCCTAACCACGCGTTTACTTCCCGGCCGACCCTCTGGGCCACAGTGGGCCGCGGAATGGTTACGAGGACAGACCCCAGAGTCGGGCTGCCTGGCTTCACGGCCCAGTTCCACCACTTCCCAGCTGTGTGACCTTGGAAAAGCTATTCGACCTCTGTGCCTTGATGTTCTCATTTGTAAAATGGAGACCTTAGTAGCACCGATTTCATAGGATTGCTGTGAAGAGTAAGTGAGGTGATTTATGTAAGCCTCCTAAGTGCCAGCTGTTGTCACTGTTGCTCTCCGGGTGACAGGCCATTACTCATTCATCTCCATTTTCCAAGGGCCTGGCCGAGTGCATACATCATGACAGGGGGTAGCTGAATGTCTGCACTGTCATAAACAGGGAACGGGAGTGGGTATGACGTAACTTACACTTGTCGAAGCTTTGCCATGTGCCGGTGAAGCACAAACCTTCACGACAACCCCAGAAATGGATAGTTTTATCATGTTATAAACTAGATCACATCACTCAAAGTTATGTAGTAAGTTCTACTGTCAGAATCCGCTGTCTCCAATAATACCCTTCGAATGAATGCTGTGCCCCAAAAATGCCTATGTTGAAGCCCTAACCTGCCCCATGTGGCTGTTTTTGGAGATGAGGCCTGTGAGGAGGTGAGACAGGTTAAATGGGGTGATCAGGGTGGGGCCCTAATTGAAGAGGGCTGGTGTCCTTATGAGAGACACCAGTGCGCGCACACACACGCGCGATTTCTCTCTCTCTCTCTCTCTCTCTCTCTCTCACCAAGGGGGCTGGTGTCCTTATGAGAGACACCAGTGCTCTCTCTCTCTGCCATAGCAGGGCACAGTGAGATCAGGCAGCTGTCTGCAAGCCAGGAGAAGGGTCCTCACCTGAGCCCGACCTCCAGAACTGTCAGAAGTTTCTGCCGTAAAGCCACGCTGTCTGTGGTCCTTTGTTACAGCAGCCTGAGCTAACGAATACACCCCGTCATGCCTCCAAACGAATGTCAGGATCCATGCTTCATAATTTGACATAATTAATCCATGAAACCCTCTCCCTAGTCAGCATAAATTCTCATTTTCTTCAGATTCCACCTCTTCATAGAAATCACCAGATTTTGAAGAACTTTATCATTGCAGCTAATGAGATCACAGCGGTTATACTTGACAAAACGCAGCCATTCCTACATTCCACCAATGGAGGATGACCGCCAGGCAAATGCGCACAAAACAGTAAAGAGTGTGACTTAAGAAATCGTTTAACGACAAGCACTTTCACTGCTTTCGGATATACACGGTAACTCGCCCGCTAAGTGCCCGGGAGAAGTCTCCAGCAGCCCGGCGTAGCGATGACAAGCATGCTGCAAAGACAGAGCAGCAGGCAGCAGGCGTGGTGACTGCCGCCATGCGCCTGGAGACCACGCTGTGCTTATTAAAACTGGGGAGGAGCTCACCGTCACTGAGGTCTTGGAGGACATTCTCCTGGCAGGAGAAATCCAGCTTCGCTTTGATGTTGACTGTGAACGTGGCTACCTTCCCGGGCTGCAAAGGAAACTGGGCGAGGGTTTCTTCTAGTTTCCAGCTCAAGAAGTCGCCGTACAGTTTTTCTACAATGACAATAACAATGGTGATGAGAATGACGTAACTGAGAGAGGATGAGACTTACCAGCCCTGCTAGAAAACTCTGATGCATTCTCAAAAAGCAAAGAAAAACGCAAACCATTTCAAATGAGAGATCAAAGTACCAAGAAAGCTCCAGAATGCCGGGTTTGGTGAGGCAATGACCTGTGTCTATGAGTGAGGCACAAGGAAGAGGCGGGGCACCACGCTCGGAACCACGTCACCTTTGCAACCCCCGAGTGGCTTCCTCTCACTGACAAAATCGTCGCCCTCTGCTCTCACAAACTCAGCTCAACTGAATTTCCCCCTGACCAATATTTCCTATCACCCTGAAGAGAAAGAAATCCACATTTAGCAGAGAACCGTCGGGGCGCTGCTTGTGGGAAGGCCAGGTCCCAGAGCCCCGGGATCACTGAAGCGCTTGCTGACCTGCTGAAGCAGCACTGGCCAAGCCCTCCCTGAAACGCCAGTACCGGCTCAGACACTGAGGCCCCGCATAGTCTCCGCTCCCAAAGATGCCATCATCGGGCCATTTCTGACACGTGGCTCCAGGAGCCAGGCACTCAGAGCCTTTCCCACGGCCGGGCAGGGAGTAGGCGAGCTGAGGCATCCCCGGCTGAACCAGTGTCCATGGCCCCAACAACACAGAAATGCTTCGGGGGGAGCCGCCTGGTCTCACCCCTCGCCTGCTCCTCCTCCCCTTCCCCTCCCATCACCCTTGTGCCCCCCATAACCCTGCACACACGCTGTTCCCTGTGCCCAGAACGCCCGGCCTGCTCACTTCCTCGCAGAGTGAATTCCGACGCGTCCTTCAGCCCTGCTCCAAGGCTCCTTTCCCGTGATGCCTTTCCCAGCCCACCTTGCTGCCCTGGGCTCAGGTGCACACACCTCTATTAGAACATCACCTGTGTTGAGCGGCTCAGTCTCCCACCCACCGCTCGACAGATGGAAGGCAAGGACTAGAGCCTGCCTCTGAGGCTCACCACCACCTCGAGAGGAGGGTACCGTGCTGGTTCAGACTCCAGGTTTAGGGCAAAACCGCCCAGGCTCAAATCCTGGCTCCGGCGGGGTATCCCCTGGTAAGTTAGCAAACCCCACAGGCCGCAGTCCACCTGTCTATAAATGTGTCATCGTGAAGAATGAATGAGTGAATAACAGTGAGGCACTCCGAATAGGCCCCCACTGCAGCAGGCGCTCCTCCTACCCCTCTGGCCCCGGCTTCCTCATCCTGCCGGGTGGTCATGGCGCCCCGCCCCGGGGCTGCATGAGGAGCCAGCGATTCCCACGGAGCGTCCGACCCTGTGCTGGCATTCGCAGAGTGGAGCCACTGCCATCGCCTCCCTCCCCGCTCAGCGACTAACAGCCCGGACACTCGGCACTCGGTAAGCGTACGAGACAGCAGACAGCGCGTACAAGACAGCAGACAGCGTAGTCCAGGCGTCATTTCAGATTTGGACTTAGAACAGGTGAAAAAGCTATGTGAAGAAAGCATAACACCAAACTGAATGTGCAATGTAGTTTCAACTGCATGAAAATACGGACAGAACAAGAAGAAAACACACCCGTGTGCTAACGCTGGTTATCTGAGTACTGAGATCATGGGTCACTTCCAACTGTTTTGTATTCCCTGAGTTTTCTGTCACACTTTCGCACACACGCACACACACACGCTCACAGCTCACTCTCGCGTCTACGTTCGTCCCCGCAGCCCCCTCCAATGTACCAGGAGAGAGAGAGCCCTGAGGCTCTGGCCTGCTGAGGACTGCGGCCGGCCCGAGACAGCGAGGTGGGCTCTGAGCCAAAGCAGCTGCTTTGTACGGCGCCCCACGTTAGGGCCAGGCAACGATGAGAACCAATAACAAGAACGGCAACCACCTAGGGCACACGTGTCACGGATTGAGTCCCTAGACTCAACTCTGCCGGCAGGATAAACCTCTCCAAAGCGGTGGGTTGACTCCGCCCCAGCCACGCGGACTGGCAGGTGGTCAGTGACTAAAGAATTCACCCAGGCTTCGGGAGAGCTGATCTAAATGATGCAGGTAAGCCCTGCCTCTCCCTCCTGCTCCCTGCGCTAACCTGGCAAGGCAGGGCCACCTGGACGAAGCGGGGGGGGCGGTGCGGAGGCGCGCGCAGGAGACACAGGACAAAGTCTTCTCCTGGAGTCTTGTGAAGACGACAGTTGACACAGCCACCCAGGAAGTATCCCTCTTAAGCTGTGTTATCTGCACGTTCTAAAAGAGGCAGCTAACGCTCAGAGAGTTTGAGCGACGTGGCGAGCAGCTGCTAAGCGAGAAGGCCAGACTCGGAGCCAGCGTCGGCAGACAGCACGCCCTCCCCACGGCACGTCCTGCCTCTCGCCGCTCACCAGACACCACCAACCCCCCCGCACCGCGGCAGAGTGCGGAGACCGTCACTACGGAGATGTGACCTGCCCCTCTGAAAAGAGACAGTAGAACGAACGTGTGACGTCACAGCCACGTACGCGAGCTCAGGGCCAGATGCCCCTGCGCACGAGCGCCAGCACTGCCACTCGCTAGCGAGGATGTCCCCCGACTGCAGGGCCAGACGGCCTGAGGTCGCCCTCCCTGTCACGTACGTACTTCCCACCCGTGCTCCCAGTGAGCCGAACACATCGACTCCTGCGGCATCGACAGAGGTACTTCACTTGGTCTTAAGACGAGCCAGCTGTGTGACCTTCTGCCACGTGGCCCCAGAGC
>NW_006436294.1:5622835-5627012 GCF_000325575.1 Pteropus alecto
CAAGAAGGCCACGCAGCCGTGCGCACAGGGGCATCGAGCTGGAGGGCTCCCGTCACTGGTGAATGTCACTGTCTTCCTAGGAGGCACACCGGTAAATCCCTTCATGCAAAGGCAGCGGAAATACAACAGAGCGTGCAGTGAGACTTCTGTGACCACGCCTGACGCCACACTGAGCATGTGGTCTGTCAGGACAGAGCCAGGTGTTATCCATGTGCCTGGCATGGTGCCTGCTGTAAAAACGTGACGGACACATGGGACCGTTGAACCACACGAAGCCAAGAGACGTGGGTGTAGCTGGAACGGAGCGTAAGCAGCACGATGAATTCCCCTGGAAAGGGCAGGGGAAGCTGTCAGGATGTGGCGCATGGACTGACCTGTGCCTGATAGAGAGGCTCTGAGATGCAAATGGCACACCTGAAAGCTAGTTAGCCAAGTTCCGAATCCACAGAACTGTCCAAACAGGGCCAGCGACAAGGACTGCGGGGGCACGTTCTGCACCCCAGAGGGCAGGGACCTGCAGCTGGTGTCCAACACAGTGGCCAACACACAGAAGGTGCTCGGGGAAGCCTTGCGGAAGGGCTGAGCAGACGGACAAGCAAGCAGTGGACAGAAGGACAGACAGACGAGCGGGCAGAGGAACCGGTGCTGGAAAGGAAGAGAGGGGGCACGTGCTCACCCTGGCTCCCCTCCCCGCACCGCGAGCCCCGTGACCACGGGCGCCGCCGCTGTCCTGCCCCCAAAGCACAGTGCCTGGACCAGGCAGACACTGGAGAGGTGTTTGTACAAAAAAGAAGAAAGGCAGGCAGCCTGAAGATGAACTTCTTCGAATGCTGGGCTGGGAAACGGAGTATGAGAAGGCTGTATAAAAACTGTTTAAGAAACATGACAAGCAACGGACGTTTTTCTCAGGTAACCGCGGAGGCGGAACCAATGACACTAACAGGAGCTACAGCCAGAGCCACTGCCCCCGACCCCTCAGCAGCGCCAGGCACCAGGCTAAGCGCTGACCGCGCGTTCCGACAGGCGGGACTACGCGGACCTCCTCGTCACGAGGAGACAGTGTCCCAGAGCACGGGACATGGTCCAAGCCACCTGGCCAGTAAGCGGCAAAGCCAGGATTCAACCCGCTGTCTGATTCCGAAGATGAATCTGAACCATAAGAACTAAGTTTAAAATCGAGGAGGGCCTGACGCCAGGGGGCTGCCGGCCCGCTCCGCTCGAACCCGGTGCGGGCCACAGCAGCTCACTGTCCGCCCCTTCTGGCCCCCACCGCGCCCAAAGGTGAAAACTGAAGGAGACGGAAGAAAATGCCCTTTTCCCCGCTCCCCATGACACCTGACTGACTGACGATGCTCCCGATGACACCTGACTCACTGACGATGCTCCCCACAACACCTGACTGACGATGCTCCCCATGACACCTGACTGATTGACGATGCTCCCCACAACACCTGACTGACGATTCCCCCTCCCCACAACACCTGACTGACTGACGATGCTCCCGATGACACCTGACTCACTGACGATGCCCCCCACGACACCTGACTGACGATGCTCCCCAGGACACCTGACTGACTGACGATGCTAAGTCGTAGCAACCATTTTCCAGATTTATTTTTAAAACTCTACATTGCTATAACTATTTTTAAAAAAGAATTATATAAAAATAGCACAGCATAAGCAACTGAGAAACAGGGCCAAAAAAAAGTTAGAAAACTCAGCAAGGTGGCTAACGTCTTATAACCCGTACATGGCACCTGGGCCACGTCTTAGCGAAGCCCTCCATCCTGATGACGGAACAGAGGAGCCGCCGCCCCCGGCTCCGCGCGTGTGCCGCGGGGGCCTCGCCTGCCCTGGCCCCGCTCCCTGTGCGGTGAGCAGGGTGTAGCTGACCCCGCCGCAGCGTTTCTATTCTCATCCGCTGCGGTTGCGATGTGAGTACCTTCATTCGTCGTTAAATGTCACCATCCCAGGAAAAATCGAGACAAGGAGAAAGCCGAGACGGTTCCTGGACCGCTCAGAGAGAGCGCACACCTGTCTCCTCAAGCGAGGCGGGCGTTTGCTCGCTGGGTCGCCTCAGCGACTGCCACGTCCGGGGTTCCCAGGCCCTGCAGACCAGGTGTGGAAAACGGGAAGCACGAACCCATGCACGGCTCACTTCCCACTTTCAAGGGGAAGGAACCTGGCTGTCCCTCACCGCCCGCTGTGTGCCAAGCACTGTGCCAGGTGATACTGCTTGTTCTCGAAGGACCACGTGGAGGGGCCTGCGTCGCAGGAGCACCCAGGTGACAGCGCCGAGCCTCGCGCCGCCGGACGGCCTGCTCAGGGCAATCACGCGGCTGATGCCGCACAGAGCAGGGGCTGGAAGCACATCCGTCAGCAACCAACCCGAGTTCTCACGCCACCCCCCACCCCACCCCCGCTCCCTGACCAGCAGCAGGAACAAGGGAAGGGGACCAAAGCTACACACACCGGAGCGGAACAGCTGCCTCCGCCACACACCACGCAGCTCAGGAGGAGCCGTGAAAACCGTCACCCCGACCTGTGTCCCACCCACAAGAAGAGGCCGGTGACTAAGCCATGTTCAAAGTCCCGCACAGAACCTGCTACTTCTCTGCACAGGGCACACTCAGGAGGGTTTCGAACTGCATGCTTTTTGTTACATTAAGTTCCGTGGCTTAAGAATGACACAGACAAATCCTCTGACGCCAAATACCATGGCATTTCTGAGTAATGGCTGGAGGCGCTCACGGCGCTCTGGGGCTTTCTACGGCTGCGGCAGTACAGAGAGCGTCATCGCCAGACCCAATACTTTTTCACGCCTCAGAAGTGGCCTCTCTGTTGCTGTTTCTTCCCTTCCTCCCTGTGGAACAACAGGGGAGGCCCAGAGGGGCTTCTCAAAACCCCGCACAGTGACGTGCTGTCAGGAATATCGAGATTAACTTAAGTCAATGGTTTAGCACAGGTCACTCATCTGTCCCCCTGTGGAGCTTAGTTTCAGAAAGAAGAGTCGTCGTCGTTTTAATGCTAGCGTTCGGTGGCGTGCCATCGAGTGGAACGGGTCATTTTACACTGACAGGACTGCAGAGTGTCACCGCCGTTGACCTTCAACCCTGGCGGGCCGTTCGCACTTGCCCGGGAGCACCGTGCCTCAGTCCGCACACTGAGGAATTTTTAATTATACCAACATGGAGTCATCGCTTTTTACCCCAAAATGAAATTAGACGAATAAAGAAATGAAGGGGCGTACGTGTGCATATCACAAACTCACACATATTTTAGGTTTGTTCAAAAGCAAGTACGATACATTCTTCCTCGTTTGGGCTAAATGACAGGAAAATCTGTGATTATTTAAATAAGGGCAGAAGTTTGCATCTAACGACCTACAAATAAAGATTCGCTGGCAAAGGTATTATCATTAGCATGCGTGCCATCGATGGGTCACCCTGTCTTGAGTGGGGGGTCAGAAATGCGCATCTCCACGTCATGGGCTTGTGATCGTGGGGACACGAGCACCCCAAAAAACCTAACAAGAGTTCAGTGCCTGAGAGGGCCCACAGAGGTCTGTCTGGCTCAACATCACTGATCTTCTCACACACAACGCAAAAGACAGAGTCAGCGGGACGAGGGGTCAAAGCCAGACAGGAAAGCGGGGACGGAGGAGAAACACCGGGCACTTTTCTTTACCTGAAGAAAAGGGGGTTCATTCAGAGGGGAGTGAGGGTGTGTCCAAGGACCAGCGAGGCCCCTGACAGGTGTTAGGGGCAGGAGAAGGGAAAAACGTGGGGCCCACCCCACAGGCAGGCCTCCCGCACGGCCAAGGCCCCGGGCACGCAGCCCGCCTGCGACAGAACACACCAAGGACACTCAGTCCGCATTCTGAAAGCAAGCAGGCAGCGGGCACGCCCGCGCTCAGGGGCCCCCAAGAGCGCCCCGTGCTCTGCACCAACACGCAGCTCACGACAGGTGACCCCACGCAATGCAACTGTATGAGCTCCTACCCCGTCGCAGTCACCGGGGACCTGGGGGCCTCGCCGTGACAGAAGCAGGCTGCGCCACCCCCGGAAAGACCTCTGAGGCGTGTCTGATTACTTCATGAGAAAAGCTACCTGAAGTGCCACTCGCTGGCACTAAAAAGTCAAGGCTGTTATTACTGCTGAAATAGAAAATAACTCTA
>NW_006436294.1:5627057-5646368 GCF_000325575.1 Pteropus alecto
AGCACTGTATCACGCGGACAAGGTCCACGGAGCAGACGTCTGAGAGGCCCTTGCAGAGGCCAAGCCCATGGGCTCACGTGAAGGTACCGCTGGAACAGCAAGGGGGCCCCCCTTCCCGGGACGAGCCCGCCGTGGTCTCCGCCGCCCGCCCCGCCCCCAGACGCCGTGCTCTCGCTCCGCCTCCGGCTCAAGGCTTTTTCCATCTTCTCTTATATATTAGATCAATTATTAACACTGACAGCTTTGGGGTACTGTAGGATATAAGTGACAGGAATTATTCCCCTTGTATGTTTTGGAAGCAGATGGTTTATTTCCATTAATTTAATTCCACATGTAAATGTACTGCAGCTTGGGATGAGAATTTGAAAAGAATGACAGCTCTAATTTTTCACTGGTAAATGTGCGATTTTGAAAATGGCCACACTGTGCTGTGTACGGTGGGTCTGAGGTTCTGTCTCGTGGCCAGGGGCAACGACACCAGAGCTGACAGTGTGGGGCCATCGGTTCTCACCCTGGTGCCCGAACCGGCAGACACCTGCTTTATTTCCCCCCAAATCAGTGAGAAATGTAAAAACACATGACACCCAGAAATTCTCCCCAGGGGCCGAGCTCGGGTTAACTCCTTCTCACACGACATGACTGCTTGCATAATGACCCCTCCCGAACTCCTCGCTGGACCTTCCCTCCGGATGGAACTAACCAGACGGGCCTGTGGCTCCACTTCTTAAACGTTTCCTCCCCTGGTTTTCCCCATCGCAATGTCGTCAGCATGAGGAGGGAGCCCCCTGCCAGGGAGGGACGCACAGTGCCTCCTCCCCTGGACACAGAACCAGAAACAGGCCAGCTCCCGCCGTCCGCCTGGCTCCGCTCACTCCTACATCGAAGCAAACACCCCTGGTTCCGCTGGCGGGCGCCCTGCTTTCGTCTCTCTGTCTGGCCTCACTGGCCTGTGAGGTCCTCTACCTGTGTAAAGTGACCCGATTGTATTTTCATTTACTGCCCTCGACACCCTCCCCTCCTTCTGCACAACACGGGCCCCCGTGATCAGGGCTGCTCACTGACCTCCACGACACTGGTGCTCTGCCAAACGCCACCCCCTGGCTTCTCGGGACAACTTTACATGGTAAGTCCTGCCCCCCATTTAACCAGAAGGAAACTGAGGCACTAAAAGGACAAACAGCTAGCAAATGGTGAAGCCAAATTTCTCCACGGCTCGTCTGACCCCAGGCTCTGTGTGCCCTGGAACTGGGAGACAGAGCGTCTGCCTGTGAGAAGGGCCACAGGCTCTGAGCGTTGACCCCGCTTAGAAAACACTGAACGGACAGGTTACGGATGGGTCCCAGGTGGGAACGCTTCTGAGCCCGCCAACGCTTTGCGTCATTCGTTCCCCAGGGATATTCCTCCTGGGCCTCACAGATGCAAAGAGCACTCAGGTGTTTTCTCTACTCCTGTGTGTTCTTCATGCATAATGAGTACACGTCTCCCGACGGCATCAAATTAAAAGTGCAAGAAGCTTTTAGACTCCGCATACTGGTTATGTAATGTCTCTTCCACCAACAAGGAAGATAAACATTGCTGGGGTCAAACCTGCTTAAAGTGCCTACCTTTGGTGGTGAGAATTTTTGAGGTGACTTCCAGTTTCTCCAATGGTTCCATCCCAATATTTTCCAATTTAATGATAAGTTGCTGAGTCTCTCCATTGTAAAGCTGGACTGACACATTAGTAGATATTTCGTCACCAGAGGAAGGCTGCAGTGAATGTGCAGATCTGAAATAAGAGTAAGAAAAACCCATTTTAAAAAGAAAGAAGACCAATGGCATGGGAATGGCACTGAATGACTCGCGTCACCGCACTTGCCCGTTTCAGAAACAGGGACCAGGGAACGCCGGCTTCAAACGCGAAATTCAGCACCCGGCTCCCGAGAAGGGAAGGTGAACCGCCACGAGCCGGGCGCTCTCTCCGCGCAGACGCGTCCCGGGTCACTGGCGTGTCAGCACGTGATCGCTCTCACCTAATTAGTGGGTCATGGTGAAGGTGAAACGGAAACAATGCATCGACCCAAATGAACTGTGAGCGTGTTGCTCTCTCAAAAAGATGAAAAATCTCATGCTAAGAGCTGCTTCGAGAAAATCCAAAGATTTAAGAAGGAAATGTAAATGAACCATTCCGACTGATGACATCAGAACTGGAACGAACAGGAAAGGAAGTGTGTGCAACAGACTCCGTGTCGTAGGTAAGCATGATGAGCAAGGCCTGCGAACACCTGATATGACGCAGGGCGCCTGGTGCCCAGGTTGGACGGTGTCCTCAGCACGGTCAAGTGAGGCCCTATGCTGCCTGGGGGTGCGGCTCAGCATCCAGAGGCCCCGGAGCTCACCTGGCACTTCCATGAGGCTCCCACACTACAGCCTCGGTCTGTAAGTTCTCACCTGAGGTCTCTTGTCACTTAATCCAGAATGCTATTTACCCTGGGTGTCTCCTTCCCAACCCGCAGGCAGCAAACTGACTTCTGGGCAAGGAGTCATGGTGACCAGGGGAAAAGGTGGTCCAGTGAGGACAAAAGCCAGCCAACAATAAAGAGAGGTGCGTGTGGCAGGTGTGGCTGAAACGCTTATACGACGCTCCGGAGAGGTCTGGTCGCAAAAAGCAGGAAGGTCTCTGGAGGGGAAAGGGTCGACATTTTCTCCTGGGATCAGAAGGGTTTACCTTCCTCTTTGAATCTGAAGGATCTCGGCAGAAAGCCACATTAGTCTAAACGTGTGCGAGCCGACATCATCCACTCAACTGAACCAGCAATGGACTGCGACACAGCAGAGCAGGCAGCTACCCAACTGCCCCTCTGCCGACCAGCTCTGTCCAGCGCTGCTCCTGGGCACAGCTCAAAGGACCAGGGCAGACCCAAGTCTGGTTTCACATCCCCACACCATCTGGTCCAAAGGACAGAAAAGAATGTTCCAGACACTGCTGGTCTCACACCTCTGCTGCCCATGGGAAGAGCCTGCGTCTAAGCTCATCAGGCTGGTTGTGCCTCCCAGGACCTCTGGTCCAGGCTCTGATAGAGGACCTTGCTTTTGGTTTCATATCGAAGAACTCTTTACCTAACCCAAGATCACAAAAATTTTCTACGTTTTCTTCTAAAAGTTTTACACTTTTATCTCTTACAATTAGTTCTACGATCCTTTTGAGTCCATCTTTTTCTGCATGTCATCGATGCCCAATCACATGACGCTGCCTCCCCTCTGGGGAAGTTTCTCGCTGCTGCTCCCTTTGTTAGAAAATTCTCCCACGACCCGCTGCACATGGCAATTCCCCCTCCCTGACCCATCACATTGCACTTGATGTCACCTCCTGGAAGGAATGTCCCCTGAGCTCCGTGATCTCCCACGGCCCAATCAGAGTCCTGCCAATAGTGGACTGTGACTGCCTGGCCACCCGTCAATCTCTCCTACTTGACCGTGGTCTCTCAGGTAAGGTCAGGGCTGGTGTGTTCACGCTCACGGCCCCAGCGTGCAGCACAGCGCTCAGCAACTGGGAAGGGCCCATTAAGGATCTGAAGGAGCTTTTAAGACATTTTAGAAAATACCAAGATACATTTTATAAACGCAGCCAAAAGGATAAACGTTAAGCATTATTCACACGAGCAAAAACTGAGATGATCCCAAATCCCAATAGCAAGGAAATAAATAGTGATGTGATTTTGAGGTATTTTATGATATAATTTTTGAAGCCATTAAAATAAGACTTTTTAGCTTATGTGGTTAAGCAAAAAATAATCTACGACACTACATATAATGTAGCATCATCTCAACTATTCAAACTATTAAAAGAAAAGAGAGAGAGGTGGGTAAACACTGGAAGGGACGGCAGCACCGGCGCCGACAGTAACCGCCTCCGAAATTCCTGAGGCGTATGCCCCTTGCTGCTTTCCGCTTTCCCAAACACTAAAAAGAGACCAGTTGTTTTTTTTTTTTAAGATAAGAGTTTTTCTCAAATTCCCTAAACCCTTTACTGTTTTTCACAAAAACCATGATTCCAAAGGCTAATTTCACACTTCGTTCTGATCTTGGTGAGAAACAGTTCAATTCTGTTCCAATTCGCTGTAAGCAAAGCATGTTGCCCACCAGTCATCTTGAAGAAAGCCTTCACCCATATCCTGGTCACAAAAGTCACAGATAAACTCAAGGCCCTTCGTGCCATTGAAAGATGTATCCTAAAACATCTTCCTAAGTGCCATTTCTCGCCGGAGAGCAGACGCCGCGCGCTGTGTGTCTACCTGGGCAGGGACGTGCTGATCTGCAGTCTGGGCAGGGCGGGGATGACTTCGACAGAGGAGCCGCCGGTCTTTATTCCCGGGAGGTTGTCCAGCAAGCAGTCACTGAAGACGCCAAAGACCGTGGTGTGGTAACCTGGGAACCAGGAGGAAAAGCTGCACGCTGCCCGGCTTCGCGTCTCGCGCCCCACCTGAAGGCAGCCCCCACAGGGACACGGTCCCTCTCGAAGACCTGAGTCGAGATTCAGGCCCCGACCCTGCTGGTGTCACCCAGCTCCCACAGTCCACCCCGAGGCCCCCGGGCTCCTGCTACGGGGAGTGGAGCCGGCAGCAGCGCCTGCAGCCCCGCCTCGCAAGGCTGCCTGTGTCCAAAGCACAGTGTGTGCAGCAGGGTCTTCGTAAACTAGAAATCGCGGCACAGTTAGTAACTGAATCGCATCCTGGTACCAATTTGCTTTTCAGATTCATCCATCTCTAAAGTGAGAATGAGAGCTAGTGTTCCTTTCCTGGACACAATGTGACTTAAGTATTTGAGAAATGATTCCGAATCTTCTGTTGAGAGATGAAAGTTCGAGAGCTAATTATTGTTATCATCACATCTACGTGATATGGCAAGTCTGCTGCCTATGTGTAAGTACTATAATTTCAGATGAGCAAATTTTCCATGCCAGAAAAAAAAAAGACGCCATTGGCTAGATAAGCACTTGAAATTGTTCAAGCAAAGCTTCAAAATGACTTTTGAAATTTTGAGAGGATGATTATAAACAACGTTCACTGTATAACAATTAAACATCACCTAACAGTGAGGACTAGGATGCTGGGTGACCAGGGACAGGCCTCAGTGAGGCAGGACAAGAGCTCAGCCAGCCTACCCAACCCGAATCAGAAAGCAATCCCCCTTACCGTTCACAGTAATCGTCCCAGTCGTCTGGGGGACCCCAACGAGCGTCACCGGGTAAAGACCAGACTCAGCCGGAAGGGAAAGTGCCGCAGGGAGAGACTCGAACTCCACTCCGCTTGTCAGGAGCCCCTGAAGCGAGGGATGGGCGACGTGAATGAGCACAGCCCAGACCCACAACGTCACGGTCAGTCCCCGATTCGCCATGCCGTGGCACAGCCACTAACAGAGAGCTCCAGGACTGCCAGAAGGAATGGCTTTTCTAAGAATCCAGAGAACCGTGGAGACAGGCTAAAAGTGCGGGTAACACAAGACAGCCCTGAAGACGGGGCCCGAGGAACGAGCCATCTTGATATAAGCCTTAGATGCTACATTTTTGATATTAGTTTTGTTTTGCTATTTACCAAATGAGAATGTAAACAAAAAGAAAAACCATGAAGTGTGGAAATATATCATCCATTAACCTCTCTTCAGTGTGTCGTGAATCACCAATATATACCAGGCACCACGCTCAACAGTAAACAAGACAGATTCCCGGGCCTCAAAGAGTAGCCCCAAGACCAAAATTATGCAGGGTGTCAGTGCTCAGGAATTCTCAGCATTGTAACTGAGGTGCTGCCCAGTGCAATAAGGCAAGAAAAATAAACAAAAGGCATACAGACAATTATTCGCAAAAAAAACAAAACTGTGAACATAGCAAACCCTATGGAATCTACCATGAAACTTGAACTAACGAGTGTGTTTAGCAAAGTGACAAAGTCAGCATTAAAAAAAAAAAAAAGCAAAGGTACTTCTATAATCCAGCTATGAACAATTAGAAAAGAAAATGTAAAAAACACCATTAACAAGAAGTTTAAAAAATCAGCTCGCTTGGAATAAACCCCATGAACGAAGTGTAAGATTTCCCCACAGAATGTGGCCGAGACCAATTAAAGATGACCTAGAAGATCACAGATTCCTCCAGTGGGCCTTTTCCGTAGTGCTCTGGGCAAAGCAATGCAGATGCTGTTTTAGATGGATCACAGGCCTGAGCCAACGAGAACGTGCTGCTGTTGTGAGCCCACATTCTCACACCCGCAGAAAGGACACAGCTGTGGAAGGGAGGAAGGCAAGACAGAACCCTACGGAGATAGGCTAGAATTGGAGGTGACACTGTGCAGCCGGGCTTTACGACATCTGCACTTGTACTGTGTATACGGGCACGTGTCTATATGTGTGTCTGCAGATGCGCACGCGTAGGTGCGTATGCAGTCCATGTCTACGTGTGCGCGCGTGCCTACTTTTCCTAACTGCACGCAGAAGCAAAGGCACTAGAGCAGCAAGGAGCGCACCTGGGCCCAGACTTTAAGCAGAAGCGTGAAGTGATCTAACGATGTGCAGAACAGATGTCCCGGGCAGGAGTGAAAGCAGAAACCAATTAGATGACTATTGCTGCCAAGCAAAATACACTGGCGTTTTCTTTCTTTTAAAATAACTAAAGCAAATATGGCCCACTGTTAATATTTTCTAAACGTGGATGGTTTACTATGTGAGCGTTTATTACTCCTTGTAACATTTGATATGTTTGAAATATTTCATAACTTAATTTTTTAAATCCTGAGCATGATTTGTGAGCTATTGCCTAGTAGCAATTTCTATTCTATTCTCTGTTCTTCCTCATTTTTGACTAAAAGCACATACTACTTTTAAACCCAACAAAAATAAAAGCTACTTTTTAAGGCAAAAAAAAAAAAAAAAACATGTAAGAAAGAGCAGCCGGCATGTGACAGCGTAACCAGTTTGGAGAAGATTCTCTAAAACAGCGATCATTTCCTGTTCAGCCTAAGAGACAGAAAGTCACCAGGAAAGGCCTGAGCCAAGGGCCAACCCCGAGGCCAGCCTGTGCCTGGATAGGAGGCAGCAGCAAACACTCACCCTTGAAGGCTCGCTCTCGGAGTGACTTCAGGACTGTCTGCTTAACACGCAGCTGAGTCTCTAAGAACTCGAACTGACTTTAGAACACCACATGCTGGAGGCCTGACTGTCACCGTAAACAACGCCCCGTCTGCCTGGCAAACTCTGACCCGTCCCTATACTCTCAGCCGGGCCGGACATCATTTCTCACAGACTTGGCATGTGGGTCCGCAGCACCCCCATACCACAGCACTGGCCAGTCATGGAAGAAACCAGCCCCCCCCACCCCAGTGTCTCGCCCAAGGCCTGACAAGTGGCATGGGCACCCAGCAAGACACTTGCATGAAGAGTCCACCTCTGACCCTGTAAAACTCTAAAAGAAAATGCCAACCATCTCAGCATGTCGCTGAAAAGCCACAAAGCAGGACCATGTATTAATACGCATGGAGAAGACCTAGCAGTGGGACCCGCGTGGTGGCCAGGTGGCTTTGCCCTGGGAGCACCAGAGTCAGCTTGGAGGGCCAGGACAAATCCACCCCACCATGGAATCAGCTAGGCAGTTCCAACAGACACCGCTGTGAAGGCAGCCCTCACGCCCTGCGCAAAACGCAGACTCAGAGCATCGGGCTCCGCAGCCGAGAGGAACCGTATGAGAGTGTGCGGCATCACCCCCTTACTCTGAGGGGCCTGCTCTTCCCTGGGGCCTTGGTCACCTCATCATCTCGTAGCGAGAACACGAACTGCACTGATCTCACGTAAACGTCAACGTGAGTATCGCAGATCTATATCCAACCAACCAAGCTCAGTGGGCATCCAGATCAGAGGGGTCTTTGCTCGCTGAGTGAAAAATTTACTGAGTACCAAGCGCTAAAGACACGGGAATGACAAGACGTGGTCTTTGCTCACAAAAAGCTTATAATCTTTGGCAAAACAAATACAAAAAAAGGCATATATCATAAGATGTGTGCATTAAGTATTAAGCAAAAACCATATTTTAATGCTAAATTGGTGTTTAGTCCCAAAGGGTCAATCAGTCGGTGATACATACCATGTTTTCAACTCGGAGTTCAAATGGCATCGGGTTATATACCATCAGCTGGACTTCACATACATCTCCCTGGACCCACTGGAAATCTAGAAACACACACAAGCATCTCTGTGTTAGCGGGTACCGTGCATGTTTCCCAGGGTTTCAGAATACTCCTCTGGCGATTCGCTCTTCCAGTGAAGCAGTGGGTGTTTAGTATCATCTGGAGACAGACAATTCAAAGCAAGTTTTCCCGCTAGCTTATTCCAAAACAGAGCAAGTCATCACTGCCACTTGGATGCTACGTGACAGATGTTTCTTGCCGTCTTCAGCAGGCTGATCCGTGCCGGCATGCCCAATGCAGCTTCACGAAGCTGAAATCGGTGCGGACGGCCCTGTTCCCGGCGTGGAGCAGAGAACCGCACCGGCCCAGAGCACAGTACTTAGGAAGCTGGCCCTGCGGCCCACAGTGTGGGGATCCCCTCCCCCCTCGGAAGCGGTGAGAGGAGATGGCGGCGGTCCTCCCCGACCACTCCCAAGTCGGCTGCTGCTGAACACCTATGGGAGGCAGGGTTGTGAGATGACCCCCGAGCCCCTGGCCCTGGTGTATGTGCCCTCCGTGACCCTCTCCCCGAGTGTGACCATGAGAGGATGTTCTGTCGTATGACAAAGGTAATGGGGGTCCTGCGGGTGTGATCAAGGTTTCCAATCAGTCAACTCTGAGTCAGTCAAAAGGGAGACGATCCTGGTGGGCCTGGTCTAATCAGGTGAGCCCTTAAAAGGGACCGTACTCTTCCTGAAGGAAGAGATTCCAAGAGGAGGGGGCCTATGGAGGAGGCCACATGGCAAGGACCCAAGAGCGACCTCTAGGGCCTGAGACAGGTCCTGGCTGACAGCCGGCAAGAGAACAGGGGAGTCACCGACACAACCGCAAGGAAACAAATGACCAGCCACCTGAGGGAGCCGGGAAACAGACCTTTCCAGTCCAGCCAACCCCCGCACGTCAGCCGGTGAGACCTGAGTGGAGGACCCATGGAAATGGCGAGGGAGTGAGCTTTCCCGTTGTAGGCCCCTACGTCTGCGGTAACGTGAGCAAAGCTAAAGACAGCAGCGCCGTCCAGCACACGCCCACAGCTCCCCTCCCTTAAGACACCCCGCGAGGCGAACCAAAGGCGCCTCGGGTCTGAGGTGCCCGCCAGAGGTTAACTCGTCGCTCTCCATAACTACCTGGTGACATAGGTATTATCGCCCCACTGCTACAGGCAGGTAGCCAAGGCCCAAACAGGGTAAGCAAAGCCTGGAGTCACAGGGCCAGAGGGCGAGATTCGAGCCTAAGCGTCTAAACGCGAGGAGGGGTGTGGGACGGACTCCGGCGGGTGGTTGAAAGCGCCTTTTCGCGAGCAGATACAGAGAGTACAGATGAGCATTTCTCAGCTTTCGGAAAGACTCCGCTTCTTCCAATCCCCCGGCACCAGACACCCTGTGCCAGGGCACCAGACACCCTGCAGACACGAAGACAGACGCCTCCAAACCCGGGCCCTCCTCGCTCGGCTGCTCCACCCCTGCCGGCTCCGGAAATGCAGGTGTCCTCCCTCCTCCTCTCTCCTCTCCTCAGCCCGCACCCCCGGCCCTCCAGGCGACGACGGCCTTCAAGGGGGGCTCGCAGAAGTCCCCGTCCAGAGTGCTGTGCTCACCCCGCCCTTCAGCGGTGTCCCGGAGCCCAGCCACGGACGGCTCCATCCTAACAGAGGATGAAAATCTCATTCGTCTGAACACAGTGCCTCGTAGCTAAGGAACTGTTTGTTTTCTCTCTCGTGGTCAAAAAAAAATCATTTAAAAAATCCATTTGCCTGGAGTCCTGAAAAGAACCTCAGCAGAGGTCTGCTATTTGCCTGGAGTCCTGAAAAGAACCTCTGCACGGCCCCTGTCTACCGAGGTGAATCACTGACTCACTTGCACGGCCCCTGTCTACCGAGGTGAATCACTGACTACGTGAAGAGTTATTTCTGTCTGGAAGGAGGCAACCTGCTTCCCGACCCCTCGTGTGCCAAAGCTCAAGGTGAGCCCCCCTCGACACTCTGTCCTGCAAACAGCGGGAAGGAACGGCAACTGGTGGCCATCGAGCCCGGGTCCCGCAGGGGGCCCCCACTCCATGCTGCCCCGCGCTGTGCGTGCCGTTACCCCTGGGCTAACAGCATCTTTCAGTCGCCCTTGATGACAGGCTGGTCACTTTCTCCTACGCTGCACAACGTACGTGGCAGGAAGCACCCTGATTTCTTGCCGCAACTGCTACCCGGCAGCCGGCAGCACTTCAGTGACACTGTCACCTGACCCTCAGCAGAACCCTCCCAGTTAGCTTCCCCTGTCCCCCTCTCTGTAGCTGACACAGCTGCAGCCCAGGGAGCCACCACCACTTGTCCGAGGTGGCCCGGTGGGAAGGGATGGCCGCAGGGCCAGGCTGTGACCCAAGGAGTCAGACAGCTACACTCGTCTTGGGGCAGCTGTGACCTGAGCACTAAGCCTGGCCGTGCCACCAAGTACCATCACTAATTACCTGAAAACCTTCACCCCACTGTGCTCGAGCTCAGGACGTGTGCTGCAGTCACCTTCGCACAGTTTTACCTGGACGAAGGCGACACTAGCAACGTGCAGACAGAACGACTCGTGAGTTATTCCAGGTTGGAGTGGAAAGTGTCTCAGAAACTGCCCTCAGGCTTCTCCTCGAGTGCCCTGTGCCCTCTGCTGTGATGGTAACTCCCGCAATCATACGCGAATATTCATTTATAGAGATTGGAATTTGGGGTTAAAGACACGTGATTCTTCAAACCTCTAGGCATGTCCCTGCTTATAAACATATTGCCAAAAAGATATTAGAAGCCATTGAATATAAATTACATTTTCCTACCCATGGGTATGCAACGAATAACATGCATTTGGCTGAAGCTTCTATTATAACTCAGAAAAAATCTTGCCTCATCCACTGATTTTATCCTCCCCCCAGAAGAGCAGGTGCTGCTTCTCACTGTGACGAGGAGCCACATTATCAAGGAAAAATCTTTGGGCTTTGAGCCACTGAACCTGGGCTGGAGCCCAAGCTCTCTAACCTAAGGCAGTAACTCAGGTTCACTCAGTCTGAATTTTCTCATCTGTAAATTGGGAACACAATGCCTGCAGCGTCACACAGCTTTGAGAATCACTGGGTAACAGTTAAGCCCTCTGCAACACAAAGAATATTATTTTCATTAAAAAAAAAAAAAATCTCAACAACTTCTTAATATTGATCAGGGAAAAATAAAGAGGCAGCTCTGGCCTCCAGGCGGCAGAGGCCACACAGGCACCGAGGGTCCATGTTCGTTCAACGCTCCACTGTCTCCAAATTATTAACAATTTTTGAAGAGGGTCCCTGAATTTTCACTTTGCACTGAGCCCCACGAATTAGGTCCTGAGGAGCCCCCAGATCTCCTTGAGAAGTTTCTCTAAACATATTTCTTTCTTTATTTTCTCATTTTAAAAATGAACAGGACATGGTTCCACAGTGTAGCGGTGAGCTCGTCTGCTTTACATGCAGAAGGTCCTGGGTTCGCGCCCCAGTGGAGCCACGGTCCCTGGTCTACGGCCATGCTACAAGCCCAATGTCTGATCTTGGAAGCTAAGCAGGGTCGGGCCTGGTTAGTACTTAGATGGGAGACCACCTAGGAAGACCAGGTGCTGCAGGCATAAATAAAAATAAATAGCTAGATAAATAAAAAAATGAACGACACGAGCCACACCCACCCCATTCCTCAGAGAAGCACTGCTCCCTGCCGCCCTCCGAGGTGCCCTGGTCCCAGTTCAGCCAGCACTTGCCATTTGCCCCAGCTCAATGGTAAGTCACCAGGTGCTGCCCGGTGACCCTGCTACAGTTTCAGAGAACTCAATCTGCATCCTGTCTGGACAGTCAGCTTCCGGTGTGTTTGTGCCCTGCCTGCCCACCCCGACCTGGGAGAAGAGTTGACAATGATTAATTGGGGTTCTGCTGTGAGTCCTTGGACAGGTCTCCTTATCTGTAAAACGGGATTCATCACAACCACCCCATGCCTTCGTTCATCCGTCAACACTGTTCTAGCAGCTGGGGACGCGGCAGTGAGCAAACGAAGGGAGGGGAGACCGAAACACACACACGCGGAGACGCCCGGCAGCAAAGGTCCAGAGAGGTGGCAGGGAGGCCTGGTCGGCGCGGGGGTCAGCGGAGGCTCCTCTGAGGAGGGGACAGTTGAGTGAGCCAGCGACAGCAGGGGGCTGCGCTCCCGGCAGAGGGCACAGCAAGCACGAGGCCCTGAGCCCGGAATTAGAACGCTGCAATCGAAGCACAGAAAGCGCATGAGGCTGGTCTGCAGCGCCGAGGCAGGGCGCCCGCGGTGGGGACGGAAGGGCAGACCCGGTGTGGATGGTCCCAGCGGCCGGGCCGGGCGAGCCGAGGGCCGCGCTGGCTGCAGGGGTGCAGTAAGGGCAGCGGGACACCCACGTGAAGCCAGGATGCTTCCCCCCTGCACTGGGGGCACAGCAAGTAAGAGCAGAAATGCGGAAAACCGAAAGAGAAGCAAGCACTGAATTTCGAAAGCATAGAGAGCAGGGTTCTCAGGGTGGCCGAGCGGCCTAAGGCGCCCAACTAAGGCGCCCGACTCGGAAGCAGAGAGCAAAGCTTCGCAGGCCTCCCACTGACACTCCTAGCAGGGGATCGGCCATTCCCGCCTGGGACGGCCGCTGTCCTCTGGCTTCGTCACTGGGACTCGCAGGCTCGTGCCTGGCAGTGATTGGCAATCACGATCTCATAATGCAAGGGGCCTGAGGGGGAGCTGGCAAGGAAGGAGGCCCTCTGGAAAGCCAGGCGTCAGGAAGGGCACGGAGAGACGGGGTGATGGCACACAGGAGCCCAGGGTCGGTGTGAGAGAGGAAGTGAGCGGGCTGGGGCTGGGACAAGGTCGGGGAGCTTAGCACACGGAGAGGCACCCCAGGGGTTCCCGGGGATGGCAGTGTCTGCTCTCGACTGACCCGCAGTGCAGCTCGGCAGGCACCGCAGAACTGGTCACCCTGAGCGCCCTCAGAACAAGGCCTGCCAGTTCTCAACAGAGAAAATACCGCAGCGCCCCCATCCCCCGACGATCCTGAGCGATGGCAGTCTTTCGTCCTCTTGGATGACTCAGAAGTCAGGCCGGGCCTGGAAAACCACCTGATCTCCACTTAGTACCCTCCGTACTCGGCATTGGGCTAACAGAGGTCTTCTGGTTTCTAGCATTTCCACACACATCACCCTTTATGAAAGACATTTTTCAAAACCAGATCTATGGCAACCGCCGGACAGAGGCAGCAAACAGACGCGGACGGTGGGAGCACGTGCGAGGCGCCGGCCTGCAGTCTGCAGAGCCACAGGACGCCAGCGGGCGGGGCGCGGCGGGGCGCGGCGGGATTGCGGGGGCGGACGGTCCTACCGATTTTCTTGCTCCGCTCCTCCCCACGGCTGTGGGCGATGATGGGCGAGTAGATGAAGGGGCTCTTGGTGGACACGTTCTGACCCAGCAGGCTTTTCATTTTCCGTGGCCGGAGGCTGGTGGGGAGGTACCTGCCCACGCCTGTTGTTTCAAACGGAACAAAGATACGTCAACTGCCTTGTTAGCGTGGTTTCGGCCGACACACCACCAAACAGCATGAGTTAGGAAAACAATACATCAAACAGCAGCTAACCGAAGAAGAACAAGCACGCCAACGTGGCAGAACAAAGGAGAACGCGGCGGGTGGCGTGTGAGGACACTCCGAGGGCCGGGGCAGTGGCCCCCAGGCAGAAGGGCCAGGTGGAAAGGGCTGAAAGCCCACTGCACTGCTAGCCAGGTGAGTGCCTTCCCCAGACTCGCGCCCCGCCTGCAAAACGCAGCTGAGGCCCCTCGCTCGCACCCTGCCGCGAGGAGTCACTCAGTTGCCCCCTGCACGTCCGCAGCAACCGGCTCCACGCAGCGTCCTTCCTGTCCTGTCTCCAGCCTCACGCCTGCCCACCGGGCACGTCCACAGCAGACAGAGTGCACCCCACCCCTGAGGTCCAGGCCCACGCACGGACGTTACCCGCGCTCTGTAGCTCCACTGCTTCCCCCACTGTGAGGTCCGTTCATCGAGACCCACACTCGGGTCAGGCGGCCTGAATCTGCATTTACTGCACTCACTAACCCACGGAGCCCGAGCACGTTCGACCGTGCTAACCACGCGTGTGCTCGCTCGAGCAAACAGCACCCCGCCGTCCTGGCTCGGGTGCTGTCACCTCTCTCCACGTTATCAACAAGGAAATTGACACAGAGATTAAATATATTGCCCAACTCCCACAGCCAGAGATCAGTGACAGCAAGAGACACCATGGTCTTAAACCACAGCACCTGTGACCTCCCTGGTGACCAGCCAGGCAAGATGGGGGTTGGAATCTAGACTATTCTAAGGCCTGAGACTGAAAAGATGGGGAGATGGGGCAGTTAGAGGGTTGTGGCAATGACACTTACTGCAGGTCCTCCTGCCCCGCCCTCGGCCCCCATGCAGGGAGTGAGGCCAGGCGGCTGTGAAGACTCTTAAACCACAGCACCTGTGACCTCCCTGGTTACCAGCCAGGCAAGATGGGGGTTGGAATCTAGACTATTCTAAGGCCTGAGACTGAAAAGATGGGGAGATGGGGCAGTTAGAGGGTTGTGGCAATGACACTTACTGCAGGTCCTCCTGCCCCGCCCTCGGCCCCCATGCAGGGAGTGAGGCCAGGCGGCTGTGAGGGGAGCCGTGCAGGTCCCTCGGAGACAGAGCACGCTGAACCAGCATGTCAGCCCCCATGCTCTCCCCCACCGCACAGCAGTCCTGGAGGCCGGACGGGGAGAAGGGGCAGAGGACAGGTGCGGCCTGGGCCACCCAGTGACCTCGGGGAGGTCAGCCGCCCTGGGAAACTGCCCAACTTGCATCAGACTCGTGTGCCACGTAAACCCTCATTGCAGTAAAAGTTAATTTTCCTGAGATTTCAGGGTTGATTTTTCCTGCTATGACACAGGCCAACCTACTAAAGACTCCCTCATAGAAGACCCCCAGTCCCCGCCTTTCTCAGCTGGAAGGAACCCCGACACCTGGCGCGTCCTGTCCCGTGCGTGAGCCCCCACAGCGCTCGGCACACACTGCGGCCCCGGAGGGTCAGGGCTACGTGCGTGGTTCTCGTCCAGTTCCCGCGAGAACCCAGGGCACTAGCGGGTGCTCACGCACCTCCGTCCCTTAACTCGACCTGGCACACTCGACTGTCTCACCGCACGCCATCCCTTCAGGAAGCTGTTATCACACGGGATCAGAACCACGTCGTCTGCTATCTGCTGCCGTTCAGCCATGAGCTCTCCGAAGCCTTGTCTGTCTCTAGTCCAGCGCCAAGGGCAATTCTTTAATGCGTAGCTCTCAGCAAATGCTGAATGAATGACCTCCCAAGAGCTGAATTTCAAACTCGGCTTCCAAATCTGTTGAAACTCGATACTCAAGGCTGAGCAGTTCATTACAACGGTGGCAAATCCCACCCTTCATGAACACTCGAAAAATGCCTGCTGCGCTGTGCTGGGACATCACACTGGCCAGGATGCCATGCACGCCCAGCCGGAAGAGATCCCCTGCCCTTGGCCCCCGTCTGCCCTTGGCCCCATCTGCACTTGGCCCCCATCTGTGGCCAGGACGTCTCCCCAGCTAGTGCACAGACAGAACTGTACAATTGGGCAGGTTATTTCACCTTCCTGGACCTCAAGTGTTTCACTTACAAAATAGGAAAAATTAAAGGTCCCTGATAACACCGTGCAGAAAGAGGACATCTCCTCTCTCTGGTTCCATGTCCCATGGGGAGGGCCATCCTTGGAGTAACAGTCTTGGCCCCACTCCGCCCCTCCCCCACTCCTCCCGAGGGTGGTGCTACATTTGGAAGGACGACGAGAGGTGCACTGCTCCCATCCTTCTCTTGGGGCCCTGCTCCCCACACGGACAGAATGGGGTCTGGCCCCAGAAAGAGCGTGCAGTCACTCAGCTTTGCCAGAGACTGGGGTGACATCCAGACGCGAGCCAGCCAGACCTGAGCTGTGCCTGAGCCAGGTGTTCCTTTCTGCTGATTCCAAACTCAGGCAGAGAAGGGGGGCCAGTCTGATGCGGGTATCTTCAAACCTCAGCAGGTCACTGTGAGGACCAAGTGCGTTAATGTACGTAAGGCACCTATCATAGCACCTGACGCAAAGCCTTGCCTGTCCCCTCCTTCAAACAGCACTTGTTATAAACACAGAGAGTCAAGTTCCTGGTGCAAAGATGACAACACTGGACTGCAGTGAAGAAACGATGTTTTGGCCCCGACCCTGCCATGAGCTGCGGCGAACCTCGGACCGGGCATGCTCTCGCTCAGCATTTTCCCACCTGTAAAGCGATTCCAATCTACCTGCAACACAGAGCGCTTTCTATTCCACGACCCACTCACTATGTAAAGAGGAAGGTCACGTGACCTGCGGCGTGGAAATTCCAGACCACACCAACGGTTTGGGAACACGCGAAGGAATTCGGGGGCATGGTGTGACCCTACGGAAGACGTACAGAGGAAGGTCATGTGACCTGCGGCGTGGAAATTCCAGACCACACCAAAGGAATTCGGGGGCATGGTGTGACCCTACGGAAGAATAGCTGCTCAAGGCAAATGAGCACCCGCCTGACCGAAGGGAAACACATTCGTTTAGCGTGGATCGCAGCAGAACTAATAACACACTTGGTCTGTGAAGCCACCGACAGGGAAGCGGAGTCCCAGGGATTCCGCGTGGAAACTGCGGACATTTTAAAATCTGACACCTCAGCATGCGGTTGGCTAACGGGCTTGCAGAGCAACGGCGGGGCACTAATGAGGAACGCGACATAACACGCGACACGGGCAAAAGCGGCCCGCCTTTCCGGCCTTGGATTTTAACCCCTCGGCCTTATTCACCGCAGAAACACATCTAGGAACCCACTGGATAGCTCTGCACGGATGGGCTGTGGCTAAAACCGGCCACATGTGCCCGACCTGGGCGAGGGCACAGCCTGCCAGCCAGACCAGAAATGCGAGCCCACCCGCGGCCATTTCTTGTCCCCTCCGAAAAGCTCTGGGTTAGGAAATCCGTAAGGGAGGCACAGACTTGGTGATTGCACCAAGAGCGACAGCAGGTTCTGGGCACGGCAGGACCCCAGAGAGACCACGGGAGCCACCCCTTCCCTGGTGCCCGGGAGGCTGACTTTGCTCTTTCATAAACCAAGGAAAACTGCCCCGAATATCGTGGTCTCGAAGCCTTTTTTTGAATAAATGCCTGAAATCCCTCCTCAAACAACATAATTAACTTAAAAGTTTAAATTTTAAAAGCACTAAAGCCACTCAAAGAGTCTCAAAGCTCATCTGACTAAGGGTTTCAATCCTCACCAATTAAAATATCCTCATTAATGCTAGAGCCCTTGGCCAGGTTGAAGGAGCTGTTGGTTCATCAAAGAAAACCATCAACTGAATGAAAGACCCACGAGTTTTCTGTAAATGACATCTACGCGCTACTTCAACAATTCACAACTGGCAGTGTGTGGATCATCCACGTGATTCTATCGGGTGCGGTATTCTATGTTGGCTTTGATGCACGTCACCGTTTCTGTGGAGAATTACGTAAGGAACAAAATAAGATTCCTTATAGTGCTAACTGAAGATTCTTCTGCTTTAACTCTGGGCAGTAGTAACCGGCCACAGGTTTGGCAGCCTCCTGGCTCATGCTGGACCATTACCAAATCCCCAGCATTTACCACTGGGCCAGGCACATCTTAGACACTCAACATATATTGATTAACCGAATTTGATAATAGAATTAAAACAGGGATATATTTTGGCCCCTTTTTTTCCATTAGCCTGCACCAGGATTACCTGAAACCATTTTGGGGTAAACTCAGTCCATGAGCCCATGTTACAGAGAACAGGTAAGTATTCGCCCATAAAGTGATGAAATTGTTTTATTGTCAAAAACTAGAAAAGTCCTCAACAGGAAAAAATGGCTCCAATCATCTATTCTAAAACCAGAATCATACTTACGAAACATCACCACCGGTGAATGAGCTCAGGTCTAACAATTCCACACGGCAATTCACTCACAGACGTGGGCATTTTTCAACCGATTCACCCCAGGACACGCATCGGGAGCTTCAGTCTTCGAATGCGCACGCTGCTGAGCTCCTCCAGTGACGGCAAGGGGTGAACTCAGTGTCTGACCTGAATTCTTTTTAATTAAGCTGATAAAGCCCACGTTCCCAGCAAAGGTCCTTGAAGCACCTGGCAAATCCACTGACGTAGCCCCGGACCTGTTTTCTAGGGAGGAACACTGGCCCGGGCCATGGGTGCTGCTGGCGCTATCCAGGGGACGGGAACGCTGGCCTCAGAGATGACACCCCTCGCGGCATGAACACTCAGCCATTCCACAAACCCGCCGAGCTCCAGCACCAGCTGAACACCAATCATGGCGGCCGCCACCTCGCTCAGCATCACAGACACCTACCGTCCCCTTTTACGCCTCAGACGTCACTCAGTTCTCTGCTGCCTATGTCTCGCCAAAGGCTTGCCTACAAGCAGCCGCCTTCATGAAGGAGCGTCCATCCATCACCCGAGACGGTGTGAGCTGTGTGGGGGGCCACCCCAGTGTTAGGGTGCTCAGGCTGCTGTAACAGGACAGCACAGGCCGACGGCTTAAACTAACAGTGGACCTCCACTCCTCACGGTTCCAGAGGCTGGAAGTCCAAAATTGGGTGTGGCATAGCTGGGTTCTCAGGGATGGCCACAGATGCCACCTTCTCACTGTGTCCCCACATGGAGAAGGGAGAGCGAGCCTGGGTCCCCTCAGCTCTTCATAAGGGTGCTGATCCCATCGAGGCCCACCCTCACGGCCTTGTCTAAACCTAATCCTCTCCCAAAGACCCCGCCTCTGAACACTGTCCCACATGTGGATCAGGGGGACACTGCCCACTGGGCCCACCCCGCCCCGGCCAGTGGCAGCGCTGGGTTACTCCGTGCCCCTGGCTGCCAGTCGGAAGTTCGCACTGAGGCACCCTAAGAGCTGAACCACCTGGAGCCGGAAGACCTCCCTGTGTGCACGAGGTCGCACCCCCAGGACCCACAGCTGCTTAGAGCAACACTGAGCCAGCGACCTCCCTCCCTGCACCCCAAC
>NW_006436294.1:5646531-5667855 GCF_000325575.1 Pteropus alecto
CCGGGGCTCACCCCCCTGCCTCCCCCACTAGGCGAGGATCACTTCGCAGGTAAGAGGCGTACCTTCTATCTCCACATCTGGGCACTTAGTGATGGTCCCCGCGCTGAAAACCTTGCGAAATGAAGATGACCAATTCTTTACTTTCCAAACGATAGAATCTTTGGTGCAGAGAGACCAAATAAAATACGCATTTCCTGACGGCGATTCTGTCTCATCAGAAGACGCACCGTTGCGTCTACAGCCAGCGGGGAACTTCGCACTGGAAGCTCATTGCCATGCCGGAGCTCCCCAGCCCCGAGACATTGCCCTGCGAACATGAGAGCAAAAGACATTCGAGTCCACGTAATCGCCACATGGAGGTTTTTCTGGCTGTGGATGACAGGAATTTAAAAAATAAATAAAGCTGCATTTCAGCATTTCTTGAGAGTGTGACGGAGCTTGATTCAGCTGATTCCGCTTCACGCATAGAAACAAAGCTCAGAGCTGACAAGGAGCAGCAAAGGGCGCCCCCACGGAGGAGGAGGAAGAGCGCCCTCAAACTTCGGGAAGGGTCCAGATCCGCAGACAGCCTCCCTGCGGGCAAAGCGCCTTCCCGCACTTCCCATTCGAACCAGAAATGGGCATCGTCAGCCCCCGCTTGAGAAGAAGAAACCGAGGCTCAGAGAAGTGAGATAACTCGAACGAAGCCACACGATTAACGTCAAAAACAGGATTTACACGTAAGACTAAGGAACAAAATCTTAGGGTTTTTTTCCAATTTTACATGAAGGGCATTTACTAGGGCGTAGCATAAATAAGACACATCAATAAATTTGAGTTCCTGTCCTTCCCTTCTGAACCCCAAAGAAATGCTTACGCATCAACATCCGCCGCACGTAACCACGGCAGAGAGAAGTCTGGGGGAGCTGGTAGCACATGGAGCGTTCTAGAAGTATGACCCGTGGTGTATCTTCGGAGGAAAAAGACCTTGTCTTGACAAGAAAAAAGGAAAGCGACAGAGGCTGAAGAATCGTGGCGCGCGGACGCCACATCGATCCCCGTTCTTCATACTTCCTCACGGCGGAAACTCGGGAGAACAGCAACAAACCAAACTATCTGTGCGTGAAAATTAATCTCGAACCAAAACAAAAGCCCACGTACTAGTGAGAACAGAAGCGCACGGCCACCCTCCGGGTCAGAGGGCATCGCAAGTCCGAGGCAGAGGAAACGCAGCTCGGAGAGCACAGCGCTGCCGCCTCCAGACGGGGCTCACGGTCCCAGCGCCACAGCGGCCGCCATCCTGACTCACGAGCATGACAGCTCAGATGCCGGAGGCTGGGCCTCGTCTGGGGCAAGGCGGGGGGCGGGCCACGCGGCGGTCCTTGTCGGCTGCCTCCCTGCCCCCCAGTGCGCCCTGCCTGTGCCGACAACTCTCAGGTCGGGCTTTAGGGAACCTACACATGCCCTCCTCTCAGCCGCGAGGTCTGGGGGGCTGGCTCAGTTCTGAATCCACAACCCCATCGGAGGCAGTGGAAAGCGAGGGGACATTCGTGAAAGAAGCTTGAAAGAAAGAAGCGTCTTCTTTCCCCCACAGGCGTTACGGAAAGCTGCCTGCTCTCTTTTCCGGGACGTCAGGGGATGAGAAGCTGCCGCGGCCACACGGGTGCCAGCTGGGGCCCGAGACTAAGGCCAATGCTGCAGAGGACAGAGCTACGAGGAAGAGAAAGGCCGAGTTCTGATGAGGTCGTCTGAATCCCAGCTTTAGCCCTTCCTGACACCTCCCCCCATCCCCCGGATTCTTCAGGTGGACGGGCCACAAAGGCCCTTTCAGCCGAAGATGGTCTGGGTCGGGTGTGGGTGTTCCAGCTGGACAGGGAAGCCTCATGCACACACCTGTTCACTTGCTCAACACACGTGATTTCCTGGGGGCTACGGAGACGCACTCTTCAAGGAGCTTGTCGAAGAGAAGGACCCCATGTGTCAACACAGATGTGGAATCAAGTTCCCTAAGTACAACAGAAGGAGACATGGCCGACTGTTGGCTAGCTGACCCAGGACCAATTCGTCGCCCCCTCCCATGCCCACATACATGACAGACTGGGAGAGCTCGGCACATCTCAAGCCTATGAGACTGGGGCAGAAGCCCAACATGAATCCGTTGAGAACACTTTTGCTATCCTAATAAACAGAAGATTGGCATCGCTGGCACTGCCACTTCTCCCTTCTTCCTGTCTCAGATGCAGATGTGTTATCTGGAGCTCCAGCAGCCATCTGACAATCATGAGGCAAAGACAATTGCAGAGAGGCCACCTGTTCCTGGCTTCTTAATAAATTTTAGGAAAAATAACCTCTTATTGGCTAGCCACTGCTAGGTTTTCTGCTCTTTGCAGGTGAAATAATTTGTCATTTATACAGAAGGTATAGTCATTTCTATCTGAGTGGCTTTAGGAAAAGGCTTTATGTAGGAGATGATCCTTTAAGTAAATCTTGAAAGATGACTAAGTACCATCAGGCACAGTAAGGGAGGAAAAGGCATCTCAAGCAGAAGATGAAGCCTGAACAAAGGACTAAAACCCCTTTACACATGTGCCTACTCTGACTATTTCTGCAAGGGTTACAAGGATGAGTGGAGTTAATAAGACCAGGGGATCACAATCAAAGTCTGGAGACAGAGAGGACCACAGATGTTGTAAGCCCCGCGAAACAAGGAAATCGGATTGTGCTCTGTAAGCAAGACGGAGCAAAGCAGGCTGCGAGATCCCTGACTTCCGAATCTCCCAAAGGAAGTTCCCTGCACTCTGCAAACGGTGCAAACGCTGCTGTGGACTGTGCTAAAGAGCCCACTGCCGCGTTCCTCCTATCTAACCTCGTGCAGTATTCCCTTCCGGTTCTCAAGGAGACTGAGTCAGAACGACACATGAATGAGTCGCCAGGACAAACAGGGCTTACTTTTCTAGCTAAAAGTCTCCGAAAACATTCATAACGTATCTACACGGAGGACGGGCAGTACATAAAATCAAATTTCTTAAAATAACCCACGACTGCACCAGGTAAAAGACTACCCTGGCCCCAGGACACCGGGCAAGGCTCGTGCGGCTGCTCGGGGGGCAGTGCTCCCACGCGGGACACAAAGCCCCTGACGGCGAAAGAGAGACGCTGCCAAAGGGCCCACGTTCACAGCAGCTGCAGCGGCGCTGGCCTAAGCGGTAGACCGCTACGCCGTCACCCGATCTGTCCTCGCCGATGCTTTAAACAGCCAAGGTATTAAAACGTGAAGGTGACAGTATTGTTTTTTTCAATCAATGCACTATTGAAAAATGCAGGGATAAAAATGTCTCCGGGAAGAAAACCACTCTGCGCCGAGTGCTACGCGCACGCAGGGCACTCTGCGCTTCTGTGGCATCAGTTCCGCAAAACAGCCAACAGCCCCGGGACCGGCAACTTTAAGCCCATTTTAAAGATCAGGAAACTGAGCCTCACGGAGGCCAAGGTCCAAGGTCACACACTGGGGAAGAACAAGCCCCGGGACCTAGGTTTGACCCAGGCTGCCCCTGGGACCCGGCCTGCTTCTCTGCTGGCATCTCCGTGAGGAGAACGTCCACTGTCTTCCTCAGTCCCAGTAACCTGCCAGGACACCGCCACCCCCAGCTCCACTGAACAAAGCCTGGACATCTAGGTGCAGCATTTGAAGCCCAGAAGGTTCTGTGAGGCCCAGGAGGATCTATTAGAGAGCCTATCTAGATTTAAGAACGATCCAGGTCATGACGCAGATAAATTATTAAGAAAGGCTTATCCAGTCTTCAATTTTTTCAAAAATGAATCATGCCCTTAATCCCAAATCAAACACATCGTACTTGAAGCCCTACTCACAGGACGGCCCCACCAGCCCCCGCAGCAGTGACACAGCGACGAGGAGGAGCGTGCACGGGAGGACGCCCGCCCTGCCTCAGGCCTCCCCGCTGAGGCGCTGCACGTCTGCTCCGAGGGGTTTCAGCACCGCCTCAGGCCACAGTCCGTCCGTCTGATGACCTCCTTAGTCCCAGAGTGCCCACCAGGACATCTTATAACCCAAGGCTGGCCTGCCAGCGACATCTGTGCACAGCGACCCTTTCCGCCCCACTGCTCAGGGGCAGATGGCGCTCGCTCGGGTGACAGAACGCCTCGTGCGGTGGCGCTGCCCGGCCTGCGAGGACGCGCAGGGAGAGAGAGCGCAGCTCTCAAGCACTGCCTCGCGCTTGCGCACGCCATGCCACCGGGTTCCCCAACAACCACTGCCATTCTGTTTTGATAAGCAAACTGACACCCAAGGAGATTAAGTGACTTGTTCATGTACCGCACAGCCTTTCCCGCCATGTCACAATGCCCAGTGGGACCTGGGGACGATGGCCAAGCCAGGACTGCCCCAAAGATGCGTAGCACTCCCACTGGGTAGAGCCTAAGGTCACAGCACTTCCGTGGCCAGCAAAATGGCAAGTTTCCACTGTGTTTACAGTCTTCACACAAGTCTTTCAGAAACTCGGAATCATTCCATGAGATTCGGTCATAAAATTTTTAAGTACCCACTCGGCACGTGCCACAGAGCCCCCATCTCTAACACCTTACGATCTGCGAAGAAGGACAGTCCCCTAAACAGGTCGCTCCGGGGCTGTGCGCCTGGCGAGTCCGTGAGAGAGGCGAGCGGCGGGGCCTCTGGGAACCCTGGGGACGCCTGCAGCCCCGGGTCGGTGGCGGGCAGCAGGGGAAGCGCACGGAGCGCTCCCACGTGCAGTGAGTCACAGAACGAGCCTTCAACAGACTGACATCAGGGAGAGGAGAGGAGACATGGACTCGGACAGGGGTGGCATGTCAGCGAAGCCACCAAGGGGCCACACCCACACCGTGGGCGCCTGCACCGTCTGAGAAAAGGGAAGTGTGTAAGCAGGAGAGTGACAAGGCCAGGTCTGTGACTGCAGCAGAGCAGTCACGACACAGGTGGACGTGGGCTTGTATCTGGCTCTGTCATTGAATAGGCACGTGACTATGACAGTTACAATGTCACTGGCCCGACTCTCCCATCTATAATACCCCTGCTCATATGTCACAGGAATGCTGATGAGGTCTGATGAGAAAATGCACCGGATACACAGCCGGTGACAAACAGACACTCCTCTAAAGACATGTACTCACGATCAGACGAGGGGACGATGCTCCAGAGTGACGTGCACCCTTCACGCTCCGGCGGGGCCCGGCTTACCTGACGATGGGAAGCTTGGTGAAGGGCACGGGCGGCAGGGTCAGGCCATCCGGGAGGGTGATGACTTCCATCGTCCCGGGGCACTTGGACGTATAGTTCTCCAGGCTCTGAGTCACGTCTTTCTTTTCTGATGGAAAAATAAAAACAAAACGACGGTTAATTAAACAAAAGTAAACGTGGGAGGTTTTATTTTATGCAGCCATAAATAAAATTCTTAAGCCAATGTCTAATGGTCCAGCGAGCCCAACCTTCTAGTGGAAATAAGGGGGCAGTGACCACAAGAGAAAAAAAGAAAGGAGACGTTATATTCAATTTATTTAAATAATCACTAGAAGCTGCTCCATTTAAGGACCTGTGGCTAAAAAGAAAACTAAGTTACTATCTTCGAGGAAATTTCATTTTCCAAGAGAACAAATTCTCACCAAATTCCAAGAAAGTCGGCAGGTAGGCAGGACCGCAGAATCAGTGTATTTTATTACTTAAGAAATATTTTTCTACCAAGCAAAATGCCAGGCCCCATCCCCAAGGAGTTCATAGTCCTTCTGCATAAAGATATTTAAAAGAATAATCACAAGTTCACACATTTTATGCCAAAATAGAGTTTTGTGAGGTAAGACGGTTTCTCTCCACTTGGTCCCCATCCCGTCCACTAGGAGGGAGGAAAAGAGGCTATAGGCGACAATAAATAATGTTTGCTTATACTTCCAACGCACTCCAAACATCTGCTCATGGACTCTGTACCTGTCACACTGTAGAGCTCAAAAGTGCTTTCCTGCTCTAAAACTCACAGTAACTCGGGCAGGCGGGCGTCACTGTGCCCATTCTGCAAATGACAAAGCCGAGGCCAAGTGAAGTTGAGCAATTTGTGAAAGATCATGCGCTTGGCCCTAAGCCTGCGGTCCTGTCACCATACTGTTTACAGGGACGAAGTTAAGGAACTGGGGGTGGGCGCGCGTGAGGGATTTAATCCTTCTGGCCTCCATTTCCACTGTCACTGCTGACAGAGGAAGATGTAAGACTGGGAGAGACGAGAGTGACAGAGGGACACAGCCATCGGGGAGGCCTGCGGCAATGAAGTCAGAGCCGCGTCTGAGTCAACGGCACGGCCTTTCCCGTCTGTGGTCTGACCACCTCGGGAAGCCAGTCAACCTCTCTGGACCTCACCTTCCCACCTAAAGAGCGGCCAGGAATGAAATGAGATCACGCGCTGGCAGCAGAAGCCGGGAGACACGGGCAGCGAGCACAGTGGAGTGATGATAACTGTCATCATTATCCCACATTCGCACACATTCGCACTGAAGGAGATGTGAGGATGGGTAAACGGCTACAGAGTGAGGCCGAGTGCTCCGCCAAGGCTGGTGACCATAAATGACAAATTCCCAGGCAAGGACTTCACAGACTGCAGGAACATATATTCATGGGTAAACTGCTGCCACAGGAATTTTCTATGTCTAGGCATCATTCTTTGGGGAGCGAGAGGGCAGAAAAGCAACCGGAATTAATTCTGAATACAACACAGTTATGTTAATCACAACATGAACAAAACTGTTTAAATAATCAAATCATCTTCAATTTATAGATGATAGCTCTCCCACGGGGCTCCGGCTGACAGCGCGTCAATGACCTCATTTGCCTAATGCTAGGTAGAGCACTCGGGGTCTAGGTATCTCGTTAGCGTGAATTATGCTCTTTCAGCCAACCCTGCTAAAATGAAGAAGGGGATGAATCTATTTGCGATGCCAAATGCCACTTGCAGAGCTCCCCAAGAAGGAAAGGCACGTGCAGCACATCGCTGGGCTGAGCCGTGGACGGCGCTCCTGTGGAGTGAATGCCACGCGCAGTGAGTGCCACTTGCTCGTTTCGAGGGCGGATGCCGGTATGAAAACCAGCACATCGCGATTTCGCAGTGTATCTATTCTTGTTTCTTCTAGGTAATAATCTGAGACAACCATGTTTGCGTTGGGTCGGTCATGATATCATAAACAGGTAGAGAACAGAAAGGCAAGAATATTTTCATCAGAATAACGTTACTGATCTTTCTGCATTATAATGCCGGGATCTCTCCGGGGGCTCCCAGCAAGGAGGCCCCCTCTCGTGCGCCTCGTTTCTCAATAAGTTGAAAACAAACCGAAAAGAAAAGATGGAGGCTAAAATATCACCTTTACCAACACGGACCACGCTGAAGGACATGACACGGTTTCTTAGGAGGCACCAATCCTCTCTGACACCAAGACTTGAGCAGACAGGCCCTCCCACCCAGACAGGCCCCGTGGATGGGGCAGGCCCCCGCCACACACCCGGGGGAGGCCGGGGAGCGCAGGGAGCACGTGGGAGAAACAGGGCCCACGGACAGCAGTCTGGGAAACAGGCTAAGGGCAGCCAGACGGGAAGAACTAGTAACTGAGTCTGAAGCGGAGCGATGCTAGTTCCGAGGCGCGGGGAGCCCACCACAGGGGCGAGGACCCAGGACGCGCCTCTCCTGAGCTCACGCTGCCCGCAAGCCAGGCGCAGACTCTCCGATTCTCTGCCCAGGCTTCAACCCAGAGCGACCTCCCTGGGCATTAACGTGCTCGCTCTACAGGGAGGGGACTTGAGGCTTGGAAAGGTCAAGTGATCTTTCCTGGGGTCACTCTGGTAATAGGTGGCTGAACCTGACGTATACTTGAACCTACGAGCTCATTCTTTCTGCTTTTTCCACTTTGTCACACAGCCCACCCAGACTGTCCCGACATGTAAGGATACGGAAGAAAACGGACAGCTTGAAACACGGTGTGCGGCCAGCGAAGCTTCTTACACAGCAAGAAAAATCAACTCAAGCTTTTTTTTGTTCACTCTGCAAACACAACCAGGCAGCACGATGGTCCGAAGACAAAGGTTGCAAAGTCACGTGCCACTGCTACAGACATTAACGAGCGCCAAACCAGCCGACGTCCACCGAGCCTGTCACGAAAACAAGCTCCTTCCTAAGAGAACGCAAACGAGGGACCATCACACTAACAGCCTCCCGTCAGCATTACTTTATGTTTGTTTCTCACTTGATTTACATAGTGACACCTCGGAGGCCCCGATAAACAATCGTTCAAGTACACCAGGAGAGTAAATGTTTTTCCTTGTTCTCTTCAAGTATATAAACATGTTCCACCAGAATGAAAGGCAATTATGTTAAGCCGTCAGCCTATTACATCATCATCGATTTAAAGCACTACCTAGAAAATATCCGAATATCTCTAGAGACCTCAATATAACACTCAGAAGGTGAAGTTATCTTCAGAATGAAGACTTAATATATAATTAGAAAGAATCTGCGCATCCAATTATGAAGAAATGGTTAGATGAGATATGGCACAGGAACGGAATACAAATTTATGCAACCATTAAAAACGACGTTTATAAAGATTCTGCGATAATGTGGGAAAAGCCTGTTATAAGGAAAATCAGGATGCAAAACTATTTTTATAAAATAAATTCAATTTAAAAATAAAACCATTTAAAAAAAATAAAAAACAATACAAAAGAAATATACCACAATGTCCACAGTATTTGCCCATGCAGGATCAGGCATAATTTCTTCCATTCTGTTTATGTTTTCCAAGACTTCTAAAAGGAATACACATTGGCAAAATAAAAATTATTTCGAAAATACTTAAGAATTGAATTTTCAAAGAAGTTTTATAAGGAAAAATCAGGGATCGTTTATAAATGTTCCATGTGAGTGAAAAACGTAGCATCCTAAAATGTCAGTGGAATAAGGAAATTTGGGGTTCCTCGTGACCGAAGCAGAAGCTCACCGTGGCGACATCGCAGTCTTCATACAGCTGTCTCTGGCAGTGCTTAGGACAACATCTACAGTGGCAGCTGATGTTTCATGAGGACCTACTATGCGCCAGGCTCTGGGGCAAGCACTGTACATGTGCTGTCTCATTAGATGGCCCCCGAAACCTTACGGGAGGTGCCACTGTTGTCTCTTCGTTGCAGGTGAGCAAACCGAAGCAGAGAAAGACCTCGCTCCCGGCTGGGTGTGCCGCTCTTTCTCTGCCAAGTGCTCACCTGCAGCGAAATGCTACGCGTGGCCACCACCCCTTCTTCTAAAACTATTTCGCATGTCATTCGACACCCCTTTCACAAAGAAACACGGAGCATCTGTCCTGTATGAGGAGGACCCTGCCTTGAGCACCTGACAGGACCCACACCTTCAAGGACCACATGCGCTCGTAGGTCCTCCATCTCCTCCTCCGCCTGGAAGGGTCTCGATTAAGACGGACTAAGGAGCAACTTGGGAATCAATTCAGTTCCGCGTGTACTGACCACCTTTCCGGTAAAAGCACTGTCCAAAACGACGAAGGACAAAAGGCAAACACAATATGGCCAAGGAGTCCGTGACCTCGTGAGGGCACCACGGAGGGAAGTCACTCCAGGACATAATGAAATGCTGGGCTGAGAGCTGAGTGAGGTAACGAGGTGAGGGTAGAGGGACGGGCACTTCCTTAACGACACGGGGACAGGGAAAGTGTGAGGACAGTGCATACTGCAGAGGGAGCAGCGGGAAAAACCACCTGACACGCCTGAAAAACGACACACAAGCCGACGACGAATGAAACGCACATCACACGGACGGCGGGACTACGAAGTCAACCTGAAACAATGATTAGAAGCAAATCGCGACTGTCCTGGAGACAGAGCTGAGACTGCAGGAGCGGAGGTGGTTCAGGGACAGAGGACGGGGTTTGGCGTGCGGGCCCAGGAGGGAATTCTGGCGTCATGTGACGAATGGATCAGAAGGGGCAAAGCCAGGAAACAGGAACTGATGGTTTAGAGTCTCCCGTACCAACCCGAGAAGTGGGTGTTCAAAGGGGCGACATGGAAGGAAGAGGAACCCCATATGAGAAGAACGCGAGCTTTAGAGCGAGTATAGGATATGTCCAAGCCATTAACAAGATAAAGAATAAGTAGGAAAATTTGGGGTTGACTCCAAAGTTTTCAACTTCCAAGAATAAGAAAACGGTGACACCCACAAAGAAAAGATAATCAACTTTTCTGAGAATAAAGTGACTTCAGAATCCGATGACCCCCCCAGGGAACACGTCGAGCCTTCATCTGGAAATTGAAGCTCAGGGTCAGGACTGGAAGTATAATTGTGTAAATGATGAGCAAACTTTATTAAAGAAAGTATATTTTGAATACGCTAAGAGCTTAACTCCTAAATCCCCACCATAAATCCTCACAGAACTTTTTAAATTTATGCCCTCATTGACCCACTCTGTAATGTCTGTTTTTAATAATCTGTTTTTCATAATGCAAATGATTACTTTTATGTAATGCTAATTTCATTTTTTTTTAAGAAACCAAAAGTTTCTTTTCCAGCTGCTCGAGTCTCTTCCCCAAGGGGAAGTATGTGACTGAAATAAACCTACTTCTGTGTCACATTCCTGAGGAAATATTACTTAGTATTTAAGGTAAAAAGCCTTTTTGATTTCACGACATACTGATCACAAGTTACGAGGTAACAAGAGATTTTATTCGACAGATATTTCCAGTGTTTACAGAGGCAGCTGCAATGCAGTGAAGATGCCCAATCCTGGACTGCCTCTGGCTACCCCAATGTCTGCAGCAAATGACAGCTGGATGTGGAACTGGGGACAGAGAAAGGCAAGGTAAAAATGGGGACCATAGGACATACTCGAAAAATGTGTAACTTCTCTCCTGGCCTGCCCTCCCTCAGCCCCATGACGTGACGTGACGTGATGTGATGTGGTGCATCCCATCAGGTGGAAGCCCCGGAGAGCCCCGCCCCCCGCCCCGGCCCCAGCCACTGTGACACTGATGAATGGCCAACTTCTAACACATCCTCTCTGGGCTGAGAAGCAAAGTAATGAGCTGGCAATAAAACGAAGGAGAAGCTGAATAAATTAAATCTGACGTTTTCTATCTCATCCCGTCCTCGTCTTTGAAACGAACGACAACTACATTTAAGTTGAGAGATAACCTCTGTGACAGAGACAGCTGGAGCTGTGGGGTCGACGCCGGCTGACACATCCTTTGGAGGGTTCGGCTGACACATCCTTTGGTGGGTTCTGCTCCTTGTCAGTGTGAGGCAGCGAGATGCAACATTCAGTGAATTCAGCGAGTGTGCTGGACAACTGGAGGTGATCGAAGCTAAGGAAAAAAAATCTCCAGAATCCAGGGTCCAAATCCCAATCCTACCTAGGAGCCCTGAGGCATGTCAGCTCATCCCATTATGCCTCGATTTCCTCATGGTAAAAACAGCCTGGAACAGCTGCCTCGTAGGGCGACTGCAGTGGACGCAGGCGCGCACGGGCGCGCATCCGCTCCGCGAACAGCAGGTGAGCCCAGTGCCTAAGCGAAAGGACGGACTGGGTGGGAGCGAAAAGAACACTGTGTAACAAACACGCTGAGGAACTTGAACTTGACTCCTGCAGGCAACGGGAAGCCTTTGATGCTACCTGAGCAGAAGATCGCTATGCATAAGTACCAGCCTTAGGCCAATCATTTTATAGTCTGGGTGGAAGATGGGTAAGAAGGGGGACTTGGGAGACAGGGAGGTGTCGCCGTCTTCCCGACCAGAAGCGGCAGAGTCTGGCCCGGGCGGCGCTGTGCAGGCATCCTGCTCAGTAGGTGGCAGAGAAAGCGGGACCCTCCACCGCGGCAGAGCACGCACCGTTGAGACCCACGGTGTCTCGCAAAGACGAAATCCTTCGAGAAGCCGCAGAACGCCTTTTTCAAACTGCCCTAGGAAGCTGTACTTCGGTTCACGTAAAACTTGGCAAATGAGTACTTCCTCATAACTAGTAAATCCACTAACATGTTTGGGATTTTGACATATTGATCGTTTTTCTTCTCGTTATTTTACACGAGTGGTTTCTCTACCAAGAACGTGCTTTGTTAGCAGGTACTTACTATGTTGTACGACACGGCGTTTACCTTGTCAACGCAAGACTAATGGAAGTCAGAGGCTCCCTTCGCTGCTGCCGGTTTCCGTCCGACCCCTCCCGTCTATCTCTGAACAGAGGAAAGGGACTGTACGAACCGCGAGTTACTCCTCTCGCTGAGGACGGCCCTCCAGGCGTCTGTAACGGAATCCTCCCCTCTCCCCCACCCAGCTGGGAAGATGACCCTGTAACGGAATGACGCACACGCTCATCCTCCCCTCTCCCCCACCCAGCTGGGAAGATGACACAGACTCAATCGAAACTCCGAGGAAACCACACACGCCATCTGGAGAAGAACGCAAGGGGAAGAAGCACGTCAGGAGCAGGAAGCGGGAAGCGAAGTCACACGTGGCCTTCACAGCTTAAAAATCGCGTTCTTCATTTTCGGCCAGAGTTCACATTGTGGTCCTTCATGCTTTGCTATGTGAACGTCAAGGGCGAAACACAAATCTAAAGCCTGAGTGGACTTTGTAACAGGAGTAAGACACAGGATGCAGGGCTTTCAACCCAAACCCTGCGTGTTTTAAGCTGCTAGTCCATATTATAGGCGCTTTCGAGTATTGCGGTCATGTTATTTTACCCATAATCTCTGATACCAAAAGCTAGTAAAATAATGCATTCTCTTTTTCAGTACCATTTCACAATTTACTGAAATTCAAAAACATGTAAAGAACGTCTACCTAGGGTTATAGAAGACGACCAGAAAAGTACATTATAATTCGCAAGAAGTCTAGAATTATGGAAAGTGAGCAAGCATAGGGGCGCGACCACAGAGAAGGGCATCTCGGCGTCCGCTCCGTCTCGCGCCCGACGCTGCCGGCCTGCGTCTGCTGTCTTGACTCACGGATGACGGCTGCCGACCCACGTGGCACCAGCAAGCTCAGATTTCATGTCAGCCTCGGGATCTTTCTTTTCAATAAAAGCATTTCATACACACGCACGCAAAATTATTTCCTGTCTGACTCCCAAAAGCCGAGCTCTTTTCCCTCCCCACGCTGCATCCTCCGACTTTCCCAGAATAGTTACCATTATGTATGTGGGTAAATAATAAAAGCGTTTCACTAACCCTCTAACTAAATGTGACACGACTCGTGTCATTTTGCATTACTTTTCATACATATAATTTTACAAACCATGAGAAATCTCCCCGGGCCACAAGGCTGCTTTGGGAACTACCGCCCCCCACGGAGCAGGGGGCGCTGTGGGACACAGAAAGCCCTGAGGCTGGCGGGCGGCTCTAAGCATTTAACTTCCAAAGTGGGGAGGATGCTTCTCAGAGATGAGCAAAGACTCTAAAAGGCCTCGGTGAATAACACCCCACTAGTAACTTCTGCTTATGAAAGCCTGCTTCCCAGCCCGCAGAGCGCGGCTCCTGCACGGGCCTCCCAGGGGACCTTGTCAAAGGCGGACTCCTGGGTCCTGGGACCAGAGTGGGGACTGGCATCGTAAATTCTGAGTTAACTGTGGGCTGAGCAATATTTTCTTTCAAAATATAAGTATTTTTCCTGAGAGCTAAGTCTTTTTTTTGAAACAAATAACCAAATCCACACCCAGCTGAGGGGTGTGTGTGTGGGGGCGGGGGTGATCTAGCAGCTGCTGGAGCTTCCACGTAAGATAGAGGGGTGGCAGCGACATAGATTAATTGTCTCTTACTCTCTCAACACCACAGGAGGCAGGTCCTCACTGTGCCTGGTTCACAAGCTCAGAAGATGAGGTGGAAAGGTAGGTGACGCACCCAAGTTGGACACGGAGTGAACAAATACTGACTGAGCAGCTGCCGCACACAGTCCTAGGTGACAGACTGGTCCGTGCCCCCGAGAAGCCCGTGTCCTGGTGGAGAAGGAGGCTGACAACAGAAAGGCAGAGAGGCAGGATGATGCCAGGCAGTGAGCCGGGCACCTGAATCGGACCGGAAGGATGAAGTAAAGCCACACGACGCCCCGGAGAAAAGCTGCATGGGCCAGAGATGGAGACGAAGACGGCCTTTTCTTGGCGAGACAGAAAGAAGACCAAACACGGCTGCAGCTGACTGAACGACAGAGCCCAGAGGGAGAATCATTTCGGAGAGGAGCAATAAAATCACGTGGATCCTGGCAGACCCTTGACGACGATGCGGATTTTACTGCATTTTCTTGCACGTGTAATGGGAGCCCACGGAGAGTGTGAAGCAGACAGCGCTCCGACGCGATGCTGAAGACAGATGGGGCTGCGATTGCTGGACAGGGTGGCAGGGGCGTCACAGCGGCTGGGACTGTGTCGTGAGGGCGGAGGCGGCGGGAAGCGGCCATACTTGGGATGTATTGAGGAGGTAAAGCCCCCGTGACATACAGGTGAGGGCTTAGGTTAGACATGGAGTCTGGGGATGTGAAGAACGACCTCACGGTTTCTGGCCTGAGCGACGGGACGGACAGTGGTGGCACGTGCTGAGCTGGGACGTGCAGATGGGGGAGGCAGGGAGACGTTCTAGTCCGGAGCTCTGGGTGGGACCGAACACGGAGCCACGCGTGCAGAGCGCTCCGCAGCCCTGGGGCCAGCGGAGCCCGCCCACGGAACGTGCAGGCGGAGCAGGGCGGGCGGGGGCTGAATGGGCCCTCTGTGTGGATTAGGAAGTCACCAGAGCAGAGGCAGTGGAGGAGCTGCAGGACAGAGACAGCCAGGGGCCGACACCGCCCATGCGTGAGGAGCGGAGACCAGAGTGTGTAAACAACCACGTGGTCCAAAGAAGGGGGAAGGCGGCAAACTGTGGCTTCTTCCATTTCATGCCCAAACTCCCCATCTTCTGCCTGTCCCTTCCTTCTCCAAGATGAAGTGACATAACAACCATGCTGATAAACCCGCTGAGCACCCACCCTCAGGGCTAGTCCTTGCCCCTTGGCCCAGCATGAAGGGCTGCCGTCACCCCGCCCAGTCTGTCTTGTCAGCTGCATCCCCTGCCAATCCCTGAGCCCCACTGCCGTGTGGGCATCTTATGTTATACGGCACGTGTGCTATGCCCAAATACACCAGGAGCACTCAGAACTCACTGCCACTGCCTGCAAGGGCCCCGCCCCTCCCACAACCTTGCTGGCACCGTCCCAAAGCTCAGATCAGAGGTCCCCACTCCCACCGCCCGTGTCTGGCACAGTACCCAACTCATGAGACATGATCGCTAATTACTACGGAAAGGAAATGAGATCTTCTCCTGCATAACTGTCCACCCCTTCCCTGCCCCTTATTCTCCATAAAGTTTTCCTGGAAACCCTAAAATGCATCCTCTACGAGCCCTTGGGGTCTACGGTAATTGCACTCAAACTCAAAAACCTATCTACTTTACATGTAAAAAACAAAATTTTTGAAGGAATTGCTCATCCTATTTTTTCTTATTCTCTTCACAGCACAATTCGCTCTCATTCAAAGAGCATCACGCAACCTCAGAGAAGGAGGAGGAGGAAGTGGGGGGCGCCTTCCTGTCGGGCCCATCTAAACCGGTGGGTACGGGCTCACCGAAGAGGAAACAAAGTAAAAAGTTGTCCTGGAATTAAAACAAGAAGTAAAATATCAAACATGCCAGAGAGAAAAGAAAAAAAAAGCGGGGGGGTGGGTATGCTTTTTCTCAACGGACACGGAAAAGGCAGGGCAAGTGCTTTACTGAGGTTCCGAGACGGGGAAAATGAACGACGAAAGGACGGCCGACGTGCAGCAGACGCCGTGAGCTCCGCGCCGTCTGCCAAATCCCACCGTGCGGTCTGCGGCTCGCCCTCTGTCACGCGGAGATGTGTCTACCAAAGCTCTAGCAGTGGTTTCGAATTTCAAATTAGGCTAAGGAGACTCATCCTAAAATGTTCAAAACAGATGTTCCCGCTACCTTCGGCTACTTTCAAGAGGTGTCTTAACTCCCGCTGACCCGCTGTTCACCACCCAGGCCTAGCGTGGCACAGAGTACGGTTTCTGGTTAGCTCTGAACATGTCCTTTGGACTGGGGCTAAAAGCTGGGTTCTAGACTTGGCTTTGCCCTGCATAACTCTGGAGACTTCGGGCAAACTACTTAATGAGCATCTCGAAGCCTTACAGGCCTCATCAGCACGGTGGCCAGGAGACCATCTGTCTCTCAAACGTAGACAAATGAGAATCAAAGGCGGCAAGAGACAGGAAAGCAGGCTGTAAAAGAGTTTCACGTAAAAGTAAAAGAGATACAATTCGGAAACAAACACAGGGGGACAATACTCAATCTTGCAAGTTACCAAGAAAATACAAATTGAAACAGTAAGGCGACATTCCACACACACTGGATTAGCTGCACTGCTGCTGGCGGTATAATTAGAGCCATCTTTTCAGAAGGCAATTTGGCAATAGGTCTCAACAGCAATAAAAATGTTCGCAGTGGCTGACCCAGTAAGCGCCTCTCCTGATAAAATCTCTCTCCTGCTCAGAAAGCCAAAGACCTGAAAAACGTTCGCCACAGCACTACCGGAAACAGCAGAAACGAACCAAAAACAGAGAGAGAGCAAACAAAAGGAAGTAATTATTTTTAATGCATCCGACAAGGTGTGAGCACCAAAACGTGCCCCTTGCTGGCCCTAGAACACAGGGATCCTTTGCGAGGTAATGAAAATATTTTTAAATCGACTGTGCTAATAGGCACACAAATCCATGAATATACTGAAAATCTGAAGTGTACATTTTAAATGGGTGAATTGTGTGGTATATAAATTATATCTCATGGAGTCGTTTTTAAAAAAGGAAAAACATTCATTAGTATTGCATTTGACAATACGTGAATGCCAATTCATGCCACTAGCGGACAGACAGGAAAACAGCAGGTTAGACACCCCACCTTCTGAGAGCCCCTGGCCTCAGCGGGGAGCCTGTCAAGTCAGTAAGTGATTAAAATACCGTGGGAGAACAGTGCTCCGACGGGCGATTACTGCTGTTCCGGCGGGAACGTTTCGGGGGAACACAGGCTAGCGGAAGGACCAAGAAAGGCCTCGGAGGGAGAAACGCATGCAGTGTCCACGCTGGACGGGAAGGGCAGGCCAAGGCTAGCCAAACGGAGGCGGGACGGGAGCTGCGGGACAGCAGGCGCCACGCCGCGTTCCTACTACGTCATTTACTTTCGGCCACTGTGCAAAGCGCTGCTGCGAACGCTCACGGGCAAGCTTTTGTGCGGACGTGTGATTCCAGACCTCTGGAGCACACGCCCAGGAGTGGAAGGGCCAGGCCACGCCACACAACCGCCGGTCACCGCCTCGCCCCCGAAGTCCCAGACAACAGTCGCACCACACGAGTGTGGCGCACGCTGCCCCAAACGGACCAAGTACTCTTCGTTCCGCCAGAACAAGGGAAAGTCGTCCTACCTGAAACTATTCGTTCTGCCGGGTCCGGTCAGGTCTGGCAAACACCAACTGGTCCTTCAAGGTCAAAAGTACCCCGCGTGGAACATTGCCCAAACCGTTCCTCCACCCCTGGAAAGAACTGGCCGCGTCCCCATGGCACTGCGTCCACTGATTACACCGACTGCCCCTCCGCAGCCCTAACCAGGCCGTCCCGCAACACGTGTTCTCCAGGGCTCACCCCGAATGCCCGCTCTGTGCCAGGCTCTCTGCGGGCCCTTCGCTCGGCATGAGACTCGGGACTCTCAGCACTGGGGGACAGCCCCGGGCCCTCGTGTGCAGACAGGAAGAGCAGGGCTGGGAGGAGTTAACCTGTTTGTCCAAGGTCGCAAAGCGGCAAGGACGGTGGCGAATAAAGCCAGGTCTGCGGCTCCTGATGCACAAGACACGTGAGAATGTTAAGGAGAGAGAAGAAAAATAGGAGCAAGAACGACGGAGCGAGGGCCACGGCGCGGAGAGCTGAGGTCTCCGCTCCCAGGGGCCCGACATGCTTTTATCCCCATCCAACAACACAGACAAAGAAACCGAGGCTTCGCGGCCTGTTAGAGTCACCCAGCCCGTACGTGAAGATGGAGCCAAACCGAGACCTAAAACCAAGTCGCCGAGCCACAGCTCCATTCCCCGATATCTGCCAGGCACAGGTGATGGGAGCCACAGTGGAAAGTCAGGGACAGGCACTTGCTGTTTGAAGTGAGACCCGAGTGACACCGAGAAGCCACCCACAAAAGGTCCTTTTGCCCGAGGTACCCTCAGAGGGGCTCCTTGGGGAGCCTGCGGGCGAGGTGGGCGGGAACCAGACCAGCAACGCCCCCACTGCAGCCCAGAGCAGCGGGGGCCAGGACGGCGGCGGGGCACATGCCGTGGCCCCCAGGGGGGAGCGCTGCAGGCAGAGAGGGACAAATTCCTGGGCTATGTGACAAACGGGAGTGGACACAGAGGGCAGGAGGGACGGCACGTGCAGAGGCAACGGAACAGAAGCGCCACGACGTTTGGAGCCGCCAGGATTCCGACGGCCGGAACGCAGGGCGAGAAGGAGTGGGAAAAGCGGGGGCTAGACTGGCGTGCGCCGCTCTGGACCTCACGGGGCCAGAGGCCCCCCCCTTCCGCGACACAGCCCACGGAGCCCATCCACCTACGGCCGCGTGCCATGGCAGCTTGTCCCTTATGCCCACTCGGGAAGCCCCAGCAAAGGTGACCCCGCATCAGTGATGGTGACGACTGCCACGGTCATGCTTCCGAAGAGAAGTGAACCCCATGTCCTCATCGGTACCTCGGTCTCGCACCCCACGGAAAACAACAAAGCCCTGGGGAACCGAGAGCTTTTTCCTGCAACTTACCTTGTGAGTTCACTCACATTCGCACTATCGGAGGGTATGTGGGGTGGGGCAAGAAAGCCCAGATCACACCCCCTCCACCCGCACGTGCACACAGGGACCCGCCACCGGGAAAGAAGGCGGGAAAGGCCCCTCCTCGGGCCCACTCCTCTTCCTCCCTCGCGGCTGCTGCTCGGATCCACGTTTAATTTCCACGCAGCGGTATTTACAAGTGCTGAACGCTGACACCACGAGTGCCACCATGAGCTCGCCGGGAGGAGGGTCGCCCCGTAAATCAATGCCTCCACCACTAAAATGACAACAAACTACCAGCCGACATGGAACGCTCGAATGGGAAGATGGAGGCCCAGGAGGAATCTAATTATCGACCTGAGGTTGCGGGGAGGACAGATCAAGGCTGGGGAAAGAGCCCATCAGACCATCCGACCTTCGTCCCCGTCCCAGACTCCAGCCAGCCGAACACCATTGTACGCAGCCCTTTACGGAGGCAGCAATCTGTTCCGTGTGTCAAACGGCCTGGCTCCTCCCATCTAGATGCAGTGTCTCTAGATCACTAATTAACACCTAGCAAGTTCCCTCTCCTGTGCAGCTTCTGAGGGAAGACGGGCTCTAACCCCGAGTGCGCCCCGACTCTCCCGCCGGAACTGTGAGAAGTTCGTGAAGGAAGAAGACAAACAGCAGGGGGCCTCGTCTCTCTGGGGGCTGATAAGAGGCGTCCGAGAGGCAGTGGGACCAGGGGAGTTGTGAGGTGAAGGGGGTCAGGGCGCTGGAAGGGAGAGCGCAAAGGCCCTGCCGTGGGAAGAAGTGTATTAAAGAGGAGGAAGTCCCAGCTGCGGCACATGAGATAAACGGGCCCGGGGCCCAGGGCGAATCTGGGTTGGAAACAGACTACGGCTGAAATTAAAAGCAGCTGGCACCCAGGAGCAGTGTGGGAGGGGACGAGTGAAGGAGGAACCCGGGAAAAAGTAGCCTGACCTGTGGGCAAGATACCACGTGATCCCTTTGGAAGTCGAGACAGAAGTTGCCCTTGAGGGCAGAAGTGACCAGAAGTGGGCACAAAGGGGGCTTTGGGGCTCTGAGCACGTTTGTGACCTGGGTGCCGGGGACGGTGGTGGTCGCGTGGTGGTCACGTGGTGAAAATCCACTGAGCTGTATTCTTGTGAAGTACGCTCCTCTCTACGTAATGTTATACGCTGACAGCTGTAGTTCACACAATGCAGGAAAGACAAGGGGGGCCCAGGCATGGGGCCCAGAAGTAGAGAAATGCAGTGGGGTGTGGAGAGAGGCTGAGGAGCGAGACCCCAGGGAGGACCCAGGGGCAGCGGCACAGGGCACCAGGCGGGGGAAGAGGCAGCACGGGAGCCGAGGACACGGTGGAGCACGGTGTCTTCTACCGGCGGAGAACTGGGGACACCGCCCACCTAAGCCCGAGCCAGGTGTCCACGTGGGCCAGCAGCAAGAACGCCCTCATTCATCGTTCCTTAAAAAAAAAAAATCAGCTTGAATACACTCACCTTGGTCTGACAGAAAATCCAGCATGGTCTGCAGGAGGAAGGACAGGTGCCGGACGGAGAGCGCAGGGTTCCCCATCCTGCGGGAGGCGTAGACCAACTCGTGAAGCAAACGCATCTGCACGGCCGCCCAGCCTCGGTGCGTTCCTGCGACCAAAACACAAAGCTCCATGAAAGCGCGTGGGGACGGGACACCGGTGACGGCGCACAGCACATGAGCCGCGGCTCGAAACACGTGCACGCGATGAATGGGGGACACCTGGAGCTCCAAAGACTAACGTCTCAACCGTCAGCCCCGACAGGAAACCCCGTTTACTCATCCCAGAGAAGGACTCTAAAGGGGCGTGCTTTTTCAGACGTTACAATGTGTTTTATGTTATACTTTCTCTCTCTTCTGCAAAGACACGACTATAAACAAACCCGTTTTGAATTATCATAAGGTTAAAATGAAAGATTATGTTTTCCGGGGCCTGTATGTGAGTTTTAGACACACTTTTTTTCCAGCAAGGTACTGATATTTGATGGGCTTTCTGCCAAGGACAGGAACCTCAGAAGCACAATATTCTTCGAAGCAGGACAAAAGTACAGAAAGGCAGACGGATTGGAAACCAGGTCATCAGCGAGCTTTCGTGGCCGCTCCTCCAACATGATGTCGCACGTTTGAGATTGAAGGTGAGAAATCAGTTGCACGGCCATTAAAAAAGCTCTCTTCAAGATCACAGAATTTTAGAATTAATTATTCCATTCCCCTCTTGGCAATGATTACCACTGTTAAGTATTTTCCACCTTAAAACCCTTCATGAAGCAGCCGTGGTGACAGGAATCCAAAATAAGTTACCACACCCTGCCGCGTGTAGGGGCCCTAGGGGCTTCACAGAAAAGTTGGGAGAAAAGATTTAAGACTCGGATCAAAAGGCCCCTCTGCTCAGCCCTTACTCCTCCCACCCCCCT
>NW_006436294.1:5667917-5676468 GCF_000325575.1 Pteropus alecto
CCCCACACAGCTGACCAGTCATTTCTGTGTATTTCCACTGTATCGCACGAATCTCGACCCAGAGGAAGTGTCGGCAGGCACGGTGAGGCCCCTGCAGGCTGGCGCGTCTGTCTGCTCCCTCAGTCCCTAACTCCCTTGTGAGCCTGGACTGTGCCCTATTCACCGCGGAAGGCCTGATGCACAGTTGGTACTTGACCAGCATGCAGGTGAACTGAAAGCAAATGCCCATTCTTCAGACACGCAGACTTCTGCATGTGGGGTATAAAATGACAAGATTTCTGAGACGGGCTGGAAAATACTTCAACAAAGAACAGAAAGGAGGAAAAAGAAAGGCATAAATAAAGCGAATGTGGCAAAATCTTGATAACTAATCTGCTTGATGGGCTCACAGTAGTCTCTCTATTATTTCATACTAATGTTTGAATTGAAATTCTTGGCGCGGACCACCCACCCCGCCTCTCTCTCTCTCTCTCTCTCTCTCTCTCTCTCTCTCTCCTCTCTCTCTCTCTCTCTCTCTCTCTCTCACACACACACACACACACACAACTTCCTTTACCCCCTGTCTTACAGACCCATCTTTCGGAGCATAAAATGGCAGTGCTTCTCCTATGACAGGGAAGGACAGAGACTCAAGCCCCTGGCTTGTTTCCACATTGTCAAAAGAAGCTGAGACCAAGTGCCGAAGCAAAGTAAGAAATTTTTAAAAGGATTAAGAAGCTGAACTCTGTCATGACTAACCTAGTCATGAATTCAGAATGATCCAATTGAACTAACCTCAACACTCCCGTGTCAAGAAGGCTTTCTCACTTAAGAACTGGGCAAAGATCAACTGGCAGATTTTTTTTTTTAAATAATGACCCACTTCCTACCACATGCAATTATGAGTAAGACTGCGTATAAATTTTCTTAACACTAAATAGTGTACAAGTCATAATTTCCATGTGATTCAAACTGTCCCTCTATAAAATCTGAATCTTTTTATTCCCTAAGACAGATCTGCAGCATAGAACCCACTGATAAAATTTTCAACACTCACATTTAAGAAGTTCACCAATTTAAGAGTTTATTACATCAACTATTGCCTTTTAGCGAATCCATCTGCCTTGCCTGTCTCTTTCGCAAGCGTTCCCGGGGAAAATGTAATCCCTCGCTCAGAAAAAGGCCGAGCGAAAGGAATGATCAAAAAGCTTCATATATAGCCACACAAATAAGATTAAAATGATAATAAGCCGCCCTGTGAGCTGGTGAATACACACAGCACACATCTGTGCTCCTATGTCGACTTTCCTGAACCAGCTAGTGAAAACGTTCATCTCAAGGAACAGGTAGAAGAAATACATTTCGGGTCCTGAGAACCCAAATTATCTTTTTATTCACAGGTGCAGGGTTTTAGTCGGATTTCCATTTAATTTTCTGAGAAATGTTTAAAGTGGTCCAGAGCAACTGTGGAGATGGGGTTTACAGTGATTTTTATTTCTTATTAAAAATATATCCAGCTGACACTTATCATTTTTATTTCATTTGCTCTCACCCCCTTACCACCCTTCCCTAACTTCTTTCACCAAATGCTAGTGAATGTCCCCTCCAGAGACAGTAAAAACTACCTAATCACTTGGACATGTGCTTACGTGCTTTATTTTTCCAAAGAAATATGTTTTGTTCATCTGATTTACATATTAAGATCAGGAAACAAACTCTATTCAGTAAATGTGAACAAACACGTGAGCAGGTGAACGAGGGACGAGCAGCCCCGGGAGAGGGAACAGCCGTTAGGGGACCCCTGACAAAGGCACTCGCAGACATCACACGTGACTGGCCCCCGTGGAGAGAGGAAACACTACGACCACTCAGCCCGCGTGGCTCGCTTCTGCCCTGGAGCCAGCCCGGAGTTCCAGCCGAGGACACCAGAAGCAGCCACTGCAAGGCCACTGCGATCTTCCCGGGCATCTCCCAGGAGCACCGGATGGGGGCTCCATTCACAGCGCACGCGGGAACTTTCAAAAGACCTTTCTCAGAAACATACCTGGGACAACCGTCCATGAAGAAAATATTAAGGGATTCTGCATGTTCTGAAGGGAGTACGGAAGCAACACGATGGGAGGGAAACGGTGGCCTCGGGTTGTGAGACGGTTAAACGCTTGCAGCGTCTTGACTCGACTGGGTGAGAGGACCGGGAAGACGGGGCCACTGTGCGCGTGCGGGTGCGCACGGCCGGTGCCCGGCACACAGTGCGGCGTCCAGCACGAAGCGAGAGCCCAGAAACGCCCAACAGCGAGGGCTCCGGGAGGGGGCCCGGCTCTACCCTGGACCGCTGCATGTAGCACCGTCACTCGTGGCTGAGACGAACTCAGGTTCAAAATTACTCGGCCAACAATATGAGCCACACTCACGGACGGTATCCAACGAAGACAAATGTCAGGTCCCACGTTTACTTTTTAAAATACTAACAGCACGAGCACGGGACGGAGACCTGGCGAGCACACGGAAAGGCATGCTACTGTGTGAGCCCGGTCTAACACGCACAGGCGGGGACACGGTGGCGCTGGGCCTGCCGCGCCTGGCCCCCTGCTGCCGAGACAGGTCGTCTTAAAGGACTCTGGAAAACACTTTTGGAAAATTGTTTTTAAGTAAATGAGGCCAAAAAAAAAAAATTTAGATATCACTGTGCTCTCAGCCAAGGATACGGCAAACCACAGTCTGCACCCCCGTCTGGCCCGCCACCTCTTTCTGTAAATAACGTCCCGTGGCTTCCACACTGTCTGTGGCATTTCCTGCCACTGCAGCATTGCCGAGGGGCTGCCCCGGAGACCCCGTTGCCCACAAAATGCTGACTGTCGGGCCAATCAGAATCCACCCTGAGACTGATCTCAGAGGCGGAGTCTATCAAACGGAAGTGCTGCTTCGGGAAGATGCTCGGATCGGTGGGACGTCGGGAGAGAGCAGCCGTGAGGAATGATGATAGCGACGGCAGACAGAGTAGAGGAAGGCTCCGGAGGGACCTGAGCACTCTGCACACACCCAGAGGGTCGTCACAGGTGAGCAACTGCCTGTCCATTTCTGTTTCGAGGGCAGGGACTGGCCCCTTCACATGGCTTCTGTTACCTGGCACACCACGTGGCGCTGGCAAGAGGGCAGTGCATCATGTTGAATGATGTACAAAGAGCAAAGCAGACGTGCCCCGAGGCAGCCCAGGGACGAAAGGGAGAAGGCGACTTTTATTCAGTTTGGGGCGAGCCCTAGTAACCGGAACTACCCAAAAGCAGAGCTGGATTCGGCGTTAAGACCACAAGCTCCTCAGGTCAGCACACGCGTCTAAGTTGACACAAATGACCATATTTTGCCCTGGTGGGACAAGAATCTCGATGTCACCTCAGTCCGTGTCCTACCTGGAAGCCTGTGCCTTCACTAACTCTAGCTATGAACTGGATAAACGTGCTAAGGGTGTCCCACCTACAACTGAAACCAAAAGGAATTTTTTTCTCCTGCTAACTGCACTCTGCCTGACCCTGGGCTCACACCTGTGTGCACCTGTGGTTAGATTTACAGCATTATTTTTAACATGCCCTACCCTGCATTAATATTGCAGGATAAGGATTTATCACCAAATGCATACCTACGCGTGTACACATGTACCCAAGTGTACTTATTTTTGCTAATTTTGCTAAATTTCAAAAGCTACGTGAAATTCATTAAGGATTTCAGGGGTCCTGTGGATGACGTACTAGGTCCATGAGCTCAGGGCAGACTGCTGACTCCCACGGATAAAGTGTAAGAGTGCCAGCCCCCAAGCAGAGCACCATTTCTATTAGGATCGTGTCATCCTACATCCCCAAGGGCAGGACAGGGCTTTGGTCACCTTTGACCCCCAGCTACCAATCACCATGTCTGCCGGGTAGAGCAGGTGCTCAAGCAACACATGCTTATTTGAATTAAAGCGACACTTCAGTCCCAGCAACGAGGCTCGGGTACCTTTGTTGAAGTCTTTAGGGTCCAGCGACAGACTGTAGCCGGGAAGCGTCTCCAGGAGCAGTTTGTAGCAGGCCCTCCAGCCGGGCTCCGAGATGCTGGGGGCCACGCACTGCATGGCGGCCACGCGCTTGAAGAAGGCCGACTTGCGCCGGAAGCCGATCAGCTCGTAGAGCTCAGAGAGGATGCTGTAGCGCTGGATTTTTTCTTCTTCGGAAAGCTGAAGCACGGGAAGAGAAGTTAGAGGCTTTTGAGAGACACTTGAAAAGGAAAGAGAAAACAGAAAATAAAAGCTTTTTTGTGAAACAGACATGACTGAACATGAAGGAACGGGAACGCCGAGTGACAACGGGTCAGAGGGCGACCCCGGGACAGCAGCGAGGACGCTCCACGTGCACGTTCCAAACCTCCCACGCGGCTTCAAGTTCAACCTGTCCTTTTGCCGAGAAGGGCCGTGGTCCCCAGAACAAAGCTGCTTGCTACGTAGCTCATAAGACATCCGCTTTGAGCTCCGTCGTAAAAGAAAACAAGAGTTCACCCAGACACTGGGGGCTTGGCAGACACTTTCATCAGGTACGAAACTTCTCGAAACAGAGAACACACAGAGCCGTGTGACTGGACGATCCACTGTTAACACCAACAGTGCCTAACTTAGCCTTAGGACTCCACAGCGCACCAGCACTGGCCTGTGCCCCGCAACCCGCCTGCACTGTCCCTCCACCCCCTGACAGCAGTCACTTGTTTCTCAAGCCCCAACCATTCGCCAGCACACTTAACGTGCCGTATGTAATCATCGTGACAATCCCAAGCCCAGAGATAAGGAAATGTGAAGCTCAGAGGTATCCATTGCCCGTGTAAAATCACACAGCCAAGAGGCGTCAGCGATAAGACCTGAGTCAGGCTGGGCCTCTGCTCAGTACCTGTGTCCACCTGGCCACGCTGCAGCCACCTGAGACTGGATGGCCAGAGCCACCCGCTGCTCATGGCTGCCCGGCCTAACAAAGGGGTCCTCCCCTCCCCTGCCCTGGACGCTAAATCTGTTTCCGGATGTGTCTGGGGGAGCAGCAGCATAGTTCGGACACCCTGACGATGGCTGCCTTCCAGTCCCTGCCCGCCATTCTGCTCCCCCAGGCCAAGGGGTGCTCACTAGCTCTCACCCAGGGGACCCCTCCAAGCAGTCTCCCCGCCAGCCTTCTCCACCCCCCTTAAGCCACCGCGTGCAGCTGCCACACCAATGCCCCGTCACCGCACCTCAGAAACCCAGCATTTCTGTAACAGGGCGCCAGGTCCTCGGGGGCTCAGCCCAACCTGCCCTTGCGACTCTAGCTCCCGCCGCCGACCGTGACCTGGCCACACCGAACGACTTCAACACACCTGTTTGCTCATTCTGTCGACACGCGTTTACTGCATGCCTTCTCTGAGCACCCGGGGATACAGCAGAGAGCGAACGAGGCCAAGACCCCTGCCCTCGAGGGCGTCCACGCTGGCGACAGACAGGTTCCTGGCCTCTAAGCCCTGCTTGGAACCGCGGGGATGATGGCAACCAGTACGTGAACCAAGAGGTAAAATCACTACTCCAAGTGCGATGAAACATTCTACGAGACGCGCTTAGAGGAGGAATGAGGCGGAATCGACCAGGTGAAGATGCTCTCGGCAGAGGAAGAAGATCAAGTCCCAGGCTCCCTGCGTCTGCCAGCGCCCGCGCCCGTCCATCACTCATCGCCCCTTCGCCTGAGGGCTCCCCGCCCCGTCCCCTTTCCTGTTCCAGGTCTGACCCCGCCTTCGAAGACCCACTCCAGCGCCGCCTCTCCGAGATGCTCGTCCTGATGCCGCTCCTTCCGCTCCGGACTCCAGCACGTCACCTCTCTCCCCTGTAATGTGCGTGCTGAATCTCTGCCCCCCGACCCGAGAGCGGCAACGTCATCGTGCACTCAAACCAGCCACGGACAAGACCGACCGTTGGTCCCCGCACTCGACGTTGTCAGTCTCGTTCATTTCAGCCATTCTGGTGTCTTTCATATGCATTTCCTGAGTAACGGACGATGTGGAACTTAGTGGAGAGTTGGTTCAATCTTCTGCTCATTTTTCAAGTCAGACCACTCGTCTTATTATTGAGGTGTGGGAGTTCTTTACATATTCTGAACGTAAGTCCGTAGTCACACACGCTTTGCAAATACTTTCCCCCAGTCTGTTGCTCATTTATTTTCCTAATGGAGTCTTCTGATCGACAGTAATTGTCAAGGAGTTCAGTGTATCGTTTTTTCTTTTATGGTTAATGCTTTCTGCGTTCTTGTCTAAAAACCTTTACCTGCCCCGAGGTCCCATAGATATTCTGTTTTCTTCTAGAAGCTTTATATTTGGGTCTATGACCGTGGACATGCAAATTTGAGGAGGACACAGCCTCCGCTTTCCAGGAGCACACAGGACCGTTTCAGAGAGAGTCCAGGGCAGTGAGCTGCCAGCCACGCGCAGAGGACGGAGGCGGTCCTCACGGCAGCGGCAGGAGTGCTTCGTGCCTTCATCGCGAACCCCGAAACTGCCGGGCCTTTAACTGCACTGAAGAGCCAAGTATGACAAAAGACACGGAGGAGATAAAACAAATAGTGGTCACAGCCAGAGCCCTCGGTGAGGCCACCATCCGAAATAAAGGCGACAGCCAGGGCGAGAGCACAAGCCTTGACCTCTAGTCCATCTGAGTTCCCACTGACTCTTTCGTGGACCAATTAAAGATGAAAGGTTGTGATCACATGACTGTATTGAGCCGTCAAATGACCAATTAAAGATGAAAGGTTGTGATCACATGACTGTATTGAGACGTCAAACACTGTGTGGTAAGTGGAACTGTGATCACTGCCAGCCGTAAAAAAGATTCTTCATGGAAAAAGCCTGGGCACGAGAGTTTCGTAGCCCCAGCACGCAACTGACTAAAAAGCCCTCGTTGGCCGTGGGCCCTGTGGGCCTCAGGACGGAGCCCTGTCAGGTGTGCAGGGCCCACGGCACAGGACCCTGGGGAACGCGAAACGGGCCCAGGCAATATTTTAGGTTGGGATCCTCATGACATTCTGAAATGAAATCGAATCCCCAAACTCATTTCCGACCTGCTGTTCCCTGAGGGACTATTAATCAATCAGCACGCGCCTTCTTCTAATTGTTCAATAAGCTGCAAGGTCATGAAGGCTGAGCCTGGACGGGACCGAAGGTCCAGTGGAAGTGGCTTGAAGGCTATTCGGGACAAGTGGCTTCACTCACAGGGGACTCTCTGGGGAATTCACGTGTTCATTTGCCATTCCACCTCCAAGTTCAAAGTAGGTTTAGACCTGTTTCATTCTACTAAAAAGCAAGCCGTAATATTAGCAGGAAACTCAGGATCTAGGAAGGTCTCTGGCTGTCTGGAAGGATGGCATAGGGAGAGGACACGAGAGTCACAAAGGCCCAGGTTCCAGTCCCAAATCCGCACATGGCTAGCGCGGGCACCGCCCTTCTTAACGGGGGCAGTGAATCGAACTATGACTGTTGGGGAGACGAAGGGAAATAACGCGTACAGTCGGCAAGGGCCTAAAACTCCCAATGAGCACTCGCGACACGGGCAGCACCACCACCCGTCACCGCCCCTGACGGCACGTGTGCCGACCCCGAGCTAGCCGGCCAGAACGCTCCAGAAAACACCGACAGTTGCTTGGTTCACAGTCGGTGTCGTCCGTGGGTGCCAGCGTACCTGATAACAGAGGTGCTGGGCCTTCTGTCCTCTTCACACGGCAACAGAGCCTGTCGCACTGGGCTCGCTCCCGCGAGAGCAGCCCCGGCCGGCGAACACCCGCCCTGCAGGCACGTCCTTTCCCACTACAGAACTGACTGCGGTATAATCGTTCACCTTCACGTGTGCCCGCTGAGACCCTGCTTCCTCCTCCAGACTCTAAGCTCAAGCAGCGCAGAACCCCGTCTGTTCTGTCGCCCACAGAATGTTCTAGGCCCAGCAGGCACCGACACAATGCCTAGTGTCCGGACCCCCCGTCTGTCGTCCTCTCGCATCTGTGAAGGAAGTCTAGACGTCCGATACACAAATTTATGGACAGTCCATTAAAGTGAAACATGCACTGCCATTTATTAATGCCAGGTAATTACTGTCAACTACTCTCATAAACACACAAGAAAAGACAGATCGGTCCACGTTTCCGCTGGAGACACGGAGGGATGCGCCTGGAATTCTTCCGTTATGTGCAAGAAGCCTCCCAATGCCACTAAGTCCAAGTATGTTGTTCCTCAGCTTGTACATCTGCACCAGGCTTCTTAAAGCAGAAGGTACCTGCAATGGTCACGTCTCCGTTCCCGTCTAAATTTCACATTAGCCCAAATCACTCCCAAGAATAGATACAACCCATCAATTCCGCAAAGGAACGCACTTGATCAATTACCAAACGCTGTGTCATTTCCAAAAAACGACAGACCCCTTTTTTTATTGTTATTATAAAATCCCACCCGAACTCGTTATTTTGCTGTCTGCTCTGCTCATCTGGCAAGCAAACGTGGAGATGAGTCATCTAAAGCGAAGCGTGGTGTTGGGGACAACTCAGAAGGCGGGGCAACA
>NW_006436294.1:5676490-5689014 GCF_000325575.1 Pteropus alecto
TCAGGGTTACCCCTCTGGTGTGTCTCTGCTGCCCCCTAGTGTTCCATGTGGAGACTGAGCCAATAGCCGCAAATCCCACATATTTTAACCAAAAACATCTTATTTTAGAAAATACGTGTATTTATATACCCACCTGTGAAAACAGCTTCTCAGGAAGCCCAATTTTCAACATTAATTTGCAAAGGTAACTCCAGTCCTTAAGGGGAAGCAAGTCTTAAGACACAAATCCTCCCAAATCCTGCCCGCACCCTGCCCCCGACCGGTCCGCCTCCGGGTCCCAGCTCCAGACCTTCTAAACGTCCCTTTAAAATGCATAACCTATCCTCCACTCGGTCACTAAAGACGTCCCACTCAGCCCTACCATCCGATTATAACAGGTGTAACTTTAGAGGACAGACACTAAGACAGTACTAGACAGAGTAAACTAATTCTTCTAGTCACCAGATGAACTTGTTATTCTACCATGTTATAGATGAAAATACTGAGAGTCAGATGAAGTGAATTTGCTCCAGGTTACAAAGCTAACATGTGGCAGAGGTGGGTCTGAACCCGAGCGCACTGACTCTGCTCAGCTCCAACGTGGCTCCCTGGTACGGCCTCCCACCAGGACCCTTTCTCGCCCGCTCACTAAGGGCCACATTTCTTTACTCTGGTTCACGGCCTATGACAGGGTCTGACCCCAGCCCGCCTTTTAAGCATCTTTTCCCCGCAGTGTCCCTCGGGAACGAGATCGCGCAGGTCTCTGGGTGAATCCGGCCCGCAGACACTCCGCGCTCACGCCCAGTCGTGCATGGGCACCCAGTCCCTCTGCTCAGCCCCTCCGCAGAGAGAAGCAGCTCCGGGGAGCCCTCCCCACACCCTCGGCGTGGTGGATTCCGGGCCACCCCAAGTCGCCCCACTGGGATGGCCAGAGCTGGGCCTGCTCGTTAGACCCGTAGCCTCAGAGGCAGCGTCATGCCCTGGTCACCCTTGTAACCCAGCCACCTGGCTCAGTGCTTGCCGCTCAGCAGGCCACCAGAGACGGTGTCCGATGATAAATCAAGTCCCCACGTCCGCTCCCCTCTTGCAGCCCCACTGAGGGCGGCGCTCTCCCCTCGGTCAGTTTCCCGCATACCCGAAGAGTCTCCTGTCAAGGGTGGGTTTAACCCATCTTTAAGGAAACGTCCAGGTAAACCAAAAGACCTGTCTTAACACCTTCCTGACGACACGTCTGCACCCATGACACTGACACACTGACGCGATCGGTTAGGCCAACAGGTGACACTTCTCACTCCCCTTAACGGCCTCCCCGCAACATCTCATCATAACGAAGGGCCTGAGGGCCGGCAAACACGCCTGACAGAGAGGGATCCAGGGCACAAGAGTCCAGGTAACGGGCCCAGGGGGCCGAGCCAGGTTCGAAGCCTGGCCCCTGTGTCCAGAGCCCCTGCACTACTGGGCTGAACTACTCTCCTTGTAGGTTATGGCTGTAAACGTGTTAAATATCAAAACACGGACGGAAGGACACACGTCGGCTCTAAGACGTCGATCGACCCTGTTGTTTTCTTTCTATTTAAGCTATTTTCTCTCTATTTTAAGAACCTCTGCAGTCAACATGGCAAATGTTAAATCTGGATGTCGGAGGCACGAGTGTCTTCTCATTCATACTCTATATGTTCGAAATACAAAATGATTTTAGTTCCCTCCCTCCCCCACCCCTCACCCCCTCGCGCCTAAGCTCCCAGACCCACGAACCTGAGTCGTCATTATACCATCTCTCCCTCTCAAAGCACGACACGACCGTCGCTGACCTCGGTGGTCCAGACGGACGCCCGGGCATCATTCTGTCTGCCCCTCCATCCAGCCATCATACTGCCCACCTGGACTCCTCAACGGTCTCCAGACTGGTCTCCCGATGTCACTCTACCCCACTCAAGACAAGGTGGACCATTCCATTCCTATGCTTATAGGACCTTTCTTTTTAAAACCCACTGTTCTTAAAATGAACTCCAAATTCTTCACCTGGCAGAGAAAGCGCCCCCGCCCTGACCCGCACCCCTTCTGCACCCCCTATCCCCCGCTCTCTCTCCAGACCCGTCTGTCACTCTGTTTGGTTCCTTCCAGATGGCATGTGTCAGATGTTCACCCTGGCTGAGCCACCTGCCCAGAAAGCTGTCCCCACCTCTCCTCTCCGGGCTAGTCATCCCTCACATCCCAGATGGAACCTCCGTGGCTCAGTGACAGTCCCTGACCCCCACGCCCTCCACCACCAGCAAACGGGGTTGAACCCTTTGCACTGGCTCCCTTAGCACCCTGGACCTCCACCTTTTTCCACCTGCCCCGCTGTCAAATGTCTGTGCCTCGAAACTGTCAGCCCGGCGAGGGCCGAAGGGGCCTTCCTCACTCCCCACTCCTGGCACAGTGCGTGCTCAGTGCAGATCTGCTGACTTACAGTTACCTGGACTCCAATCCTAGTCTCGTGTTCTTCAGCGAACTGCTAAACATGTCCATAAAAATCCAAGTTAGTTAAGTAGCTAAAAATCTTCCTGGACTATCAATTTGGGTATTTTTCATTAGCAACCTGCAGTTAAATGTTCCAATGACTTTGTTTTATTAAAAACGCATTCAAAAACAACTAACACATCCAGGTTCGGATTTAAGTGGTGTTTGTGGATGCCGACCGCAGTGACCTTCACAAACTTCCTGTTTTATAAACCTGACCACCCAGACAGGGTTACAAATGGCAACTGCTTCACAAGTGACAACGGTCAGGTGAGAGGCATAAAGCTCGTTCAAGGTCACAAAGCTGGTAAGAGGCAAAGTTGTTTCTCCAATCAAAAATGAAAAAATTTGAAAGACTAGCAAACCCTGACTTTTGAAAGTAAAGCACCACCACGTAAAGAAGCGACACGAAGAGCCACCTCATTCATTAGGGTGGCCAGTTCTGACCCCAGAGCTTCTACCCGGCCACACTGAATCCTGGCACGGAAAGAGCAGAGGGACCGGCGGTAACGAAGGTCCGGGAGAACCGCACTCACGCCCCCACCGGCAGGAGGCGCACCCACCTGTCGAAGATTGATGTAAACAGCATTCTGGAGAAACTCCGAGGCTTCCATGCTCCGCTTCTGAATGGCGAGGATGCGCACGGCTTTGACGCACGCTTCCAGCTCGATCACTCCAGCGTTCTTGTACTGCGGGGACAGAGCAGGACCCTCCGTCAGAAGAGGCAGTGAGGGCGGAGTCCCTCATGGGGGCAAAGGAGGGAACTTACAAAAGTTCCTTCAACTGATTCGACCACAATAGCTGGATATGTTACAAAATTTCAAAATATTATCAGTGGACATTTTGCTACTTGCCTCCACTTTTCATCCCTGGTACTCTAGAACACTTAGACTCTCTCGCGCCTGCACCTGCGGCTTTAAGGCCCTGAGGTAATTTCACTGTACTTTGTTGCAAAAATTCTAGCTCTTTGTATCATTGTACCCATCTTCTACTTAAATGTTTCATGTCTTTGGTTTGCTCTCTCACAGTTACTTATTCCTGCTTCTTAGATCCTGGGATGAAGGGCAGAAGACAAAGCAAACAGAAAAAGCGCCGTGAACTTCACATCACTACTCAGTAAAAAAATCATTTGTGAAGCCAGGCAAGAGGCTGCTCGAGAAACTTCGCTATTACCCTCAGGGGCTGAAAAGCAAGAAGTAGTGCTTCTCCCTCAGAAAGTGGGAGAGAGCCTGATGTGTGTGTGTGTGCGTGAGTGTGTGTGTGTGTGCGTGAGCGTGTGTGTGTGCGTGCGCGTATGTGTGCACGTGTGTGTGCATGTGTGTATGTGTCGTGTGTGTGCGTGCGCGTGTCTGCGCGTGTGTGAGCATGTGTGTGCTCGTGTGTATGCGTGCGTGTGTGTGCGTGCACGTGTGTGCGTGCGTGTGTGTGCGCGTGCACGCACACATGTACACATGCACACAAATCAAAACAATCAAATCGCAGCAGCGTATAAATATTTTTATATCATTTTGACCATTTCGCAGTGATGGGCCAACCTTCGAAACAATTTTAATCTCACAGGAAGGTCTCAGGCTCTTCCAGGGAAGGATGTGAAATTAGAAAGAAAAGGAGGAAAAGAGGTAAATGAAGCAAAGAAATAAAAACACAGCTAGAGAAAGGCAAGACATTAATTCTCTTTTTCTACTTGCATCGCATACATATTAGGACCTGCTTTTCTCCCAAGATGTCTTGTAGGATCCTGAAGTAAAGAAGAGATGACCAGTTTTTCATTGAGCAATATGAATAAGTCCGTCATTGGACCTGGCTGTGTATATATATAGCAAATATATACATATAGCTTCGCCTGATTAAACGCTTAGTTTCCCCATTTTGAGAGACGAGAAACTGCAGCTCAAAGAGGTCCTACAACTTGGCTAAAGTCAGACGACAGGGTTTGAACTCAGTTCTGTCTGACTCCAGAGCGTGCTCTGGAAAACTCGTGACACATGGGCCACGTGGCTCCCCTGCTGCGCCCATGGCAGACAAGCCTGTCCCCCAGAGATGAAGTCTCAAACTCTTACTGGCGCGGTGCTCTTGGCACCTGGAACCTTCATTCAGACTCAGCTGCTGAAGTGGCATCAACCTGCCAGGCCCGCAGCTTCGCCATAAGGGCGGGGCGTGCGGTTTCTGCGCATCCCGGGCTCCTTCAGAGGTGGGGGTCCAGAGGCAGCCGCGAAGTTGCTGGAAGTACCTGTCCAAGCCACACCGCCTACCTCCATCCGCCTCCCCGTCTCACGACTTAGCTGGGGTTAATTTGATAATCTTGGAAACAAATTTTTAAAAATAGAAAAGACTCTAAAGAGTACTTAATACTTGTAATTTTTAAATGGCAAGTTATGAAATGAATATTAAAAATCGGTCTGCCTTTCTACATGTCACCTTGAAGCAGGTAAAAAATGTAATGGCAAAAAACCCATTCGAAACTAGCAACGACATATACAGTCACTAGGAAGAAACCTAAAACGATGTTCAGGGCTCTATGAAGAAAACTACACCATGCGAAGGGACTTCAAACGAGACGTGTGAAGGCAGGGACAGCAACGTGCTCTGCAGAAAAGAGCGACTCTGTGAGATATGAGCTCTCCTCAAAATAATTCAAAACTTACTGCAAGCCCCAAGAACACTCCAATCTGATTTTTTGTAATGTGGACACTATATTTTAGAATTCTTCTGGAAAAATAAAGCCATAATACTAGACAAGAAAATCTGGGATGAGGAAATAATTTTCTTTTAAAGACACATATTAGATATTTAATAAGCTACAACAGATCAAATATCACGGTGTTGGACTATGAAAAAACGGACTGGCAGAAAGAAATAAGAAGCTTAGAATCAGACTCCAGTATGTGTAAGTGTCCGGTACAGAAGGGATTTCAAGTCAGGGAAAAAGTATGAACTCAGTAAACTGCTGGAACAATCAGAACGTCACTTGGAAAAAATAAATTATATTCCTATGTCATAATGTACACAAGATAAATTATAGATAAAAACATAAATGTTTAAAAATACTAACAGTAGCATATATCAACATAGCTTATCCTCACTGCAACCCTATAAGATACATACTATTATCATCCCCATTTTAGAGACAAAAAACTGAGGAAAAGAGTTTTATTCTTGTTGTTACTTCTTGTTGGTATGTCTAAGCATAATACCAAAGGTCAAAGATCTACTATATTAAAAACACTCTTGCCCACGACCAAAAAGAAAGATTTCATGACAACATTTAAGGCAAGTAACGTTAAGAAAAAGATTTGCAACACATGTCAATGATAGAGAAGAAACTAATATTTAAAATATACAAAGGGCTATCACAAAGCAAGAAGAAAAGCACCCTAACTTAAATGTGTGCGAAGGACACAGGTAATTCATAAAAGAAATGCAAACAGCTAACAAGTGAAAATGTTCAATACTTGACTGGTAATCAAATGCAAACTAATACAATGAAAATTCACTTTTGCCCATATATCGGCAAATATTTTTAAAAGATACAATAGCTAGTGTCTATTTGTGGGAAAACAAACTGTTAATCTTTCTGGGGAACAATATAGCAATGCATATGTATTTTCGGAAAAAAAATATGCACGCTGTATGACCGCAGTCCACTTTGAGGAATAGCTCCCTTAAAAAGAAAATTAATCCAAAAAGATTTATCTATTAGGGCATTTATCACAGCACTGTTTACAATAATGGGAAGAAAATCAGAATTAAAATAACATTCAGTAATAGAGGATCAGTTAAATAAATAATTTGGCATCTTTTCATTCCCTATTTAGAAGGAATTTGGAGAGTAACTTGAAAGTAACCTATGATACGTGTCAATGTCATATCCGGTGATCAAATTTCCAGAAATCTTAACTAAAGGAATGCTTTAAGAACACAGACTATCTGAACGAGGATGCTCAGTCAAGCCCTTTTTCCTGAGAGTAGAAAAGTGAGGAAACCTAAGTATCCATCAACGGGATAATTATTACGGACATTAGGGCGGGCCTCTCATCCTGTCCCAGGCGCTGTGCACAACCGTGCCCAGCTCGCCGGTCTCCCGCGGTCTCCCGTGGATGAATGAACGCCGCCGCCCTCGTGTCGGAAGAATTCACACGATCTGAGAGAACAGAGCGGGTCTGAGGTGGCAGGACACCTGTGACGCACTGCTAAGTGAAAAAAGCAAGACGCAGAATAACATACATAGTGCGATCATATTTTTGTAAATAAAACAGATGTGTATACATACGTGTTGTGTGTGTATTTCATATGTAATTTCCCAGGCACCAAGGTCATGAAGGACACACCAAGTTTCCCACAGCTGTAACTCCCAGAATACGGGCGGAGGAGGGAGGGGCTCCCACTGTTCGCTCGCTGCTCCGCCCTTCCGTGCCGCGCGAGCGCTTTTTCTTTTTTTCTTTTTCAGTATTTCAGGAAGTGTACTTGGAATTTAAATTTTTTTAGGTCCAAAGTAAAAAGAATGGTGCCTTTGCAAGATGGAATGCTATACAGGTGGCTAAAAATCATGCCATGGGATAGTTACTAACACGGAAAAACACATAATAATGCCGAAGGAAAATTGCAGGGCTCCATACAGTAAATAAGTACAGAGTGCTCACTACTTTTTATGATACAGATAATACACAGTAACAAAAAGACCAGAAAATAGAAATTAAAGTGGTAACAGCGATGATCTCTGAGTGGGGCTTTGATCGTCTTTTTTTCTCCTTTTTCCAAACATTAGAATCAGAAAAAGAATTTTTTAGGTGTATAGTACGATGCAGTAGGATTAGGCAGTAATACCTGAAAGAAATAACTAGGAGATGCCACAGCATTGCGCAGCATAAAATAGGAACTTCCGATTAACACAACACAGCTCCGTAAGGGCTTCACGGAGCAGCGAAATCACCTTGCTGTAGTAGGAGATGGCCTCCTTGTACTTGTCGATGATGTCTTCGGGGCTGAGACAGTTCTTCGCACGTCCAATTTCAGCACTGGTGTCAGCGTTTATGCCATTGGTGGTCAAGGCACCTGCAAACAGAGAGGAAGGAAAATAATCGCATTTGCTTTTTCTGTCTCGTTTCTTTGTTAATTTAAAAAGGGAGGGGCACACGTACGATAAAACTTAAATATTCCCCACTGAAATTTAAATAATGGAATCGTTTGTAAAGTCTTCACGGCTTACGTACTCCCTGTGATAGTCTCACCGTCAAAGCATTGTAGTAAATGTTAATTAACTCACAATAAGTTTTCCTCCCTGTTAAAACTTTTTATTAAAGAACAGGAAATGCATTATACAAAAGTAACGTGACTACAATAACTAGCTTAGGTGCCTTGAGGACAGTGCAGCCAGCATGCGCTACCTCACAGCCTTAAGCTCTTAATGCCCGCAGCAGAACACACTGTATCCTCGAGTGCAGATAAACTATGTGAATGCACTTTCCAAATTGTACAGCTCTAAAAAAAATGTAACTCATAAATATTGGTATCTTTCTTTGCCTGTCACATTCTATTTCTGGCCAATCCCTATCAGGCAGAACCACCTAATTCCCTAGCCATCGAATTCACATGGAGAAGAGTTTGGGAGAAATTTCTATTTACGGAATGTAACCAACTACACATAGAACTCTGACAGAAAAAAAAAGGTGAGATATTCTTCAATTTCATAGAACACTCAAAAAATATTCCCCTAAGCCTCGGTAGCAGGAAAAGCTGGGCTTCTCCTAAGCCTTCCTTTTCATTTATCTCACAGACGACAAGCATCTCTCAGCATCCTGTTTTCCCAGTGTGCCCTGGGAGGCTCCGGCACACGTTTGCTGTCAATCTTTATAACTCACAGGCCAACGGCATGTGCCTCTCACACTGCCCGCGGCTCACGCAGGCTCACGTCCTACCCCTGCTATGTCTTCTTGGGCCCATGTTCTCACCTCTCGGTTGGTATTCTGTAAGCTGTCTCAAATGCTTTTTGGAACAAGACAGAAGAATGAATGGACAGATAAACAGACAGATGGACAGGTGACAGCTGGACAGGTGACAGATGGGCAGACAGAGAGACTCCAAGAAGAGGGAACAAAGAAGATGTCCTATGCCAAATCCTCTTCTAGAAAGAGCCACAACGGAGCACTGTGAAGAGGCAGGAGGCTGAGGATTTTGTTTTCTGCAGATTTTTTGAAAATCACAGCGAGCGATGAGAGGGCAGAACTATAAATAATCAAAAACAAGGGCGTGCTCGAAAAAGATATCGAAAATATATACTTTTTAAAGAACAGCAAGGCCCAATGACACAATCCCGGGGTACCTACGGAACTAAGATTCCACCCCCAAGCCACGAGGCAACGCTCTGGAGCCCTGAGAGCGTACGCAGGGTGGTTACGACACCCTCGCGGCAAAGCGAGGTCATTCTGCACTCACAGGTATCAGACCCTGTGCTAAGGGCTTCTGCAAGGCACCCCCTTTCCAAAGGGAGGAATCAAGTCCAAGAGAGCTTAGGTCTCCCTACCAGTTCTCAAGTGTGCAGCGCTGGTTACCCCAGAGTAGGACTGGAACGGGGGCCCATGTTTTTAACCACTGGACCATCATCCTTTGCGTGTTTTCATATATGTTATATATTTGTTTCTGCCATGAAATAATATTTAATAAATGATAGGTCGTCTTGATTTATCTCATTACCTCTAACAATTTATGTTTATATTATTGAATTGTATTACTGTCTTTTGGAGAAAGGAAGGGAAAGATAATGAGGGTCAGAATGAGGGGGTCCTTCATCCTTGTGTGGTACCTCATCTCATCCACGCAGTACATGGTCAGGGTTAGTTACCTACAAGGGTAGGCGGGAATGAGGTGGGAAGGATGGAGAGGAAGTGACACTTCTCTGAGTATACCTTTTGGTACAGTTTTGACTTTTGGAGCCATGTTCATGTTTTACATAGCAAAAAATATCAACCAATAAAGAAAGGACAACCTGGTAATGGCATATAAACATGAGCTATTAACTATATTTCAAATAAATAACATAATTAAGCCAATAGTGAGAACAAAAAGAACCACAAATAACCTTTGAATTCTACTTAGAGGTTTGTTTTTACAGTGACACAGATTAGTAATTCGGAAACTACTTTCTACATATTGTAGGGCTGAGAAAATGAGTAAATACATTGATAATCTTAGGAGCCAGATGTCTCGCTATTAGAGAAAGAAAATGTAAGTATCTAACAGGGGAAGATTAGAAAGAAAGCTGGGATTTTGGATTGGAATTAGAGACCTCGGTGTGAACTCTAGATGACAGTATGAAGTTCTCAGAAGGCCCAGGAGCGCTCCCTTCGACAGCTCAGCCGTAGAGCGGAGGCTGCAGTACCTTCCCACGTGGTCGAAAGGCCTAGGAGCAATGAACCTCAATAGCAATAAAAATTTGACTGCCCAGTTTTTGGTTCCTAAATACCATTCTCCAACAAAACGAACTAGAACACCCTAGACAGATGCTTGATTTCAGAGCTGGGACAGGCAAAGTACAAAACAAACCTAAATATCTTGACCCAGAAAAGCAGCAACAAGCAGACCTAGCAGATATCTGCAGAGCCTCCACCAACGGCAGCAGAGGGCATGCTCTGCTCAAGTGGACAGAGAACATTCTCCAGGACGGACCACAAGCTACGTTATAAAACATATCTCAATAAATTCAAATGAACTGAAAAAATCCCCAATAAAATACTAGCAAACTAAATCCAGCAACATATGAGAGGCTTATACAACATGACCAAGTGATATTTATCTCAAGAATGTAAAGTTGGTTTAACAAGGAAAAGTCAGTTAATACAATATACCATATCAATAAATAAGGGAAAAAACCACATGAACATCTCAATAGACACAGAAAAAGCATCTGACAAAATTCAATGCCCTTTCATGATAAAAAATACTCAACAACCTAGGAATAGAAGGGATGTCTCAGTATGAGAGAGGGCATCCACGCAACACGTACAGCTACTATCGTACTGAACGGAAAAGGACTGAATGCTTTCCACTCAGACCAGGGACAAGACGAGGAAGCCCTTTCTCAACACGTCTATTCAACAAGGCACTGGACGTTACAGCCATGACAAGTAGGCAAGAAAATTAATAAAAGGCATCCAACTCGTAAAGGAAAAATCAAAACTAGGTCTTTGTCAGGTGACATAATCTTGCATATAGAAAACCTAATAAGGAAGCCACTAAAAAACTATTACGGCTAATATATAAATGAGCTCAGTAAGGTTGCAGGATATGAGATCAACATACCGAAATTAACTGTATTCCTATACAATTGCAATGAACAATCTGAAAATGAAATTAAGAAAACCATTCCACTCATGATAGCATCAAAAAGAAAATACTTAGAAGTAAACTTAACCAAAAAAAAGTATATAATGATTCTCTGAAAACTCAAAACGTTATTGGAAAAAAAAACTAAATAAATAGAAAAGTAAATAAGTAGATAAACCTCCATAATCCTGAATCAGAAGTCTTAATATTCTTAAATATGGCAATACTCCCCAAATTGATCCACAGATTCAAGGAATCCCTCTCCAAACTCCCACTGGATTCTTTGCAAAAATTGACTAGCTGATCCCATGGATTTGTATGGAAATTTAAGAGACTCGGAATTACCAAAATCATCTTGAAAAAGAACAAAGTTGGAGGACTTACACTTCCCAATTTCAAAGCTTACTATGACTTCTCACTAGGTGGGAAGATTATAGGTTATTTTTTAATTATTTGTTTATTTTCTAAATTCTCTCCAATGAACATGACTTTTACACTAAGAAGAAATAAGACGCCTTTTAAAACATACATGCCTATTATTCACTTGTCGAAAACAAGTTTTAATTATAAAGAGGTAAACGAATACCTAGCAAAAAAAATTTATTTAAAAGCGCACTTAAGTTTTTCATAAATTGAAAACTTAGAAGTTCAAACACATCAAGTTTCTAGGGAAATTTTTACAACATATTAAAACAAATTCATTTTCAAAAATTCTAATGATGAAAACTCAAGAAATGAAGAGAAAAACATATTTGAGTGTCAACTTCAAATACATCAGGAAGAAAGGCCTAGAGATCACAACTCCTGTGACCCTCACACTAACAGTATAATGACAAGAAAATCTTTACCTAGGAGACAGTGAGATCCTGTGCATTCCGCAGGGATAAGCTCAGTACAAACTGCACTAAACACAGTGATGATTTTTTAAACAAAATTCTAAAGTTAGAACATTATTGAAAAGCTATAAAACTGCACTGAAAAACAATATGTGTCTGTACACACACACACACACACACACACACACACACACAGTCTGCCCCCAAGTCGCATATAAATGCACTCATTTTTGTTTACTCACAGGTGCCAATTATTTAACTGAGGCAGAATATTTTAATTAAGACTAATAAACAATACTACACTTCTCTTGCCAAATCAAGTTAATGAATTCAATCTGCTATGTAACCGTAACGTGTTTAAGATAGATCTAAAATTAGTGGAAATACCTATATGCGGTTTGTGGGACTCTTCTCAAAATTTCAGGCCTTTTAAATACATCCGAGATGCTGTCAAAAGTCTCTCACTTCAGACAAGGATTCGCGAATATAAACCGTTCTAACCATCCCGCTGGACGATAAGGCGCTATCTGGACACCGCGACCAAATAAAACGAAATACAAGGGCAACGATGACCCTACTCTGGAAGGCTCACAGTCTGTGTCAACACCAGGGTTCTTATTTCATTAGTCAGCAAAATAAAATCAATCCGATACTTCCTTTTACGTTCTGTAGGCATGGCTGTACTTTCAGTGTGATGACCAGAAAAGCTTTAAGTGTGACCTTGTTAGGTCCGTGGCAATAACCACCGCTGAAGGTAACGCGGAAGCTAAGTGACCTCGAGGCTGCTGCCCGCATTCGGCCGACGAAACCTGCCCGGAGCGCTGCGAGGCCCCAAGCAGAGAAAACCCAGTCAGGACCAAATAAGCGAAGAGCTTTTAATAACTGATT
>NW_006436294.1:5689035-5692648 GCF_000325575.1 Pteropus alecto
AGAACTAGAGTACGGTGCTTAAGAGGACAGATGCTGCCGACAAACTCGTGGGTCTGAATTCCCACATCGGCGCTTACTAGCCGTGACCTTGAGCGAGTCAATGAATTTTTCCGCACCTCAGTGCCTCATCTGTGGGCCAGCTGAGCTTCCTCATACACAGACGAGGGGGGACCGTGGTACGTAGCTCCTGGAATCGCTGCAAGCGTCAAGCTGCTTTATACATAAAGCTGACGTAAAACAACTTGAACTTAGGTAGGACGTTGAAAGCACAAGCAACAAAGAAAACGCAGAGAGACTGGACTGCATCAAAATTTAAAACTTCTGCGCTTCGAAGGACACCATCGAGAGCAAAATGACGCCAGAGTAGAAGGTTTTTGCAAAACACGTGTCTGGTAAGGGACTTGCATTTAGAGTACGAAAAGAACTCTTACAACTCAGTAATGAAAACACGACTCGATTTAAAAATAAAAGAGCTGAACAGACGTTTTTCAAAAGAAAACATGCAAAATGGACAATATGCACAATGAAAAGATACTCAGTATAATTAGCTATAAGGAAAACACAAATCCAAACTACGATCAATGTGATACCTCCTCGCACTCACTACAAAGGCTGTGACCAGAGACGACAGTGCGGGTGAGGATGAGAACCTGGAACTCTCAGCCGCTGCTGGGGAGAACGGAAAACAGCGCAGCCGCTTCGGGGAACGATCTGGTCGTTCCTCCAAAAGTTGGGCGTTGCGCTAGCGGGGGCCCAGCAACCCCACTTCTCAGGTACGCGTGCGAGAGAGCTGAAACGCACAGCCACTAGCACCAGCACAGAGTTCACGGCAGCACTACTCACGACAGCAAGAGCAGACGCGACCCAGAGCCCCTCGCTGGCGCTGGGGCACAGGCAGGGTCTGTCCACACGGGGGACCGCCGCTCAGCAGGAGAAAGAAGTACTGTTTCATGCTACAGCGTGGACGGACCTCGAAAACACCGAGCCACGTGCAAGGAGCCAGTCACAAAAGGCCACGTGTTGTGTGAATCCACCGACATGAAACGCCCAGAACAGGCCACCCGTCGAGATGGAGGAGTGGTTGACCAGGGCTGGGGGCAGGATGCGGGGAACAGGGAGTGACTGCTAGTGGGTACAGGGCTTCCTGTCGGGGTGACGACAGTGTCCTAATATTGATGGTGGTGGTGGATGTGCAGCTCGGAATGTGGGAAAACCACTGAGTTGCACACTTTAAATGGGTGAATTGCATTAAAGCTGTTAAAGGCACCCTGGAACAGTGCCTTCACACGGCAAGTACGAATCGCTACTTTCTGTTCTAGGGGAGGAAATCCCCTCAATATGAAAACAGGAAAGCAAATGTGAGTGGGCTGAAGTTGACCCAATGACGGTTTCACTTGAAGCTGTCGCTGAACGGGCGTGAAATGGTCAGAAGTGACGAGAAAACGGCTCGACAGCATAAAGCATGGTCTCCGACGCAGACCAAGGGCTTGGCAGCCTAGCTGCTCCAAATGGCTGGAGGAGCTCGGTTCTCAAAGCCAGCCCAGGAGCCAGCACCCAAAAACCGTCAGCTTCTTCTCCCAGCCTTCAAAGCGGCTGTGGGAAAAGCAGGCAGCAAAAAAATCTGAAACGCTTCACTTTGAATAGTAAACATCCATTAAAATTCAAAAAGAAAATGAAAGAGATGAGATTTGGTGAGAGCCTCACGTGGACGGGTTTCCTGTGGAGCTGAACGACCTTATAACCCCCGAGGGAACACTCGCTGCTCAGACTGAGACCAAGGAGAATCATCATGTCACACTCGCCTTGCTCCTGGGACCTGTGAAGTGACTCCCTAGCAACACATTTACCGCCAACACAGCTGCCAGAGTTAAAACGGCAGAGAAGAGGCTGGTGCTGGGGAAGAGAGGGGAGCTCAGGACGGAAAGGCGAGGCTGCGTCAGGGCCTGCGAGCGGAGGCCAGAAGCCACGGGAGCCGGAGCTGGGGGCAGGCGGGGATCACACCTCCCTTGGCGTGCTCTCCCTCCGCTGAGTAGAGCCCAGGGCCACGTTCTTCTCATTTGGGACAGACAATGCCCTCGGATGCCAAACACGGGTCGCTGTGTCCTTTCCTGCCCGCTTCGATCTCTATGCCAGAATTGTGACACACCCCCAGCAACGAAGCCCCAGAGACCCACCCTCACTCCTCCTCCCAGCCCTGTAGACTCGACTTCATCTCCACGCAACTTTATTTGGAAAAGTTTCAGAAATAAAAAATATTTATTCTTTTTTATCTCAACAAATGACTGGTTTTTCTGATAGCTCTAAGCTACTTGTACTTGGTATAAGCATCTAATTCTCCTGCAAGCAAAGTGGTCAAAACACTGAAATTCAGTACTTTCCACGAGATATAGCTAACCAGGTTGGACTCAGTAACTTCTGTTGGTCAAAGACCAACACATCCAACATCATTTTCATTGTTCATCAGTTTCCAGTTTGAGGGGCCTCAGCCCACCCTCGAACTGTTTTTTTCATCAGCAACTCAGGTCTCCTGGCAACAAAACAAAGCACGTGTTTTTCTTCCTCAACCCGTTCCACGAAGCCCATCAAGAAATGATCTTGAAACATCAGCCTAGGGAAAGGATTCGACATGACGTTACAAGAAGAAAAAATCTGTAAACCTGAAGAGATCTCATTTCAGAATCAAGATACACAAGGAGATACAGTCAAAGCGTGGGTAAGCAGGACTGGGACTTCTATCCCTGCAAAGGGAGGAAGTTTTTCAGGTTTTCATTATTTACCCTTTGTCATTGTTTCTGATTAAGCCAGGAAATAATAGAGCTCATCGTAAAATAATTAGGCACTGCAATAAAAGGTTTTTGCTGTATTAATTACAGAAGGTATTAAGAGGAAAAAGGAAAACCCACCTCTGTAAAAAAAAAAAAAAAGCAAAATGTCTTGCCCTGATAGGAACACATGTACAAAATGCAGCAGGAAATTCAAATTCGTGTTAAGAGAAGCATAAACCATAGAATCACAGCAAAGTCATTACTATGAATACATTCAGAATCAACTGGACACACATGCTCAGTGCAGTCAAAGAAGTTTAAAGGCACACTTCACAAATGGTTCACGCAGCCATGCTGGAGGGGGAACGTCCCTCTTCGACAGACGACAGAAATCAGTCAGTGCCCCATCCAACAAGGACCAAGCAGTGATCAGGTTTTGAACAGTTCTGATTTAGTGTGACTTAAATCAGAATGTTCCAAAGATCGCAACCCAGAAATTTTAACCATTCATTCACACCACCACGAAGCAAGCACTTAAAATACAACCAGAAGAAACTAAGCACATAGACCATGTACCTGGATCAATGAGGACTTCTTGTGCCCCTGGAAAAAAGAAGAGAGTGTGGTCTTTTATTTGGAAAACAAAACTACTTGCAAAGGTAACGACTAAATCATCTTTCATAATTCGCATAGCCTTGAAAAATCTGACACACTTCTATCTGCTCAGAGAAGCAATTCAGTGTAACAGTACATTACAAGTTCAGTGCCTTTTTGCTGCTTTTGAGGAAAAAAAGAAAAACTACTGTCACCCACACCCTGCACGGATTGCAAAGTCTCCTGGCCTCTTT
>NW_006436294.1:5692759-5712098 GCF_000325575.1 Pteropus alecto
CTAAGCCCACGCTCCCCAAATCTTCTCAAACAAGTATAAGAATTTCTTGCTTCCACAGATAAGCCTAAGGACAAGGGAACAGTAACTTATTTGTGCAAATATATGTCCACACCTTGGAATTGAGGGTGGGGGGAGAGAAGGTAGCAGCAGGCTATATGGAACTTATTACAAGCCTCCTAAAATCTTACGCTCATACTACACCCACATATAATTACTGGACACTTCACAAACTAAGGATTTCCAACTTTTTAAAGGGTAACTTTGTAATTAGTTTGAAATACAAAACAGTTAATTTCATTATTATAAGAAGCTTCTGAAAGCCTTGATCATCTGCTAACCTATTCAAATGTCAATGAGATCCGATGAGCCTTCTCTACAGACTATAATTTCCCATGAAGGCAGAACACACTTGAAGAGGTACTTGTTCCAAGAGTCATGCTTATCACCAGCTACGATCATTTGCAAACACACTAACAGCATTCAAAAAGTTATGTCCCAATAACAGATATTCCTACTGAAATAGCAGATTTATTCAAGTGTCTGTATAGAGAACAGGCCCGGGACCGTGGTCCTATGTAAGAGCTATGTGGTGTATTGTGATCTCTATTTTTAAGTGCAGCCTAAGAAGCACAGCAATCCAGAAGCCACGTTATAAGAAAACCAGGAGCTTCCTACGGAATACAACTGTACACCCAGAACAGCGCTTCAGCACCTTCATGAGTGATTCTCAGAGCGACCCACAAAGCAGACGGGAAGACCAGCCCTAGCTGTGGATGAGGCGACCGAAGCTCCCAGGAGCCAGGACACTCCCCTGTCACGCTCCCCATGACACCACGCCCACAACACGAGCTGACAGACCTGCACATGGACACATTCGGCTGCCTGGAGACTTGGGGAATTCTGGATTTCAGGACAAGCTGAAAGCCTTGCGTTTGATGAAAAACCTGGTTAAATATGTTATACTGTGCCGTATTCTTTAAGTAGGGATTACGACTGAAACGTTTTCGATGCCTGAGTCATTATCACATTCGTCAACCACTTGACCTCTCGGCACATCTAGTGATGAACTGGGCCCCATACCAAGGGCACCGAGACGGCAGAGCGCTTAGAGTTATTTTACTCTATCTGTAAAAATCCTCGTCGTGCCTCACATGGGCCATCGCTTCTCACTGGTGAGGATGGACCAACCCCTTTCTGCATTTTAAATTTGCTTCATCAAATCTACTTTATGTAATTTCTCTCTAAATCTTACAGTTCTGCAAGGCAGATATTAGCGTCCCTGTTTTACAGATGAAGAAAAGACTCAAAGAGCTGACTGAGGTTCGCACGGCTGTTAAGCGGCGCCGTGTGCGCGCGAACCCAGGTCAGCAAACCAGCTCCTCCCTGACACCAAATCCTCTTCCACTGAGCAACATGCGCCAGGGGGTGCGGCACTCCGCGAGTGCAATGCGGTTTCCGTCTCTAAGGTGCTCCAGAGACGGTTTCCATCTTTTTTATAAAATCATTGTTCACATAGCATGTTTGAAATTTCCACGCTGAGATGACAGAATAAAAATAAGATATAACTAGAATAATTTTTCCAGGTATCCAGACTCTGAGCTATTCTGAAGCATTAAACACAGAAATCAAATTAAAGGACCGTGTTTAAATCTCCTGTTACAAACATGGATATTAAAGACTTTAAAAGGGGCAACAGCGCCACCTATGTCCAAAAAAGAATTTCCAAGTTGCTGGAAAAGATGGAACCAAACAATTGTCTGCGTAATAAGAAATGACCGGTAAGGTTTTTAAAATCTGGATGCCCAGAGACCATAACTAAGAGCTTAGCTAGCACAAACTGAATTGTTTCGCGGAACGGCGTGCCACTCAGTACTGAATCTGAAATCTCTGACACTCCTGGATATAAAAGAAAGACACAGGTTCGTGGGGACTAATCTTAAAACAGGAAGGAATCCTGGGCGACCAGGCCAGCCTTTTTGTTTTACAGACTGGGGAGACTGTCCTTCCAGCAGCCAGTAGCAAAGTTTACCCCTAGCCCTTGTACCTTGCACCAAACCTAAACCAACAGCTCTATACTAACCCTGTCCTTAAGGGTCACGTCTGTATCTTACCAACAGTAGGTAGTCTATGCTTCCCAAAGGGCTGGTGCCTATAATCATACAACTCTGTTGAAATACAAAAATGCTTATTTATATATTAAAAAGGAAAAGGGGTAGGTGTCAAATCAACATTGTGATTTTTTTAACCTATTAAGGATACAGAAAAAAATCAAAACGATCTTCAGCCATAAAGGAGATAAGCTTATGCCCCGAAAATACCTCCATACCGAGATTTCTAAACTTAACGGCTATGGTCTCATTCCCAGTTATCAAGGGTTTCAATGGATGATCACTTAGCCATATGAATTCTGAGTTATAAAAATATATCCCTATACAAGTAATCTTTAAGCTCTTCAGCTTAAGCAAGTTAGCTATTCCCCATCCTACTAGAATGACACTGATTTCATTATAACTTTATTCTGTACTAAAAAAAAATCTAACTGAATCCTGACCACTTTAAATCATGATAATATGTGTCACATATATATTGAATATGCATCGGAAATAAACGAGGCTGACTGTAATCTAACTCACAACCGAATTCAAGTTTTTCCTGAGCACCTCTCAGGTGCTTCGTATGCATGGTATCTAACCTCACGATCACACAAGGTAAATAACATCATTCTAATTTCACAAATGACGAAATATACTTAGGCCATAAAAAACAAAGCAGACAAGCCCCAAGGTCCCATAAAACTTACATATTCATCGTTGGGAAAGAAAAGAGTACAGATTTTTACTTTCTCTCAACATTCACTGACTTAAATCTTTTCTTCCATAATAAAGACATTTCTCTCCTGCAGACAAAGCAGTTTTTCCCTCAACAAGCATCAAAACCAAAAACAAAAAAACAAGCAATAAGTCATTAGCAATGGTTGGATTTTCAAAAACCCACTTCTCTTTTGCACTGTAATAATTTTCCATATTTTGTTTTTAGTGCTTAAAGAGTTAAAATTAAAAATATTGACTTTTAGGTCATGAGCTGAGAATAAACCATTTATAAAAGTAAATGTACAATTTTGATCTATGCCACCCTGTCTCATATTCTCACTGATACCTCTCCTTTTAAGGCTTCATCAGGCTGAGACCACTAAAATCTGTCATTTATAAACTCACAGATATCCAGGCCACCAGTCAATGGGAGGCTGATCGGAGGAGCAATAAAGAAGGCCTACTATGCAGTCAAACCAACCTTAAGTTCAAGTCCCACGTCTGCCACTCACCCGCTGCATGATTTGGAGCATGTTCCCTCATCTCTAAACCTTAATCTGTCACCTGCAAAGAGGGGACACTGACACCTGCCCTCGGTGCCTGCTGTGAAGTAAACCATGCAGAAAGCATTTAGCACAGCCACTGGCCTCTGGTGGGTACTGAATAAGTCATAGCTATTTTGATAATTATGATAATGATGGTTACTGTTAATTAAAAAAACCATAAAGGAGAAATATTTACTGGTCAATAAGCATTTCCTTTAGGATTGATTGCAGAATGTCCTACTGATTTTTTTTTTAATAAACCAAATTTTATCAATTAATTATAGACTTGCAGGTCCATATACAAGTCTCCAGAAAAAAGAATTAGTGGACTCTAACCTCTGAATACTAGGAAAATAAAGTCTTTTAAAAAATTAAAACAAAAAGAATTAAAGCAAAAAGAGGTAGGGACTACTTCTTTTGAAATTAAGATAACTCAAATTTAAGAGGGAAAAAATTCCCTTTCTCAGAGGAATTCTTCTTGAAAACAATGACACCTGGATCTCAGATGCCGAGAATCTTTTAACATTATTCATGAATTCATATTATCAACTCTCACGATGACTTGATAATCAATAATAATAATGATAGCTGCTAACATTTACCAAGCCCCGGATATTTATATACGTATCTCATTAACCTTCACACGAACCCTACGGGTAAGTATAATTATTATCTTACCCATTTTACAGATAAGGAAACTGAGGCGCACAGAGATTGAACAACTTGCTCCAGGCCACACTGATATTAAGTGACATCTTTATTTCTGCAGCTTTGCTGTTGGAGAAGGGAACCGAGATATAAACTCAGGGGGAATGTCCAATCGTCAGTCTGTCTGGTCCTCACCTTAGACAGGAGACGCCATAAGTTTCTGATGGGAGCCGAGGCGGCCGCTACAAGCTGACTAAGCTTGAAATTAACATCCCAGATCGAGCAACACGTCTGTCCCCGGTATCGAGCCTGTGAATGGATGTGAATGGACCTGGACCGTTCACGCAGTGAACACACGTTAACTACCGCGCCTTTCTCTTGGAGGGGAAATGTCTAAAAGTCTCGCGGAACGAAACATCTGGCAGCTCTGTGTCCGGCCTCAGTCACTGCATTCTTTGTTACTGCCTTTGTGATCCACGCAACATGACAACTATATCCTGAACCATGAAAGGCAAGTTCATTCATTAAGGTCTAAGGCTCACGTTCATCAACAAGCACATGTGGGCCTTCTCCTCCAAAGATGTTTTAGGCTTCACTGATGCCAACACAACATAAGCAAATCAGACTTAACTCATTAAGAAAACTTCATCACACAGGATATTAAGAAACAGGCCCCAGGCCCTGAATGAGTCGTTAGAACTGAGACTAGCTTGACCCAACATACAGAAATCATGAAAAAGACCCAGACCCAGAATTTCAAGGTTGGTCAACCATGAAATTTCATGCAAATGTTCCAATCAATCATGGTAACCCATTAATATTATCCAATAAGATTCAATAAGATAAACAGTCAATAAGTCAAAAGAAAACATCTCACGTGCAAGGTTCCTAAGCCAACAGATTTTCTAGTTCATTTAGACACTGGCCGGGCTTAGCCCAGAGGGAGACGTGATAAACGGCTCTTGCTTGCTTAAGGGCGTGACTGAGCCCAGGCCAGGGGACGTGCAGGCTCACCTGGCCGGTGTCGGTTGGCGGCGTCGGCAGGGGAGCTCCCCAGGAACCTCCGAGCTCCAGTCTGACCACCGGTTCCGCCCGGATAGTGATAGATGACGGAAGCTGAACACAACCCTTCAAGGGCAGCTGGGCATTAAAAAAAAAAAAAAATACGGACAATTAGTCAAGTTAGTGGCCCATCACTAGTCAGACTGCAGTGCCTAAGAATGATTTGAACGCTTTATGTGGAAATGCCAATTTCTTCCCCAAAGAAAGATCAAACCTACAGATTGCTGGTTTCGTTACAAACGGGCACATGCCACCTGTCATCTTTCATGTGTCCGTGTCAAGGCTGGCACAGAAAACTCTCACGGCACTCAAGGTTTCATGGAGGGGCTGCATCCCACGTGGAAGAGGCCAGGCCCCCTCAGCCATGCATTCATTCACTCGACCAATAGTTCAGCGCATACTCCGTGTGTGGCAGGCTCTGTGTCAGATTCTGACGCTACAGAGACGTGTGGCAGAAAGTGCCCTGGATCGAAAATATCTAAGAGTAATACCACCAGAGCAAGACCAGAACACCTTTCCACGTCAGACAGCCCAGATGCATCTCCTCCATCTGGAGCAAACACTTATGGGCCTGTCTCCTTTTCAAAGGCAGCCACATTTACGTGGAGTACATTTCGTTCTTCTATCAGTGGCCATTATAACCTAAGAATCTCAAGCAAGGCCATGGTCCTTATAAGGTGTGCAATAGTGTTCACCTTTATTCATTAGTTCTCAAACTTTTTGGTCTTAGAACCCTCCGACACTCCGAAAAAACACTGAAGATCACAAACAGGTTTTTTTCCCTGCGGGTTTCATCTAGAGATATTTACTATATTCGAAAATAAAACTAGAAAACAATTTCCTTTTAAAACAGTGAGAAGCTCATTACATGTTAAATTTTTATGAAAAGTAACTATGCTCCAAAACAAAAATAATATGCTGGGGGAGTGCCATTAGTTTACATTTTGACAAACTTCTTTAATGTCTGAGCTAGAGTCTCATATCTGCTTCCTCACTCAACCCGTCGCGATGTCACGCATCAAATGGCCTCTGGGAAATTCCACTGTTCGTTTACGTGAGACTGAAGGCGAGAGACGCAGCAGCCCATGGCACAGTCCGTCTCCGCGCAGCCTGTCACTCAGGACGTGGGTGGGGACTGTCGCTCTGCAAAAGCACCTGACACAGGGGCTCGCCGGGGTAGGGATCCATCCCACCGACCACTGACAAGTATTTACTTCTCCTGCAGGAAGTAAACCTCACATTCCGTCCTTCTCATCCTCCTTTATCCTTTATCTGTTTCTCTTTTCCATCTATTCCTAGTTCCACTTTCTCTTTCCCACGTTTATTTCCCTATGCTCCTTAAGAAGCTAAATATGACACTGAACTCCATTTTAACTATTTCTTTTATTTAATATATTCTATAGCAGGGGTCCCCAACCCCCGGACCACAGACCGGTACTAGTCCCTGGCCTATAAGGAACCAGGCCGCAGAGCAGCAAGTGAGCGGTGGTCGAGCGAGCGAAGCTTCACCTGTGTCCGCAGCCACTCCCAGCGCCGGCATCACCGCCTCAGCCCCACCTCAGATCCTCAGGCATCAGATTCTCAGAGGAGCACCGGTCCCTGGTGCCACAAAGGTAGGGGACCGCTGTCCTACAGCATGTCGTTAAACTTCTAGCAAAGGACTGACTTCATTACTCCATCTGACTTGTATTTATCATAAGTGGCTGACAGATCGGTGCCCCCTGACTATACTGTCAGCTTCTTCCAGTCCTTACACATTTATTTCACGCACATTATGGAACATACAGACAGTTGCCATAATTACATATCTGATCATCTTCATCGGAGAGCCTTACCTCCAAGCCACAAAAAGTCATTCACCGAGCGGAGAAGCTCCACGGCCACATGGTAATGCACCAGGGCATCCTGCAGCATGCCCGCCTGAAGGCACAGGTCCCCCACGTGCTTCCGCGTGCGCCCCTGGCACCGCTTCTTGTAATGTCTGAAAAATAAAATGCACGGCCACGTTGTCACTGCTAATGCACAACTTCTGCCCCCAAAAGCGCACTGGCTAAGCACTGGGCAGCTCCCTCTCTGAACGCTAAGAAGGCGGCCCGAGGCTCTACAACTCAAGCCAGCAGCCGTCATCGCCAGTGTGTGAGCTGGATGGTCCCGCCTTCAGGACCACTGCCAGCCCCGTGTTAGACGTAACGGGGGGCGATGGCCGCCACCACACTCCACTGACTCAGCATGAGCACGATCCTTCTTTCCACATCTTCGAATCACAACATTATAGCATGAGAAAGTTTGTTTCAGCTTTTTAAAAACTCGATCATCTTCCACTTTCTTAACTTCAAACCTATTATTATTTTATGAAGAGAGCTATGCTGCAAATTATGAACCAAGCATTTGGCTTTTGTAAACAAGCCTTTTATCTTCAGAATTTCAGAGCAAGCTTTAGCAATGCTTTGCGAGGCTGGGGCCGGGCCCTCACTAACAGCTCCTTAGATACTGGCAAGGAGCGCTATTAAATAATGCAAAGGCTTCTAACTCCGTATCAACTCAGAAACCGAACTATATCAAAATCTTCCTTTATTGTTTTAAAATAGTCCTATTCTTTTGACTATTAAATTTCTTAGGAGATACGATACATCTGCTGTAGCAAGATGTGGCCGAGTTTTCAAAAATAAAAGTGCCACCTAACGACTATGCAAGCACCTTACTCCGATATCAACAGAACGTGCTACGTGGGGACTTATCTTCACCTGATGAAAAATAATGGGAAAGGGTAACAAACTGCACGCAACTGCGGGAACAGCTCCCCGGACTCTGAGAAAGGGGCTCGCCCCGCCCCACGCGGAAACGCCCTTGCAAAGCCTCTCCCTCCGGGCCTGGGCAGTGCGTGGCTCATGTCCTTGCTGTGCCCTCCCGCCAGAACCAGGAAACCGCATTTTCCTCCTCCACTAATGTGGCCGTCGACGTTGGCCACGTGGCTAAGTCTGCGAGCCCTGCTGTTTTCCCGACTCGGTGGGTTTTGAATTAGACTCTGTTGTAACAGACTTTACTCCTAACCTGTTAGACTACGGGTGCTTTAAAGCATCCTGTCTGAACTCTTCAAAACAGGTATATTGTTCCATCCTCGCAGGAACTTAACAGAGGTGTACATCTGCTGTAGCGAAATGTGGCTCTGAGTTTTCAAAAATAAAAGTGCAATCATTGTGATCAGAACCCATTTGTTCTGAAAACACGGGATTTTTACAAAAAGAAGCCATCTCAATACACTCACATGTTTTCATATTAAGGTCCTATGATTCAACAGAACAATATAAAATATTAAATTATGTAAAAATAGAATGACTCCGAATACTTTGGGGGAAATTGACAAAATATTACACAACAAAAGTCTATCATAGATTTATATGAAGTAAAAGGACTTAACTCTCGGCGCGCCATACGCCCCGAGACTAGGTCATCCTGAGGTCATGGGCGTGTGTGAACATGAATATTCAGGTAGAGCGGGCGGCTGCCTGGTGCCTGACATGGTCATGCTAGTTCCCCTCCCCTGTCCCCTTTTTAGCCGTGAACTACTCCCGCTGGTATGAAGCCCCTGTGACACAGACTGTTTTATTCATCTTTGAATCCACCAACCTAGTGCCTTATGCCTAGAAGGATCCCGAAAGGACCATTTCCTCACAGTAACTATCAGTGTTCTCAAGAGGTTTGTCTGGAATTTTTTTAAAGTCTATTTTTGGGGAGAAAGACTCTTCTAGAAGTATCCAACAATCCTTCCCCCTGCCAGCTCCTCCTCACAATTTCCCATCTCCTCGGACCCCCATCTGCTCCGTGGGAAAGACAGCCACCCTTCTCTGGCCTGTCCCCTCCTCAAGGATGAGTGCGACCCGGTCTCCTCCCCACTCTCCCCTACTCCTGAGTCACCAACCTGGCCTGTCAGTCCCTCCGGATTCCCCGCCCCCAGCACCTGTAGGATACATGGCAGACGCTTCTCAAATCCCAAACTCCTTGAAATAACAGACACACCTCCGCGAGCCGGGCTTCCCGCCAACGCCGTGGTCACAGCCGCAGGCCTCCCTCCCACCTCGCTCCCATCTCTCTGGTAGAGTGCGTCCATGTCCACGATTCAGACACGGGGCGACCACGGCCATCTCCCAATACAGAGCTCTGCTCCAACTCCCTCACTGTGCTCCAGGCTCACCGATCCAACTGCCTCTTTGAAATGTCCCTTGAACGCTGAATAGGCATCTGATAAAACACACATCCAGCAGGTACTCCGCCATGCGACCCCCAGCAGGAACCTGCCAGTCGTCCTCATTTCGTGCCAGGCCCACACGCCCTCTGGACTTCCTTTTCCTCAGCCCACCCCACAGCGTGGTCAGTGGCAAGTCCTGTCGTCTGCCTCTGAGTGTACCTCAGCTTTGCTCCAGGACAAGGCCCGCTCACAGTAAGTGTGTGCTGAGTCACAGGCCACCGAAGAGGGAGGGCTGTCCTGCACCGGCCAAAGGCGAGCTCACATCTGGGTCTGCACACGCTGTTCAATTACAGAGGTCCCCGTCCGCGAGAGCCAAATGCACTGGCTGTGTACGAGAAGGCCGTATTTTCCGGACACGTAGAAAAGGCGCCCTCATAAAGGGGGCACGGGATTGGTGTCGATGTTAAGAGTAGCCCCTGCCCCTTTGGGAAGGAAAGTCACTGAGGTGAAGTAAGGCCCATGGCATGCTTGAGGTGAAAGCAAAAGAAAGTCTGGTAGCTGTGTCCTCTCACAGCGTCCCTCCGCGGCCAGCACGCCCTGTACTGGGCACCCCTACGCCGGTGACTGCCAGTCAAGAAGCACCAGCATGCCCATCACCCAGCGGCAGCCAAGAATCACGTGCCTATCGCGCTTATCTAAAAGCCAGAATCAAGCAAGCACTAGTCTTTGACTTTCCGAGTCAAAACAGCCCATAAAATGTCTCTCTGCAGCCGCCTAAATCGATTGGCATCTCATTTCATCAAAACCAACAAAAAAGTTAATAAGGGCTCAATGGTCACAAATACTGAGTAAGACCAAACAAATTCCCCAAAGCAAGTGTTTTGACAGATATCAAACATCAGTGGGTTACGTGCCAATAAAGCTAAAATTCAAAAAAAAAAAAAAAAATTAGAAAATAAGAGAATGACCAGGAGAACACATGGATGGAGGCAGCGGTCAGTTCTGCTTTCAAGCAGTGAAGGCAACGAGAAGGCAGCGCAGAGGGAGAGGTGGCCATCTGCAATGCACTGTGCGCACGGCCTGCCTTTCGGGCCCAACCACGTACTCACAGCGTGGTATGACAGAAAAAAGGGAAAAGGAAAGAGAGAACAAGTAAAAATTAGAAACACACGACAACAAAAATAACTTTGACGCTACCACACTCCGTGTACGAGGATTTCCCACGGGCTCTGACGAGACTGGGGACGCGGGTAACGTTAGAGCAAGACCCACGGGCATCTGGTGCTCCTGCGAAGCCCCACCCGCAGTGGGCGCCTACCAGGGAGGTCCGAGCCTCAAACCGAAACCCGACATGCATCTGGACAGTTCCCTTTGCACTGCGAAACCCATCTGGCTTCAGGCTGGACACTCTTTAGCACTCCCTCCAAGAGCTGCAGGTACGAGCTGGGCTCTGCACCTGCCCCAAATCACAATGATGGCTGAGTGTTCCCCGTGCTGTTAGAATTGAACAGGAGGCTGGCAGGGAGGGGCGGGGGGGCGGTGTCTAACACGTTGCTGGGTTCCCAAAGCCCACAGCCGGGCCTGACACTCCATAAACACTTGTGTATATTATCAGCCACTACACGCCAGGCACACAGGCCTAAACAGTCTCCTTATTCCCACCGAATGGCAAGCATAGGTTCCAAAAGGCAAAATCAAGCGGACCTTCTCTGGTGGGCCTGTGGCCGCAAAGCCGAAGAGTCGATGAGCAAAATAACGTCACCAGTGCTTCGTGGAGCAGAGGAGGAGGCACTGGTCCAGGGGTCAGAGCAGCGCTACCTGCCCAGGCTTCCGGCGTCGCCCCCAGCCTGTGCCATGGGGAGAAGCCAGCCCGCACGCCCACCCCAGGGAGTGCAGGGAGCTGGGTGCGCTGGGCAGCCCCGCTCGGTGGCAGCCGGGGGGCTCAGCAGCTCTGCCCTCAGCAGTCGCCCGGCCTCCTAACCCTCACCCACTCAGCAGCAAGGAGCGAAAGGGGAGCACTAACATGGGACCACGGGGCCACCGCGAGGATTCTGTGCAGGTCGTGGCTATGACATGCCTTGTCCTTCCCTCAGGCCACGTAAACATGTCCGGCGAGGAAATGGAAATCACTCCAGACCCTGCAAGGCACCACACGCACGTGTAACTCGGCCTACTCTGCTTCTCACTCACAGGTCTGGCCGGGGTCAATTTTTTCTCAAGTCTGACATTTTCTCCACCAACGAACCAACAACCAGAGCAAGGCAGTGTTTGCCTTTATGTCAATTCAAGAAACACACCGAGCACCGACTCTGCGGTGAGCGCTCAGCCGCATGCGCGTTATGTCATTAATCGTCACCTGCAGGACCATCATCAGAAGTCTACAGAGGAGGGAGGAGAGACAGAGGACACAAGGCATGAAGCCGGAGTGACACAGCCATCCGGGGTCCACCTCTTGGCAAACGGTCGCAGCCTACGCTTGCATCTCGTCCTCTGCTGCTGGACAGATGCCACTGTGGCAACACGGAGACAGAGCAGAGGGCAAAGGGGAAGGAAACGGCCCAGCGAGCGACGCTGCACCTCTGGTGCACAGTCACGCTGAGGGCCGGAGGCCGGGAAAGTGCCTTTCCCTGCTCTGCCCTCACGCCTGTTCCACAGAGACCATGACCACGCTCTCGCCTGTGTAAGGGGCTCTCTGGAAAGTCCCTAATGGCCTTTCTGACATCCTGACACTCATCTTGGCTGACTACAAGCCAGGACTCTGACTCTGTGGGTCCCAGAAAGGAAGACGGGGTCTGACCTGTGCACAGTGCCCGGCCTGCGAGGCAGGGGACACGGGCTCCGCTCCCCGCTCAGCTGGCACCTAGTTCTGTTGCCAGTCCAGATTCGGCCCCTCGTCCATAAACCCGAGGCAAAAGACCAAACACAAGTTTCAAGCTGCTCTAGGGCAGTGCTGTCCAATAGGAATAAAACGTGAGCCACCTAAGTAAATTTAAGTTTTCTTAGTTGCCACGTTTAAAAAAGTAAAAAACAAGCACTTGAAACTAATTTTAATAACACATTTTATTTAACGTAATAGATGTAAAATATCATTTCAACAGGTAATCAATATAAAAAATATTAACGAGATATTTCGCATTCTTTTTGCTGTGCTAAATCTCTGAACCCGACGTGCCTTTTGCTCAGAGCACATCTCTGCTCAGACTGGTGGCCTCCTCTCTGGGGCACAAGAGCCCCAAGTGGCTGTGGCTACCATACTGGACAGCAGCTCCAGGGGTCCCACTGGGGGTCCCGGCTGAAAACGGGGAGGAAATGCACACACTCGCCCTTCAGGAAGTCCCCTTGAATAAAGGCTGTCCTGTTTTTAAAAGTCTGAAAACCAAAAGACCACACCTTTCTACCCCTTCGCTGTGGTCAAGCGCCACCTGACTCCCACCGGTCCCCTGTAGGGAACACCCCGAGCACGAAGCCAAGGAACCCAGGCCTCCGGGTAAACTTACCTGCTGTCCGTGTCCAGCCCCACGAAGTCCTTTTTCTCAAATGGGACACAGAGCAGGGGGATCTTATCCCCGGACTTGTCTGTGGCCCTGTCGAGACGCTTGGACTCGAGCACAATGAAGAGCGACTCGATGAAGTCCTCGACCCTCTTCTCCACGGCCTGGCAGTCGTCATAGCTGGGGTAGAAGGCCACGTCAGTGCGCGGCTGATCGGCGACGCCCCCCTGCAGCCCGAAGACGAAGAGCCGGGAGTCGTAGAGCGTGGAGCCGTAGAGCTCCTTCTGCACGTGGAACTTCTCCAGGGTCTGCGGCCAGTCCCTGGCCGAGCTGCAGTCCGTGATGGTGACGAGGCCCACGACTTTGCGGTGGGTCTGGAAGTCGCCCCACTCGTTGTTCTCCGGTGGGTAGTGGTGCCGGTAGCGGATGCAGAGCACCCGCTGCGAGTCGCGCACGCTGATCTGGCTCACGGAGGAAATTCGCTTGTAGATCCGGAAGAAGTTGTCTTCCGAGACGATGCCCACGGGCTGGACCACCACGAGGAGCGTCTGGTGGTCCTCGGCACACTGCATGTAGTCGGGGACGCTCATTGTGAAGTCCCTGCCCAAAGAGACAAAGGGGGACTTTGAGGTGCACGCGGTAGCGAAGGGGGCTCTGCCTGGGCCCCCGGAAGGCAGCATGTGGCCCACGCGAAGCTGCGGAGGACAGACTGTCCCCAGAGTGTGCACGTGGCGCCAGAGCCCTTACCGCCGGGCCACCGCCACTCTAGGACTGGGCCTGAGTGCCCAGAAAAAGGGGCTCGTACTTTCTGCTTCCAACGCCTAGCCAGGTACTGGCGCAGAGTCAGTGCTCAAAGGTCTGCTGAGTGAATGAAGGAACAAATGAATGAATGGCTGCCCCATCCCCTCCGCAGAATATAATGAAAAGAAGCACAGGGGAATCTGCCTGAGCGCCAGAGCTGCAGAATAATGGGAATAAGAAAACCAGCCTTCTAAGAATCCGTCAGGAGTAAGGAAGGTTGCAGACGCGAAACACCCAGCACACTGCCTGACAGAACAGCAGGGGTCGAACACAGCACAGTCCCTCCTTCGGAGACAGTGGTTCCCAGGGAGAGCTTTGTGACCTCTGTGAGTCAATATGGTCCGAAATAAAAAGAAAACAGCATTACCCGAATCTCGGTACCGCTGAAGAATTAAATTAGATACCCCAACACAAGGATCTGGACCATGGGAGCTACTCGATCAGTGTTTGTTGAATGAATAAATGACCAAATGAATTGACTACTGCCCCCTTCCACAGACCATCAAAGTGGAGATGGCACCGCCTGTAAATCCGAACACCACATCTGACTCCAGCCTAACCGTGTGGGTGACCCGGGCCAGGCCTGCGAGCTTCGCTAAAGCCCAGTTTAATCGTGAATAAAAATGACGACGATGACATAAACTGCCTAGGGTCAGCGCATCGGTCCCCTGGTTTTGACATCATGCCACAGTTGTGCAAAATGGCACCATTAGTGAACACTGGCACAGGGTCCACAGGCTCTCTCAATATTATTTCTTACGACTCCATGGAACTCCATATCGTAACTCCAAATAAAGAGTCTAATTTTTTTTAAAGGCTATTGAGATTAAATGAGCTCCCTATATGAAATAAGGAAGACGCCACATAAACAGGAAAACACCTAACCCATAAGCTATACTCAATAAATACTTCCAAATAAATAAGTAAATAAATAAATAAATAATACTTCCGCTGAAACCCTCAGTGTGCTCCGACTCCAGACAGGGGCCGTGGTTCTCGGGGCCAGAAGCAGCTGTACTGTGAAGCTAACAGAGCTCACCTAGGCTTCAGATCCGCACTTGCAAGATGCCCCGCCCTGATCCGTGGCCCTCTATCTAATTTGTATTCGTAATTTTTTGTTCTTTTTCTTAAACAGGGGCTCCAAATTCCATAGCCTTCAGGTCACTAAAACCTGGCTGCAGAGATCATGGCAGTAGCCTTCAGGTCACCAAAACCTGGCCACAGAGATCATGGCAGTAGCCCTCTCAGGTGAAACAATAAAATTAAAAGGCCATTTCCACAAGACACTATAACACTCACGGCGGGACTTTCACCCTGGAATGAGAGGAAGATGCTGAGGGGAGGGATGGGCAGTTTGGGGCCACCCATGACGGACTTCAGATTTCAACCCTCACCTTCCACAAGCTTCAAAACACACATAGATAAAATGGTATACAGAAATTGAGAATCTGGAATCTCAATGGAAATTCCAACATGTGCCACGGTTTCTCCCAGTTCAAGAGCAGTGGGCTCTCTGTGCCAGGCAATAACTACACCAGCCACGGGGCTCTCCAAATACAGACTTTTATTCACGTGTGGACAAATCACACACGGGCCCGCCAGAGAGAAAAGACACCCAAGGAAAAGGCCAAAGTAATGAGATTTAAAGTGGCCAATCAGCACACATCATTAGCAAAAAGGATGCTGCTACCTCGTGAGCATAGGGTGGCCGAGAACTCTACTTGCAAGCACCAAATCCACTGAGTTGGCTCTATCCCTGGCTGTCACTCTTTGTGACCACAAGTGAGTCACTAGCTTCACTGAGGTTTAGTTTTTTCTTTTATAAAAGGCTACAGTGAAGCTAATGATGTATAAAATCTCATCATTCACATACCTGACATTTAATTAGCATTTCCCATGTGCCAGGTTCTGTACAGATATATTGATGGGCAGAAGCAACTAATATCACAAAGATGCCGATTCTCTCCAATTTGATAAATGGATTCAATGCGACTCTGATTAGAATTCCTACTAGATTTTTCAGGGACTGCAACGTGTTAATTTGTGGTCAAGAACAGCCAAGAAACCCTCAAAGAACCACCACTGGGGAGAGGCATTTGTCCACCAGATAGCAAGACCAGATATAACGGCTAATGGGGCACAGGGTTTCTTTTGGGGGTGATAAAGTGTTCTAAAATTGACGGTGGTGATGGCTGTGCAGCTCTGCGAATGCACTAAACACCACTCAATTTATTTTAATAAAGTGGGTGGGAGGATAAAAAGCTACAGTCGGCAAGGTATCGATATGGGGATAAAGAGAAAAGTGGAATGTAATCGAGCCCAGAACCAGACGCACACACGCACGCGGTAATGTGAAATATGGCAGACGTGCCATTGCGGGGCGGGACGATGTGTGATCCATGAGTGAGGAAAAGACACACCGCCCGGTGAGAACACAGGCGACACGCTCGTACAGACATCTGTGAAGAGGAAACTCAGGCAGCCAAGACACGTACAGAAAGATGCCCCACCTCACGGGCGATCAGGAGCCAGCAAATCAAAACCACAGGGCAGACTATTTCGTACCTGTGAGACTGACCAAATTTTTTCATTGCGGTAGAAGAAACATTACGTAAACGTCAGCACTGTCAAGTGCACAGTTCTCAGCACCGCGCACCTCCGCACTGCTGTGCAAGCACCTCCGGAACTTCTCCATGTTCCGCAGCTGAAACTCTGTCCCCACCCTGTCCCCACAACACACGAACTCCCCCTCCCCCAGCCATAGCAACTACCCTTCTACTTTCTGTCTGTGACTCTGACTGCTCTAGGGACCTCACATCAGTGGAATCAGACACTATTTGTCTTTGGTGACTGGCTTATCTCACTTAGCATAATGTCTCCAAGGCTCAGGCGCACTGTCGCATCTATCAGAATCCCCTTTTTCTGTAATGCTGAATGACAGTCCAGTGCATGTACTTACCACATCTTATTTATTTATTCAATCGTCAAGGATCATTTGGGTTGTTTCTAGCTTTGGGCTACTGGAAATAATGATACTACGAACATAGGTGTACAGACAAAACATTTTAGTATGAAAAACACCAAGTGTTTGCAAAAACGTATGTCAAGCTAACTCATATGCGACAGGTGCACGTGTAGACTACGACGGGCTAGGCCTGGCAATTTCTCTCCTAACAGAAGTCTGGCATGGGGGTGGCAGGACATATAAACAAGGGTTCACAGAAGCAAGAAGCAGAAACAACACAAACGTCCGCAGTCAGGAGAATGGATAAGTAGACAGTGGTCTCGTAACACAATGGAATCCTCTAGAACAGTGAAAACGAATGACCTATAGCTAGGCTGCAGGAACGCAGACGAATCTCAGAAACATGATGGGCGAAAAAAGCAAGCTGTGGATTAATGCAAGCAGCTCGATTTCATTTATATAAAGTTCAAAAACAAGCAACACTAAACGATACATTGTTTAGGGGTATTTACGCATATGGTAAAACTATAAAGAAAAAAAACTTAGATAGTGGTTACTCGGGTAGCAAAGAGGGATGCAGCTGGAGAGGGAAACGCTCAGAAGCAGGGGTGATGGTCTCTTAGCAGGGGTGAAGGCAGACTGTACTGTACTGTACGTAAACATTATATACATCTGGATGGATTACATAATCAAAATGTTTAGAGTTAAAAAAGGAAGAAGATCCGACTTCAAGGAGCTGACAGCCTAGTGTTCAGCAAGTCAGTGACTTTCAGAGCCCAGCCTCAGCCCTTCTCATCTATCAATAGATTATGCTGCCATCTCCGCGATACCCCTCCTTCATGAGCGAGAAAATCGATGCACGAAAAAGGCAAGTGTGTTACAGACACAGATCTGCCTGAACAGAGGTGGACAGTGGGTCCTGGACACAGGTTTGAGGACAGCAGGTATTCAATTTCTCTAGTCGGAAGTAAAATGAGAAAAATAAGAATAACGTATGAGCTTTCCATAAAACTAAAGTAAATCTAGTTAAGTACTTTATAAATATTAACTATTATTGTTATTTATTTTTAGGTTATGAACTTCCTTGTTTTTTGCTGTTAAAACATTCTTGCTTTTATAAAACCGTGGTGAGAGTAGATGGTGGTTGTTTTTCCACCGTCCTATGTGGGCAAAAATAAAAACAGACAGCGCTGTTATGGATCCTCCAGCTTTCTGTAATTTACCAATCTATGAAGTCTAAAGAACAAAGCCACCCTGGACTAAATGATCCCCTGGGTCCCTTTCAGTTCTCACTGGGTGCAGAAACACATTTCAGCATCAGATCCCTGCCAGAGCTCAATAAACCACACAGCCTCAAGCAGGGGTTTTCCCTAAAGGAGCTTGGCATCAAGCAAACTTGTTTACCTCCGCCCCAGATTCAAAACACGGGACCAACGCAGGAGGGAGTCTGTCTTCTGTAAGGTAGAAAAACCAATTGCCCTGGGCTCTTCACAAATTCTCATATGTAGTTTTCACAACAATCCTAAGAAACTAGCATTACCATCTTTGATCTTACACATAGGGGACCCCAGGCTCAGTCACCTGCTCACGCAGTGTCCTAATCTGTAAGTGACAAACTGGAGCCAGGCTCCAGGGTCCACGCTTTTCTACTGGTTTCTTGAAGTGAGAAATATGATGAAATTACACCTGGCATTGAGCCAGTTCTGGCGTCTGAGACTAACCTAACGCAAATATTAAAACACCAAAAATATATATTTTCAACTAGTCGTTCCTCAAAAAGTTAAATAGTTAGCATAGAAACAGAAATTCTACTCCTAGGTTTATAGCACAGAGATATGAAAACATATGTCCACACAAAAACCTGTACACAAATGTTTGTTCAGAACAGTATTATTCATAACAGCCAAAAGTGGAAACAACACAATGTCCATCAGCTGATGAACAGATAAACACAATGTGCTCTACCCACACAACAGACTATTACTCAGCCATAAGAAGGAACAAAGTTCTGATCCTGGTCCACATGGATGAACCTTGAAAACACTGTGAAAAATAATCAGTCACAGAAGGCCACATGTTCTATGATTCTGTTTATATGAAATGCCCTGACACATGCAAATCCATAGTGACAGAAAGTAAATTCATAGCTGCCAGGGGGTGTGGGAGAGAAAATGCGGAGTGACAGTGGGTACAGAATCTCTTTCTGAAGGGATGAAACTGTGCTGGAACAGTAAGGGTCGCACAGGTGTCAACGTACTAAAAACCACCGAATAGTGCACGTTACACGGGGGGGTTATGGCCTGTGACTGATTCCTCCATCGAGCTGTGACATGAAAAATCTTTCTTGGCCACGATCTTTCCCTCTGTACTATTTGAGTAAAACCGACGACACCTCACCAGATCTTCAGGACAGCCCGACGCCAGGCCTCGCTGCAGGTTCACGTTACACACGCCGCTAGTGGGCGGACGAGGAAGTGGCTGCGAGCGTCTTTTCAAAACCGACCGTCACTCGTTCAAACTGGCGGCGGAGGCCGTCACGGCCCCGCGCCCGCTGCTCACGCTGGGCGACACCGAGCCCTGCTTCCCGCGGTTTCATCCCTGTCTCCGCACGACGCGCGACATCCACAAGCACCCGGCGTGGCCGCGGGGGCCGCGGGGTACGGGGCATGCACGTCGCGCAGGGAAACGGGGAGAGACCGTCGCAGGCAAGCACCGCGCGGACACCTTCTCGTCCCGAGAAGCACCGAGTTCACCGCACAAGTTTGTCCCGCGCGGGTCCCGCCCCAGGGGGACGGCCCTGCCGCCGCCCAGCGGGCTCGGGCGCCTTCACA
>NW_006436294.1:5712652-5719887 GCF_000325575.1 Pteropus alecto
CGCGTTTTCGGAGACGCCGGGGGCCAGGGGGGCGGGCCCGAGAGGGCGCGGGGAGCCGCGGGGAAGACGCGGGAGGGGGTAGGAAACGTGGTCGGAGGGACACAGAGGGCGGGAGGAGGGAGGAGAAGGGGGACGGGTAACCGGGCAGTGGGTTCGCCGCTGGGAGCGTCTGCGCAGAGGAACACGGCTCTCGTTGGAAGAAAAACTTTTCTTTTCACTTGTGACAAGTAAAGGAGGCCGGAGTATCGTTTCCGAAGCTCTGCCGCCCCGAAGGGGGCCGTGGCCATTGCTATTATGTACTGTTCGATTTCCTTTTTGCAGTCGTCCAAACTCTGTCCCGGCTCCAGTCCAGCTCATCTGCAGCACGCTGTGCTACATTCCCGCACTCGGCACCGCCTGCGTGTGGTGGGACCGCCCAGGACTTGAGCTCCTAACCCTCACGGGCGGACGGAGGCGGAGTAGCAGGGGCGCCGCGGAAAGCTTTCGCTCTAGGGGTCGCACACCGGGAGGAGGGGCCTGTCCTGCGTCCCGCCAACTTTCTAGCCCCTTAAGGCGGGCAGCTCAGTTTCACCTCCTCGGTGGAGTCCTCTGGCCAAGGCCCCTGCGAACCCCCTACCGCCCGGCTTCGTGTCCTTCCAGGGGCACCGAGCACCCACAGCCGTTGTCGCCGTCGCTTAAAGGGAAGTCTAAGTTCCCCTTCAGGTTGGGGAACTGAGGCACGCACGGTCTTGGCACAGTCCTAGGGGCTGGGCAGGGTGTGAGGTGGCCGGTGGGAGCCCTGGTCCGGGAGCAGACTGCCCCGTGTGCTGCTGTCGCCCCCCCATCCCTCGTGGGTAAAACCACTCTCAACTTCCGGGGCTCCGGCCATCAATCCACATCAAGGGCTCCCAACAGGCCTCTGGATGTGGGACAGCTGTCCTTAGTTCCAGGACCAAGGTGCCCAACTTGCTAGGAAATGGCAGAAGCCAATTAAGAAATTAAACCCCTCCATGTTAAAAATAAATAAACACAAAGAGGAATTTACATACATACATCGAAATGTGCATAGCACACATGGGACGATGCACAGGAACTGTGACCAGTGGCATTTCCAGGGCAGAATGAGAGAGCCGAGGACCAAGAAGCCCCTCTCCCCCTTGTCTTTGTTTTTTTTTTTTTTTTTTACCAAGTGCACGTATTTCTTTTTCAATTAAAAAATATAATGGAGGACAGGGGTGGTCTCTCAGCGGATACAGCAGCAGCAGCCATGGAAAAACCGCCTGAGCCATCACTTTTGCTTTAAGCCAGCAAGCATTTATTGACTCTCTGCTATGTGCCCAGCGCTGTTTTATGACTTATTTTATTATTTATATTTTTTATAAAATAATAATATGCTATCCCTTATCCCTGACAAGAGCCAGTGGAAAACCAATTGAGTTTTTATTGAATTGTTTTCCGAGGAGTAAGGATGAGTTATAAACAGAACACAGCTTCAGGGCAAAACAGGTGGAGTGGATTTCCAGTGTGCCAAGGGTTTTCAGCCGAGGTGCCCAAGAGCCGAGAGAAAGTGCCTCCGGGACACCACAAAAAGCTGCCTACGGTGGCTGCTCCATATTGTTAACCACGCAGGTTGACAGTTACAGAGCACAGAAAACAGACATTAAAAGAGGCCACCTTTTCTGGAGGTCTGTGCGCCAAGAATAGAACCCCATACTTAGCTCCCAGGTCTTCATTGAGACGTGCAGAGTAGCTATTTTTAGCATGGAAGTCCAGAAAGGACACCACTTGGCTGGGGTCACTCAAGTGGCTGGTGCTATTTAGGGATTCAAATCTGGGGCTGTCTGACTCCACGGCCTGTACTTTTTCTGAAGTCCTTCTCTGTTCTTTTTCTCTCTATAAATGGATAAGACAAGCAATTTGGAAAGGAACGAAAGCTGGCCAAAGGAAGGATTGCTATTTTTGTACAATGTGTCTCTGTTTAAAATGTACACACTTTTATACTAATTTATTGCCCCAGCAAATCTTGGGGGCGGGGGGGGGGGGGCTGTGAAGAGACTAATCTGCATTTTGTCTTTGAGAAAACTGAAGCTCAGAGAACATAAGGGCTTGCCGTGGCCCCACACTCCATCAAACGGGGGTGTCCAGACCAGTCCCAGGTCATCTCGCTCCTGAGTTTGCGTTCCTGCTGTAGTTTTAAATTTCCTGAACACCTCCTCTGAATGTTGAGAATTTAAAGACTAGACCAAGCCTGCACTCAAGGAGTTTGTAGACACATAAAGCTGGATTGGAAGGAGGCTCTAAATCATCAGATCCAACCTCACACCCACTCCACAGCCCCTCCACAAAAGTCTTAATGGAGGTGAAATGAGGCAGAATCTGCTTCCCTGAAACTACCTATCGTGCAGTCTCAAAGATGAGGACCAGTGTTCAAAGGAGTTGAGAATTGTCACTAAAACATGAGTCAAAAGTGCAGGTCAGAGCACCCACTCCATCACTAACTACATTCTCTCACCGTCTGCAACCTATGAAATGGGGATGAGCACTTCATCGGGCCCTTATTGGTGTCAAATAAAGTCAAGTATGGGAAAGCACTTTGAGACAGGGGGACAGATCTAGTTCCATCTCAATTCTGTCACATGCTACTTATACAGCTTTGGGATGGGGTGACCATATATCTTGATTTGTCTGGGACAATCCCAGTTTATGCCTGCTGTCCTGGCATTGCTCTCCGCACCCCGAGTTCCCAAGCCAAGAGGGAAGAGATTCATTTACTGGAATACATTTATTTATAAGCACCACTAAGAGCCAACCACTTGAGCAGGACATCTATTCCCTCAAAATAGTACAATCATTTACCTGATAGGTAGCGTGCAATGTGCTTGGCACAGATTTCTCATATAAACCTCATAACGACCCTATAAAGTAGGTTGTTCTAATGTAAAGGGACCAAGGGATAACACTTCCTGAGTGGGGAACAATTGAGAAATAAGACACAGGAATCAGTTAATGAATATTTACAATGTCAGTTTCATAACCAATATGTCTTTAGAGAGGGTGCTTTAGATCTGGAACCGAAAGTTTGGATTTGGTTTACTAAATCCTGAACCCTAGAATTATTCAGACTCAGGTCTCAGCCAGCGCTAAACAAACAGAGGCCTCCCCTCAAGGCCCCAAAGTCACACAAACTAATGAGGCGCAAAGGTGGGGTTCAACCCAAAGATAAGCGCCAAAGCTCATTTTAAATCTCAAAACCCCTCAGCAAATAACCGGTCTTCTTTCAGAGATCAATGTGAAGTGAGGGAAGCGGCTCAGTGATTGAGCAGCTGGCCAGGATTCCACCTCAGGCCTTTCGGTGTTCAACTGATGCTTTCACAGATGGGGAGCCTTCAGGGAATGTCCTGGAAATGAGACGGGCTGAGTGTCACCCCCTTGTGCAAGAACCCCACCACACCAGGCTTGAGTGGAGAAGGGAGGCGATAAGCTTGCAGAGGAAGAAAGGAGGGGACACCGCAGTCAGTCCCACTGATCTGTGAACCCCAGCGCCTAGCACAAGCTCTGCCTCAACGCTCTCTCCGCGAAGGACGAGAGAATCCATCCACCCAGTGACGGAACGAATGAATGAAACTCCAGTGCCGGCCACAGGGGTCCACGGCGGGGCCAAGAGCCGGGCTTCCAACTGGCCAATCAACGCCTTCGCCCGCCCGCCCCGCCCCGATTCCCTCCGGCCGCGCGGAAATCCCGGAACCAGGGGAGCCAAGCGGCCTCGCTCAGTGCGCATGCTCCAGACTGGCGACGGCCCGGTGTCCCTTTCCCGCGGGGCCCAGGGAGCGGATCTGAAAGGGTGGTTGGCAGATGAAGGTGAGCCCCACCTGTCCTCCCCCACCTGCTTCCCCTGCAGAGTCGAAGGCTCATTGTGCCTAACATCGCCCCCAACACGACGCCCCTACAGGGCGAGGGAAAAAGATTCCAATCGGAACCGATCCGAAGCGAGCGGCCGGAAGTGACGCATACGAGCGAGCGGAAGGACGGAGGCCCCTGCTTGTTGCCCTGGAAACCGAACCCTCCCCCAGGCCCGAGTGCGTCAGCGGCCCCGAGCTCCGTGCGCGGGGGCGACGCACTTCGGTGGCGGGGTCCGGGCGAGGGCGCCCTGCGCGCCGAACGGGACCCTAAGCTGGCCTTGTGTGCCCTCAGCCCAGAATCGTGCACCAGACACCCGCCCCGTGCCGGGCATCATAGTCACCGGCCCAGGGGAGAACTGGACCTGCGCGGATCCTCCTCCAACCCCGCCGGTCGCCCTCCTTGGAAGTCGTAGCCCGCCTACTCATCCGCTCGATTTTAAAGCCGCAGCTTTTCCCGACCGCAAAGCTAACCCACTGCTCTTTCCCCTTTTTTCCCTAAGCCATGCCCTTCCACGCTTGCTTGTGTTTTCTGTATCGTTTTGCAGATATTACGTTGCAATAGCATTCATTTCCGTCCTCCCGGGCAGCTGCTGCTCTGCGGTACAAGTGTGGGTGGTTGATGGTCGTCTTTTTGCTTCTCTACATTTCCTCCTTTAAAAAGCATACATACATAGATTTCGTGATGAAAAATCATTTTTTAAGAGCCCAGTCCTTTGTCCTCAAAGAGCTTGATACATTTGGAAACACTTTTTTCGGTTAACTTTTTTATATATAATTTCAAACTTAGGACACTGAATTGTAAAAAGAACTCGCATACACTCTATCCATATTTGCCAACTGCTTTCTTTTTCGCCTCCTTTGTTTTATAATGAGATAGATGATAGGTAGACAGACATACTAATTATGTACTTTATAGCTATTTTCCCCCTGTCCAGGATCACATGTTGCAATTAGTTTTCATATATTTAATATCCTTCTAACTGAAAGTTTCTCAGTCTTTTGTCTTTCGTGACTTTAATATGTTCGAAAAATACAGGCCAGCTATTTTGTAATAAAATATTCCTCAATTTGAGTTTGTCTCATGCTTTCTCATGAGTACATTCAGGTTATATATATTTTTTGCACAACACTACAGAAGTAATGAACCCTTAGAGTGTCACCTCAGGAGGCACATGATGTTGGTTTGTATTGTGATGTTAACTTCGACCACTTTGCTAATGTGGAGTGGCCCGGTTTCTCCACTGTAAAGTTACTATTTTTCCCATTGTAATTACTAAGTAATGGGTGGACTTTTTGGAGATACTTTGAGATTACATAAACAGCCTATTCTTTATCAAACTTTCACCAACAAATTTAGCATCCACAGATATCTCAAGAATGATTACCAAACAGCCCAGTATTAACTGTCATTTACTATTTACATTTCAAACAAGGCATGTTTTCTAGGAAATAACGTGTTCACCCAGCAGATAATAGGCAATCAGTAAATATCATTTACTATGTTAGGTTTCCTTTTATATAGATTAATAAAGAGGTTTCCTTTTTCATGGCGTATAATCAGAAGCACTAGGTTCATTTGCCATCCAGATGATTATTCTTCCTGCTAGCATCTACCTCAGTGCCTGTCACATATTAGCAATAAATTTTTTGAATTAACAAAGGATAACACACACACCAAGAAACTATATTGAAAAGACTGAAAAATTATAAATATACTCAACTAATACTTAAGAGTTCTCACCAATGCATGGTATCACTTGTAGAACAAGCAAGCTTGTAAAGATAAGTTATAATAGGTCCCACTTAAGAAAATCGGAGAGGGGGAGGTAGAGGAGGGTAAAGGGGGTCACATACATGGTGACAAAGGAGACATGACTTTGGATGGTGAGCACAAGGCAATATACAGATGATGCATTATAAAATTGTACACTCGAAACCTCTATAATCTTATTAACCAATGTCACCCCAATACATTTAATAAAATTTTAAAAGTTAATTAAAAATAAAAGAAAATTGGATTTTACATTCGGAAATAAAATTTATATTAAAAAAATTTCAAAACAATAATCCTGACATATGAGCAACTGCAATTCCATGTGTGACCACCAGATGTCAGAAAAAGCTAAGTAGCTATTCCAGAAAAGCGAATATCCGTGACTGTTCTGAATTAGAATCTAATTATCTAATTGCCCCCCAAACCTTGGATCTTGTCACTTAGTCCAGAGAGCCTGCGTCAGTCAGTTCTGGGAGAATTCAGAGTAGACTGAAGCTAGGAAGGAATTCACAAGAGATTAGGCTAGTGGCTTAATTCTTGAATTGGGTGGTTTGAGAATTCAAATTATTACATCATATATTTTATATGTTACATATAAAATAATATGTAATAATCCAATTGGAAATATATGTTGTATTTTACGTATCAAGTTATTAAACAAATTATATTATTCTTTATACCTTTTGTGTATCTTAAATATTACAGCATTAAGGCTAATTTTCAAAAAGAAAGACATGCTACAGCTCTGCTACCTGCCAACTTAATATAGGATTTCTCTGAACTATTCAAATAACATTGATCAAGTGGACAGGTTTGGGGTCTTTCTTTAACCTCAATTATCCATACCTTTGCCATTTCTTTCCTTCTTTCTCTAAAACAAACAAACAGGATGGATTCAGATCACTCAGAGAAACACAGTAGAATGGTGGTTACCAAGAAGCTGGGGGCGGGAGCAATGCAGAGCTGCTGATCAAAGGGTACAAACTTCCCGTTAGGTGAATAAGTTAGAGTACCCAGTGCACAGCACGGTGATCACAGTCAAGGATACTGTGTTACTACTTCAAAGTTGCTAGGAGACTAGATCTTAATGGTCTCACCACAAGAAAGAAATAGTAATTATGTGTTGTGAAGGAGGTGTTAGCTAACACTGTGGTTATCATACTGCAATATGTAAATACCAATCCACATGTCTATCTTAAACTTACACAATGTTATATATCAATTGTATCTCAATTTTAAAAAGAGGACTCATCAAACCGCAATGGTAATGGGACAAAACTAAATCACACGCCACCTGTTAGGATGCAATAAAGGGACATAGCGTCACATCCGTGATATTCCTGCCTAAGATGCATGACCTGGGCTTAATCATGAAGAAATAACAATGTGGTCCCTAAAATAAATTAGAGATAGTCTACAAAATAACTGACCTGTAACCTTCAAAAGCAAGCCTCAAGGTCATGCAAGTCAAGGAAAGACTAAGGATGAAAAATTGAAGAGATAGCAAGTAAAGGACATGCATGAATCCAGATTGGATCATTTTGCTAAAAAAAAAAAAAAGGAAAAAAGAAAATAAAAGAAAA
>NW_006436294.1:5719978-5740359 GCF_000325575.1 Pteropus alecto
ATAATTGGAACAACTGGCGAAACACGAATGCAGCCTGGAGATCAGGCAGTACCGTGTTGATATTAACCCTCTGTCTTTCACGGCTGTGTTGCGCTTATGCAGGAGAAGGTGCCTGTCTGTGGAGAACACACAGCGAACTCTTTAGGACTGTCGGGGCATCAGGCCGACCGTTTACGCTAAAATTATTCAGGAAAATAAGTTATTTGTACTGTGCTTGAAACTTAAGTTTGCAGTTTTAAAATCATTAAAAGAAGAATTCCAAGGAAAGACCAAGCAGTTCAAAAGACATGCCAGTTTCCTGGCCAGACGCACACACGCTGACAGAACGCTGGGGGTGTGGCCTTGACATGCATGTTTGTGGGAGCACAAGCACATTTGGGAAGCACCAGCCCCCCAGCCTGAGAGGAGGAGCAGCCCGTACGCGCGCGGACCAATTTCCTTACACCATCCTTTTTTCCATACCAGTTGCCTCGCTAAATTCAGCCTCCGCCCATCTCTGAAGTCTTTGTTTTCCATAAAAATCAACTGGAGCCTCCCTCTCCCGTTTAAAAGAAGTACCACTTTAACAAGAAAACTAAGAATCTCTTTGCTGCATGTCCCAAGTCGGCTCTGGGATACCTGCTCCATTCAGTGTCTGTCATGAAGGGAGGACTCCTGGAAGCCTCAACTGGTCCCGGGCCACGCTCTTGGTGTGTTATGGTCCCCTCTGCTTTGACTATTATTAAGACACAGCCCCAGGTTTTCGAAGCTGGGGCCTGGGGTGGGGGCTCTCGGGGGCCTCGTCCCCTCACGATCCATAGGAAACCCGTTGCCCTACTTTGCTCAGCACAAAAACTGCCACGTTTTCTTTCCTGTCTAGGTTCAAACACGGGAGCAGGGGACAGGCTCCAGCCTCTCCTAGGTGGTCTCTATGCACCCATACAACTCCCAAAGGACACTTCGGGGAGCCCAAGAAGGCCACCTTCCACAGGACCATACGAGGGCTTCAAACATTGCTTCCTGTGGTGGCACGCCACTCTGAACACACTGAATGCCAACGAACTGTACTCTTCACATGGGTGACTTGTGTGTCATGTCACTTTATGGCTCAATAAAGTTTGAAGACACTACTAGTGCCTACTCGTCCAGCCTCACCCGCTGCTACCCCGCCCTCCTCAGGCCAGGGTTCCGCCTGGCTGAACTGCTAGTTTTTGAAACGTTTTCTTCCCACACCTCTGAGCATCCGCAGACACTGTTCTCTTTCTCTTCCCTGCTATGGCCACTGGGCAAATTTCCACTCATTCTTCAAATTTCAATCCAAGGCCTTCATCCTCTGTGAAGCCTCCCCTGACGTCCCAAGCAGAGGGAGTTCTCTGTCCTCAGGCTCCGCCAACGCCCTGTATCTCTCAGTGTCGGACGCTGCACACGTGCTGAGATTGTGGCTGACAGTTCTCTCTCTGACCCGCTCACAGTTCTGCGGGTTTGCCCCGAAGCATGGGAAAAATTTCACTGGAAGGTTGCTATGCAAGTAAGAGGAGAAATGATCACGCTATGGCCCAGGAAAGCAGGCTGGGATCAGAAACCCTGGGCTGGCAAGGACGACATAAGGACCCCAGGGTCCTCAAGGGACCCAGCAGCATGCCGCAAAGATGATCACCATGAATGCGGACCTCACCTACCTTATTATACTGTACAAACACAGCTACCACTTGAGACTCCACTGTGACACCGTTCTAAGAACTATACCCACTGTCTCACTGCCGTAAGGGACTTGGTTAGTTCCCTTACCTGGGACAGTGGGTATAGTTCTGTCTCACTGCCGTAAGGGACTTGGTTCCCCACTGAAAATCCGTGTCCACGTGTTCTCTTTTGCAGGATTGATCTGCAATGGGAGCACAGAAGGCTCACTCCTGACCTTGGCCAAGGGCGGAAGTTAAACCCAGGAGGGGAATGGGCCTTAGTAGTAGCCCACATCAGGCACGATGGGACACGGGAGCAGGTGACAGGGTCCAGCCTCACAGTGGGACCCTCTCGGTTGGGAAAGGGGACAAAGAACTGGTGTCCTAGCAAACTAATAGACCACGTATATCTTGCCACCTCACATCAACCTCCCTGTGGGAGGCAACTAATGTCCTGGAAGATGTCCACCACCCCACCACCCCGCCAGAACCTGGGAATATGTGGGACTCTGTAGATGGGACTGAACTAAGGATCTCATGATGGAAGACAACCTGGACTATCCAGTATGGGCCCAAGGTCATCTCAAAGGGCCTTATGAAAGGAGACTCAGAGAAGATGTAATGACAGCAGCAGAGGTCAGGGAGAGATGTGAGACGCTGTCCTGCTGGCTTTGAAGATGAAAGGCCACCAGCCAAAAGATGCAGGTGCCTCTAGAGGCTGGAAAAAGAAGGGAATGGATTCTTCTTTGGACTCTCCAGAAGAAACACAGCCCCGTAGACACTCGATTTCAGGATTTCTGTCCTCTAGAATTTAAAATAAAAAATCTGTGTTGTTTCGGCAACCGAGCTTGCGATTTTTCACAGCAGCAATGGGAAGGGAGCACAACTCTCACTGATCAGATGGGGTCACCGAGGCTCACTGTAAGGCCCCCAGGTAGATGGGAGCGCGCTGGCCAACTCTCAAGCCCACATTCCCGTCCAGACTCCTCCAGGAGCATCTCTGGATCTCGGTGCCAGTTCAGGCCTCTGAGGGGGTGTCGACAGAGCAGGCCTGGACCAAGCCCAGACCTGCTCGGAGGCATGTGGCCACTCAGAAGCAGCTGTCTTCCCGTGGAGACATTCTGTCCTTGTAACAGCCTCTGTGCCCATCTGCAGTGGCTGTCGCCGCCACCAGGCTATGCTGCTGCTTTGTGGCCTGCCAGGGTCTGTATAGACGGGCTGCAGGGCTGGGTGCTGAACACCAGGTGGCATTGTTCCTGGGTGGAATTTCTACCTCAGGCTAAACCCCCAACCCCTCCAGGGCCACGCCGATACAGTTTAAAAAAATGAAAATAAACTCAAAACCAAACCCACCGCTTTCTGCAGAACTTGGGCTCCATTATCAGATGCTGGACTCCAGCCTCCGAGAGCTCTTGTCAGTCCTGCTCCTGGTCGAGGTGGGTGATGTCAGCCCTGGGAACAGCGTGTACTGGAAATAAATTTCCTTTTAGAGGGACGTGTCTGAGGCAGAGCAGTCAGGAAAAAGTGGGTCAGCACTTGGCTTTTTTTTTTTTTTTTTAAACAAGTACACTCATTTCCAGACTTTTATTTGGGCACAAGGCCAAGTATACTTGGCCTTTTCAAGGCTCCGCCATCCTGCCCATGTTTCAGCTGGAGACCGTGGAAAATGACCTTGCACGTTGATTCAGGAGAGCGGGCTGGGAGGCCAGCACTTAAGGGGTGACTAGAGGCTGCGGTGGGCCGAACCCTCGTTCCCAACAGAAAGAGAGTCTGAGTGCTGTGTTCATTTCCTTCTGCTGCCATGACGAAGCACCACACGTTTAGAGGCATTAAACCACACAAATTTATTGTCCTACAGTTCTATAGAGTGGAAATACGGCAGGTTCCGGCAGACAATCCATTTTCCTGGCTTATTCGAGTCGTTGGCAGAATTCGGTTCCTTGCAGTTCTAAGACTAAGGCCCCCTTCCATGGCGGCTGTCAGCTGGGGCCCCCATCCAGCTTCCAGGGGCCGCCTTCCTCCGCCTTCAAAGCCTTTAACACCCGGGGAAGTCCCCCTCACATCGTCTCCCTGCCTCTTTTTCTGTTGAAGCTGACTCTGCCCTTCTTCCTCTTCCTGTTTGAAGGAGTCCTGTGCTTACCCTGGGCCCACCTGGGCAATCTCCCCAGTTCAAGGTCGGTAACTTTATTACAGCTGTGAAGTCCCTTTTGCCATGTAAGGCAGCATATTCACGGGTCCTAGGGTTGGGGACATCTTTGGGGACTGCTGTCCAGCTCCCCACAGGGAGGAAGCAGGCCCCAGCTCTGCGGAGAAGAGCAGACTCAGTGACAAGACTATAGCCAACCTTTAGGGAGCCTGTGGTGAGCTGTACATACTGACTCGTGACCCTCACACAATCCTGTGCAGACACATCCAGGAGACCAGGCTCAGAGAAGGGACGACGTGCCCAGAGTCACAGAGCTGGTGAGGGACGGAACCGGTCTGCCGCATTTCAAAGACCAGAGGGGCACCGTGAGGCTACAGTTAGTAAACAGTGATGTCAAGCCACGTCTGACTCACCCCGGAGCCCGCAGTGGGGCTGGTGCGCAGAATTAGTCAGCATCTCGTCACTGCTGTCTGGTGGCCTGCTCCCAGTCAGGCTCCCAGTCAGGCTCCAGATGTGTCGCTCCCACTCTTTCTGCCCCTTTTCCTGGACACTGCCGGCCTCTGGCCTGAGCACCACACTCCTGCAAGCCCGCTTGCCTGCCCTGCACATCCATCCGGTGGGCGCGCCCTGGCTGAGTGTGGCCAGGCCTCTTTCCACCAGCCTGGTACTCAGTCCCCTGAGGGCAGGGGGACCTTACCCGCCCCACAGTCCCAGCGCAGGCCGCAAGTAAGATGGTCCCCTCGAAACCATTTTAGGAAGTGACTGCTTTTCCTCCGCCCAGAGCCCTGGTTGTGTGCACCTGGTCTTGCTGATGTCCAGGCGGCAGTGGACACCCCAGCGCCATCGTGAGCCAGAGCCGGGATGCTCCAGGTGTGGGGGTAGGGACCCTGGAGCCGAGCACCAGCTCCCAGTGCTGGCCTCAGTTTCCTATCTACACGACAGAGCTAACGACACCCACCTCGCAGCAAAGTTGGGAGGGTTCAGTCAGAGTAGGGCGTGGTTCACCATGATGGCAACGTAAAGGCTGGCTGTTATTGTTACTATTTTTGAAGAGTTCAGTGTCAGAACTGTGTCTGAATCCCAGCTTGTCCACCTAGTAGCTGTGTGGCTTCGGGCACATGGCTTCACCTGGCTGAGCCTCCTTCCTCATCTGTAGTGTGAATATTAAATGCTTTAGGGCCTGAAGAGAGGTCAGTGTGACTTGCACATAGTAGGTGCTCTTGACAGAGGCTGATTTTATCTCACTGCATGTACACTGACTAAGCCACTCTCACCTCTTCGATCAACTTAGTAAGCAATTCCTGGGGCCCTACTAAGCGCCAGGGCCGGTGCTGCACTGTGCTGTGCTGTATAGAACCAGGAGGCCTAATGAAACAGGCCCTGGCCTTGCCCCCAGGAAGGGGGGTGAGGGACACTTGGTTAACTATGACGCCTTGGGACAGTGCTGCAGGGAAGTCTTAGCAGAGGCTCTTGGAGGGGCCAGAAAGGAAAGCTGAGGTGGCAGTGGTGGCACCGGGTAGATGAAGAAGGGGGTGGCTGAGGGAGGAAGCAGCAGAAGCAGAGCAGACAGCGCGCCTTTCTCCTCCCAGCCCTTGCAGGGGAAGACTTGCTCCTCTGGCGAGAGAGACCCCTAGACAGTGTTCGCTGCTCAGGGCTTTGTGGAGGGGTGACCAGGGCTGCAAGGAACAGAAAAATCCATCGACTGGCTCCGAAGTTCAGGACATTATGTCACATGACAAGAGATCGGACAGGTCAGTTATTTTAGGGGCTCATCGGTGTCATAAAGAGTCCAGGGGCTGCCCATTCTTGTGCTTGGCTGCTCTCCGTGTCCAGTGTCTCTCATGGCCGCAAGATGCTTGCAGCAGCTCCAGGCATCACACACTTATATATCAAACCCAGAAGCAGGAAAAGGAGGCTGCCCTATCTCATGCCTTTTTAAAATTGAAATATAATTCACATAAATAAAATTTACTGTAAAGTGTACAGGTCAGTAGTTTTTAATATCGAACCATCTCTAAGTGTACAGTTCGGTGGCAGTGAGTACACTCACGGTTGTGCAGCCACTGTCCCTCTCCAGAACTCTTTTCATCTTGCAAAACTGAAACTCCACACTCATTAAACAGCAACTCCACAATCCTTCTTCCTCAGCCCCTGGCCAACGCCACTCTGTCGTTATGATTTTGACTACTCCAAGTCCCCCTCCCACTTTTAAAGACCCTGTGATCACACTAGGCACACCCAATACCTTAGGAAACTGTCCCTGTGTTGGTGTCAGTTGAATGGCAACCCTCATTTAATCTGCAACCTTACTTCCCCTTTACCACATGACCTAACATAGTCACAGGTTCCTGCGATTAGGCCATGGCATCTTTGGGAGCCATAATTCAGCCTACCGCACAGCGTGAGGGAGAAGAGGCACACAGTAGGCACCTCCAGGTTCTAGATAATCGTGCACGCTCTTCGAGCAGCAGGGGCTGCAGCCCTCCGAAGCCTGGGGCCAGGTGAATTTATACTCTTCTTTCACTCCAGAAATCAATCTACTTTCGTTGATATGTTTCCTATAGATTTGGGAGAAAATGCTGAGAAAAAGTCTATTTCTGTGGAAAACGCATAGCTGAGCCGGAGCACGCTGTTCTCCCATCTCGATGACGAGGGCTTTTCTCCTTGAAAGGCACATCACTCAATCGTAAGAGAAGAGGTTTCCGAAAGTGGCCTGGCTGGATACATTTCGTGTCCTCAACGCCGAACGTCTCTGGCGTGGTGGCCACGGCATTTCTCACCGGGCTGTTCATTAAAAAAAAATTTCTTCGTCAACCTTAAAGCCTTATTTTTCTGATCTTGACACAGATCCCTTGAAATAAACTAACTCTGGACGAGCCGTAAATTCCCTTCCCTGGGGCACTGTGAGTCTCAGTCGAGTGAATCACTCTTGTTCTCCAAACGTTTGCTGAGCACCTGTGTGCCAGGCCTGGTGCCAGGCACATGAGGAAGAAATGGTCCCTGCCCTCCAGAACTCAAAGGTGGCCCTGTATTTGTTAAATGCTTCGGGAAAGAAATGGGGATAAAATTCTCTCATAAGCTCTGGATTTCGGGACACTTTCCCTCCCTCTGACCTGAAGTGATTCAGACCACGCCCATCTCCCTTCAGACTGAAAACGCCCAGCCCCAGTGTGCTCTCTGGGAAGAAGTTACGAGTGCTTTCTCTCAAACGTGACATGGGATAGGACAGCCAGAGGAACCTGCTGAGACACGACGGAGAGGCATTCGGTACACTGACTACCCAGGGTTGACATTTCAGCCATATTTTTTATCGTAAAATGTACTGCAAGAAATCTGAAGATGAGGAAAAGGAGAACAATATTCTCTAAGTGCACCCCTGTAACAGTATCATGCCGGCGATCGGATGCATCTCCTTGTATTAGTCTAAGGAACAGGGAGCAACCGTCAAAAAGAGCAAAAACGTTTCCTATGAAGTGCAGATAAGATGCAGGGCGCCAAAGTGCACGAGCAGGAGTGCAACACACAAAACACACCCTCACGTGGCAGATGCTCGAAAGCGAAAGGAAAACCCCAAACCATGAGGCGGGGATCGTGGGGGCGCACGGAAAAAGCCTTTTCTGTGTTTCTAAAACCTAGTTAGGGTAGTGTGGGCCTCATGCCTGCAGTTCAGAGGAGGGGACGAAGCCACGCGGTGTACTGGGGGCCAAGTTAAACGGAACGAAGTTCGTGGAAGAGCCAAAGAAAGACGCGCGAGTCCAGACTCACGGAGGAATCGTGGAAGAACCCAGTCCCAGGGGGCGTGAGCCCTGGATCTGAATCTTCTGCCTCTTCGCTGGCACATGTCGCTGCGCAGGCCGCGACGTGTCAGAGCCTCAGCCTCCCCGCCCACAGCACAGGGCAAAAGCGCTGGCGGGAGGACGGCCGCGGCTTTGCAGGCCACACGGCGGGAGGGGGAGCGCGGCTGAGCACGGACCGGCCCGGCGCCCGGCCAGGGGCTCTCCACGACGGTCTCCTCACCCAGTACGCGGTACTGTCCCTTCTCAGGTGAGGCAAGTGACATCCCACCCAGCGAAGGAGTGTTCCCCAGGGAACGGCGGAGCATGAACGAAGGGCAGCAGAGGTGAGTGGTTCTGACAGGAGGTCAGGACCCAGACGGCACGACTGCATGAAAGGGCGTGAGCGCGGGCGGAAGTGAGGGCGACCTTCTCGCCACGAGACATGTTCGCCTCCTTTTGCTTTATAAAACAGCCGATACCTCGTTTTTGTGGTAGTTATTAAAGCCCCAGTAACACCCTGCACAGCATTAGGTTCCTATGAGACCCTGGTCACTACATTTGTAGCAACTGGACAATAAGTAACTTTGTTTCATGTGTATCTCTGTTTAAAGACACTTTAATATATATTGTTGCTTCCTTAATATTCCTAATATTGAATTCATGCAGAAACTCGAGATATCCATGGAAAACTATTTTCCCAAAGCTTTTTCAGACTTTTTCTAACCCAAATTTCCAGCTAACATGGTTACAATGCAACTTCGTAGTCTACTTTCCATCTAACAAACCACTTCCCGTGATGTTGCGAGTTATGTACAAATGTCATTTTCAAAACCGTTATGTAAAATTTCTATTTCTGACATTAATAGCCCACTCTCTCCTCTTATCAAAAAAAAGAAAGAAAAGAAAAAAGTAAAGAAAGAAAAAAGAAATCCAACCAGACCAATGACAGGTAGTGGAGAGCGGACAGCAGATTTGGGACAAGTGTGCGCATCTCGCTCTTAATGACTATGCAATATTCCATCAGGGCTGTGTGCACTTAACCAAATGCCTATCATTGCATAGGCCAATTGTCCTCACTTTTACTGTCATAAACAATTATGAACATCTTAGTGCATATGCTTTTTCCAAATTTCGGGTGATTTCCTTAGAGACATTCCCATAGGCGGAGTTCCCGGATCAAAGGCAAAGGCCTTTCAAGGCCTGAGCTACATGCTGCCAGCCAGCTTTCCAATGTGTCAGTGGCCTCGGCACAGCCCCCACCGGGGGTGAACGAGCGCCCTCTGCACAAGCCACCTTTGCTAAGAAACCACAGCTTTGTCTCCGCGCCCCTTATTACTCAGACTCACTGAAAACTGCCACAGGACCTGGCCAGCAGCTCCGGCCAGCATGCCCACGAGATTCCAGGCCGAGGTGGAGGCCCGCCCGCGGCATTCCCACAGCGTTCTAAGTTTCTTTCAGGCCACCACACGAGAAGACAGAGAAACCTGTGGCCACAGGTGCTGAGATGGCCCTTCTCTCATTCTAAGGGGGCGACGATGCCTTCTCTGCTTCTGATTGGTTTTTCCCCAATGAGCTCACTTTGTCGGCTGTAGTTATGTGAACATTTGCTTGTTGCTTGAAATTAAGGCAAAGGAGTCCCAAGAGACTTCTCTCAAAATAATAATAGTAATATAATAATAATAATTATTTTGCTCAAAAGTTCTCTAAAAAAATACAAAGCAAGGATTCCCCTAAGGGCTAAACATCTTGTCATGTAAGAAATGTAAACTTGACTGGTGTGCGTCCTAGCACATTCTACACAAACCGCTCTAACCTGAAACGCACCCGACATCTTTGTGGGCCCCGCTGGATCTCGCTCAGCAATTCCTGTGGGATGCGGCCTCACTCCAGGCTGTAGGTTCCTAGCCTGTAAAAAGACACAGGTAGGCCCTCAGATGGTCCCTTTTTCCTTCCTAGATGAGAAAGGATCTGATCGACGTGGTTGGTTCCTAATTGGGTAACAATATCATTTGTCACCCAAGCCAGGACACTTCTGAAAGCAAAAGGGGAATTTGTTGATAGTTACGCTGGGTCACCAGGACCTTCTGTGCAAACCAGACCGATGTGCACTCAGCTGCCTCATCATGGCAAAATTCCTGAGTGTTTGGATGGACACTTACTGTGTGCTTTGTGCTCTCACACTGGCTGTTAAGTGTTTTTCCTTTATGGCCAGGGTTTGGGGGGCCCGGGGGGCCAAAGCACCTTGCCTGATGCCACACAGACCAGCACTCTCCCGAATGAGCAATAGCAACAAGTGCTCCAGGAGGTCACTGGCAGAGTCAGAGAGAGCAGGGCTGGACAAGGGTTCGGAGGAGATTGGGTCCTTGAGGCATCAGACAGGAAGCAGGTCCCAGAGTCTGAGGGTGAGCTCTCTGCAAATGCCTTCCACCTGGGCAGAGGTCAATTCCCAAGCTGGGCGGCTGATCGGTGAAGAGAAAGCACCACATGATCTTCGCTGCAGAACCTGGGCGCAGAGGCGCAGCAACCCTCAGGGCTCTGAGCCAGACAGACCCCGGGCCGGGCCCCGCGCCCACCACCCCGCTGCCACCCACCCACTGTGCTGGCTCTGGGTTCCCAGCCTGCCATTACTGACCCAGACCCAGAAAAGTGCCGGGTTCTGATTAGGAACACAGCAAGGTTTTCACTGTAACAGCCTCAGTTGCGGAGAAACACAATAGGGCTGTGAGTGACAGAGGAGACTTTTAGCAGGCACTGCCCAGAGAGGCGTCTGGCCATGTGGGCAACACATGAGTGCCTGGGGACCTAAGCTCCCCAATTATCTCTGAGCCTAATCACTGATGAGCAGAATTGGTTTGTGAATCAAAAGCTAAATTCTGTTAGCCCCAGGGCGTGGATTCATGGGGATAATGGTACAACCCCTACATCAAAGCCAGATCTCGAACCCCTCCCCATCTCCTCCCCACCCTCCCACACCAGGAATTTGGGCCCTGGCCACTTCCTCTTTGCCCTTCTCTCTCCAATATCTTTGTCACTAACCCAGATGGCGCTGAGCAGCGTGATCTCTGGTTTGATGGCCTGCCTGGGTTCACTTCACACCCCACCTCCGTGAACTGCTCAGCAGGTCAGAAGGGTCCACAGGGGTCCACGCCGGGAGGAGGCGCTAGCACCCCCATGTGAGCAGGACTGTGGGTGTGCGCACCAGGCCTTTCCTCTTCCTTTTACACATCTGCTTTTTCTCATTTTTTTCCTATACTCAAAACCTGTTGCTTTGGTAACAAACATACACATTTGCGACGAGGAGGAGGACGCGTGCCAGCTTAGCATCCATCTCGTCGGTGAAACTCCCTCCACTCCTCTAAGCTGTCTTGGTCTCTTCCTCTGCCAGGGCCTGAACGCTTTCTTCAGGACACTGACCAGTTGGTGACCCTGCACACATTTGTCAGTACTTGGACTGCGTCTCTCACCCCGACTGGCTCTGTGAGAGGAGACACAGCGCCTTCTCTGTTTTAAACCAGCTTCACTGTAATATGATTTCATGCAATAAAAGGCACTCTTTTAAGTGTAGGTCATGAGTTTCGACAAACATCTTCACCCTTGTAACTGTCGCAATCAAGATAGAGAGCGTTTCCACCAGGCCCCTGGCGCAGCCCCGTCCCCCAGGAAGGCACCCCCAAGGATCTGCCTTCCGTCACCTCGGATGAGCTCTGTCTGATGCAGGATTTCACATAAGCGGAGTCAGGCAGGACGCGCTCTCGGGTCTGGCTTCTCTAACTTGGCAGGACGCTTGATTCCGGCCACGTCGCTGCATACATTAGCAGCTCCTTCTTCACTGCCAGGCCCACTGCAGGGACGGGCCGGTGTGTTACACAGCCCGCCGGTTCGTGGGCATTCGGGCTGTTTCCATTTTAGTCATTGTGAATAAAGCTGACACAAACATCTGGGGACAATCTTCTGTGCCACAAGCATTTGTTTCGGTGAGTAAACATCAGGAGTGAAACTGCCAGGCCACACGTAAACACATACTGAACTTTTAACAACCGCCAACCTGTTCTCTGAAGTTGCCTGCACCATGCAACGTCGCCAGCAGCAGCGTGAGAGCTGCAGAGGCTGCACAAACACCTAAGGCGGGTCCCACTCGACCCTCCCTCTGGCCAAGGGCACATCCCCAGCTACCAACCCAGTGACGCCCAGCTGGGGCCCAATGCATGACTGCGGAACGCGGGGCGAGTACTCTCAGCTTCGGTTACCTTGTTCTCGTTTCCAAATCAATGTTCATCCCACTTTCATTTCTCTGGATGGTTTTTAAAATCTTTTGTTATTTTAAATAATTATATAAATCACACGTGGTCAGGGCAAAGAAATGAATGAAAAGTCATTTTAAAATGACCCTTTAATCTCTCCACCCAGAGATCCATGTCCCGGCCTCGGCGCTGGGAAAATGAAGATGAATGAAAGACGCTCCCTGTCTTCACAGGCTCTGCAGGCCACAGGGGCTCCAGCTGCGCAGACGAGGCCCACGCTGCAGGCAGGCCCGGGGTGGGCTGGCGGAGCAGAGCGATGCAGGGGAAACGGTGAGGCAAGCCTTCAGGGAGGAGCGAAGGCATGAAGGGACACATGGGGTGCCAGGCCAGAAGTGGGCCGCACGGGGCACTGGGAGTTCCCAACCACCAAGGTCAACGAAAAGGACACGGGACCCAGCTGGTTCCACCGCTACTCAAACGCCAGGGGCCTCACCACAACGGTGGAGCAGCAGCCCAGAATGGAGGCTGTGGATTTGCTGTCATTTTCCTTGGGTTTTCATGCTGGGGACAATCTCCTCAGAAACTTAAAGCCACCTTTGCTGACTCCTCCTCCTCCTGTCCCCAGGTGTGGAATAACCTGGCAGGCTAACTCCTCAGACCACCCCTCTGCAGTTACTGTCCTTCCTCACTCCCTGCCCTCCCTGTCTCGGGCCCCCACGTGCCTCCATCCGGGGCTGACGCACGTTTCTCTCCCCAGCCCTGCAGTCTCCCCTCGCGCCAAGCTCGGTGTCCCCAGCATAGCTTCCCTTCCTTTCCACCTGCCTGTCTCCCAGCTACCTCGGACTTCCTGTGCCCCAAAGGGAACTCTTTCTTTTCCAAAGGAACGCTTGACACCCCTGACTTTCTAACCTGTTCCTTTTCCATTCTCCCCATCCAGAAATGGGTACATCTGCTCCAACTCACAACCAAGGAGCCATTCTTGATTCCTTTTTCCCTCCTCACTCACTTCGAATCCTTCACTAAATTCTGATTTCACCATCCAAATGCTTTCCAAACCCTTCCGAGGTTTCTCTACATCTGATGCTACGTCGCCATTCAGAAGCACCATCAATTCTTGCCTGACCTGCCACCTAACTGTTGTCCTGCTTCCATGCTTACCACACCCCCAATTTAGAACCACATATCGGCAGTGACATTTTTGGGGAAATAGGAAAATTCATCCTGAAATTCATATGGAATCTCAAGGGACCCTGAATAACCAAAACAATCTTAAAAAAGAAGAGTAAAGCTGGAGATCTCGTACTTCCTCACTTATAAACTTACCACAAAGCTGCAAGAGTCACAACAGAGTGGTACTGGCATAAAGACAGATGTACAGACCAATGGACTAGAATACGAGGCCCAGAAATACACTCTTGACAACGGTGCCAAGACCCCTCAGTGGCAAAAGGACATTCTCTTCAACAAATGGGAGTTGGGAAAACTGAATATCCACCTGCAAAAGAATGAAGCTGGCCTCATACTATACACAAAAATTAACTCAGAATGGATCTAAGACCTAAAATAAGAACTAAAACTATAAAACTCTTTAGAAAAAAACACATGAAAAGCTTCATGGCATTGTATTTGGCAATGATTTCTTGGACATAACACCAAAAGCAGAGGCGACAAGAGAAAACCATAGACACGTCAGACTACGCTAAACTTAAAAACGTGTGTGCATCAAAGGACACTATCAACAGAGTGAAAGGCAAAGCATGGAACAGGAGAAAATTTATGCAAATCATGGATCTGAGAAGTTGATATCTAGAATAAAGAACTTCTACAAGTTAACTACAAAGAAAAACCCCAAACAAATGATTAAAAAATGAGCAAAGGACTTAAATAGCATTTCTCTAAAAAAGATAAACAAATGGCCAATCAGCCTGTGAAACTATGTTCAACCTCACTAATCATCACAGAAATGCAAACCCAAACACAATGAGATACCACTTCATACCCATTAGAACGGACATTATCAAAAAATAGAACATAAGTGTTGCCAAGGATATGAAGAAACTGGAACCCTCATACTGCTGGCTGGAATGTTAAAATGGCGCAGCCACTGTAGAAAAACTTCCTTAAAAAATTAAACACAGAATTACCATATGATGAAACCAGTTCACTTCCGGGTCTCTGCCCAAAAGACCGGAAAACAGGGACTTGGATATTTGCACACCCATGTTCATACTAGTGTTAGTCACAACAGTCAAAAGGTGGAAGCAACCCAAGTTAGTTGGATGGATGGATGGATGGATGGATGGATGGATGGATAGATGGACGGACGGACAAAATGAGGTCCAGCCATACAATGGAATATTATTCAGCCATAAAAAGGAAATTATGACAGATGCTATAACATGGATGAGCCTTGAGAACATTATGTTAAGTGAAATAAACCAGTCACAAAAGGACAAATAATGTATGATTCCACCCATGTGAGGTACCTAGTCAAGTTCATAGGGACAAAAGTAGAAAGGCTGCTGAGAGCTGGAGCGGGGCAGAGAGGAGTTAGTGTTTAGTGTGCACCGTTTCAGTTTGGGAACAGAAAAACGCTCTGGAGATGGGTGGTGGTGATGGTTGCGCAATGATGTGAATGTACTTAATGCCACTGAACCATATAGTTAAAAACGGTTTAAAAAGTAAATTTCATGTTGCAATGATGAAAAAACCTTTTTAAAATCATATTATCAGCTCTTGTCATTTTCCTATTGAAATCTCTCCAGTGACTTCTCACTATCCCATCCTGGACCACAAGGCTCTGTAGTGTCTGGCTCCTGCCAACTTCTCCCCTTGGCCTAGATGGTTCCACCCCCATTCCCTCACACGACAGTCCCGCACGCCCCCACACGAATGTCTACAGTAGCACTGCAAGCCACCTACCTATTGACAGCCATCACAATGGTGGGCTCTGGTTTCTCCCTCATTATCCTGCATTCAGGCTATTATCTGTAATGACAGCCTGGCAGAATTGCATTTAACAATTTGTATAATTACACTCTACCAAGCTAAATCATCATTATTATCATTATTAAATATTTATTAAGCACTTCTAGCAATGCAAAGCTAATAAGATGTAGCCTCGGCTTTTAAAAATCTTCCTAATTCCACTCCAAATTCATCTCAAGTTAGGGTATTCCTCCTTGGGGAAGAAACAGGGCACTTCATGTGCATGAGCTCACCTAAGCTTCTCAGTGTTGCCGGGACGCAGATGCTACTCCCTGCTTTTACACATGTAGAGACTGAGACTCGGACTGGGGAACCGGGCATGTAGCCAGGTCAGGTTCAAACTTAGGTCCTTGACCACCCCTCTCACGCGATGTGATGGCCTGGCTCACTGCCATGGGCCACCTGTGTGTGTGATGGCCTGCTCACTGTGACAGGCTACCTGTGTGTGCATGTTTAATTTACACTTTACATGCTACACTGTGCTAGCCCGGTGGGAGAAACTCATCAGTAAACAGATCACCCTAAAATAATGTCCTAAGTCAGGGGCCATAAACTCAAATGTTCACAGGAGCCATGTGGGTAGGGGAAATGGGTAAAGCAGACAGGTGAGTGATAGTGTTGGGGCCTGTGGCAAACCTGAGAGCACATGACGTCTAGAGACCCAGTTCTGCCAGGAGGCAACGTGGGATCAGCGACGCCTCACTGTTCCACTCAAGTTAGATTTATATGTGATAGCTCCAAAAATTTAAATGTTGGCAACCCTGGCAGATACTGGTTATCTAACCTTCAACCATTCCCTGCCTTAAACCTCAACTCCCACCCCAAATCAATTTCTGTCAGTAGGGATGACACCCTTTGATCTCAGGAAGACAGCCCCAGGGAATAAACCTCAACTGGTATGAAGCAGCCCCAGTAGTCTCATTCCCTCTGGCCAGTGACTGGTCTCAGGCCAAGCTGGCGAGTGACCCAATTCCGACGAGCGAGAGTAAACGGAAGACTGCCAAGGGGATCGCCTCTTCTCAGTGAGGAGACCTTGAGGTCTGAAGAGGAAAGAGCCTTTGCCTCCCGCCCTTCCCGTGCTTCCTGTCTAACACAGTCAGCAAGCCCAGGACCGAAGCAGCCTTTCTGGAACCATGAGGCAACAAGTATGATGGAAGAACCAAAATCCAACATGTCAAGAATGACAGAGCAGAAAGAAAAGAGCCAGGGTCCTTGACATCCTTGCTTCATGAGCTTCAGATGTGGTCATGGCTACTTGGTACAAAAGCCGATCAAGCAAGCACTGGGTGGCACCAGAGGGGAGCTGCAAAGAGACCAACTGGCTCCGCAGATAGGGGGTCCTCCCACTTGCTGATTAAAGGCCTCCTGTGCAGGTGGTGCCCTTTAGTGAGCATTCACACTCACATGCCCTTACATCTCTCCCAATCTGGAAAGTTCACCCACAAACCCCTTCCCTTTTGGTCTTTAAGTCTCCAATCTTGTTCTTTCCAAGTCCGCGGGCCATCAGCCATCCTGTTACGCTACCGCCACTGACCTGGGGCAGATCCCGCGCCTCCAGCTTCTCTCCTCTACCTCTCTCTCTCGGGCACACTGACTGAAGCTCGATGCCTTCTGCCTGGCGTCAGCACATCAGCACGGCCATCTATTAACTGGGTCTGCCTTTTTCTTCTTCGCTCTTCTGCCCAGAGAATCCCATGAGGCCATAACTGTAGGGAGCTGGCAAGGAAGGGAGGAAGTGGGCAAAGGTGCCATGGGCGTCTGAGCCACCCGCTCATGTTACTTACTTGTGCTCCTGCGCAAGGCTATCATTGTATTCAACTTCCTCTTGATAGTGTCACACCCAACCAAGGTCACACACTCATCTGGGGTCTCAGGGTCTGGCATTTGGTTTCTACCAATGTCCAGTGGAAAATCTGAAGCTGCTGTTCAAATGGACAATTGTTACTTGCAGAAGATACACCTTCAGCCCATGACTCCACTGTGGGGATTTGCCAGGACTTCTTTCTACAGTGCTATCTACCCTAGACACCTCGCCCTGGTTCTGCGGGCTTACTGGGTGAATGGGTCAGAGCAGCACACTCAGGTGCAGTTCATGTAGTCTCTAAAAGCCAAAGGGGGCCACCAGTGTGCGACCCTCCAAATCTCTCTCCACCAGCTTAGCTCAGCATGCCACACCCAGTTGCTGGAGCCACACATGGAACCCAGAATCTGTGATAAGTCAGCTATGTTTATCAATTGAGCCCAATCCAATGGTATGCTGACATTAGAATCCACTCCCCAAGTTCTAATGATACAAGTGCATGAATATCCATCCCAGTTCTCAGTGTTTAAACGTCTCCTAAATTGAGCTTTGCAGTTGTTTCCCCAAGACATGCTGGGATCTGACTCTGATTATGGGCTGGAGCTAATGCGGAGCGAGTCTTAGAAGACTCAACATCTTCTTGCCAGGTAAGCACCCAAGTGAGCTCATTAAAGGACTTCAAGCAGGCAAAGACTAATGTCAGAAAGGCAGGGAGCCATTTCCACTGACAGAGGATCAGATGGATGGGGCGGGGGGTAAAGTTCTCGATTTGCCTGTATCCTCCCGATCACCCCAATTCTCAGGACCCCACTCTTCATAATCAATAGCCTAACTTCACAGAAAAGACCTAGTGAAGCTGACTTCAACTTACCTTGTAATCAGGTATCCAGTAGGATCACAGGTAGGTCTGACCTTTAGCCCTATCTGCCCCAAGGTTACCAATAGTAAGGAATCATTTAGGGCCTGCACAGATGCCTTTCTCCTCTGTTCTTTCCTAATCTTAACCCACCCGGCTCCCAAACATGCTAAGAAAGAAAGACAAACCTTACAAAAATCAATAATCAGCTAAAGAAGCAAACATCTAAAAACTTTAAAACATGTCAACGACACAGCAAGCTTGCTTCTTGTGTGGACCAACAAAGGCGGCTGTGCAGCTGGCGTTCACTGAAGTTTCTTGCTCTTGTAAATATCGAGGGCTTTCTCAATTATGGAGGAATCCTGAGGCTGAAGCAGCACCTTCTGCCTCCACTCTGCACAGGCCATGGCACCACTTAGTCCGTCCCCACTTCGCAGCAGGTGAGCTTTTAAGTTGGATCCACTCCCTTTTGGCTCTCCGCTGTTCTCAGAACGAGCGCCAAACTTCTTAGCTGTGTGCCCGAGTGGGTCTCACCTACCTTGCTAACCACATCTCCTGCACCCTCTGCCTCATTAAGCTCCAGCCACATTGGCCTTTTGGTTCCTCCAACCTGCATCTTCCCCCCTAGACTGTCCCGCTCAGAATTCTCCCCTTGCCCAGCCTGAGTGGCTGGCTCCTTTCTTCAGATCGGAGCTTAAATATCACTTGCCAGCTCCCTACAGTTATGGCCTCATGGGATTGTCACTTCCCAGAGGTTACACTACCATTCTTGTCGGTTTCTTCATAGCACTCACAATAGACCTCCTCATTTATGTCACCCTTGTACTTGAAAGCAAGCTCTACAAGAGCTTTAGCTGTCTTGCTTACTTGACTGTACCTTTGTCCCAAGCAGGGCCTGACACTACTTCGTGCTATCATTTGGGCCAAGGCCTGAGGTCACGATGGTGAAAATGGCACCATCCTTGCATTCTGGGCCTTCGCTTTCTAGTGACGAAGCACACAGCAGGTGCTGATTCCTAAGTCCTTATGACGGAAGGTAGATGTGAAAAGACATTTCTAGTACCACAAACACCAGTAACCATAGCATCCGCCATATCTGGCCTTAGGTCCCCCCTCCGGGAGACCGAAGGGCAGTCATTTTCAGAACCTGCTAAATTACCTAAGCGATGAACAGAATTGACATTTGAGAGGTTATTCAAAGATATACTTTGAATTTTCCAAACTCTTCTCACATGGACTTTTAATCACTTGATTTGGGGTGACAAGTCCTGGCAGCAGGCACACTGAGACTTCATGCACTAATTTAGGCTTCTGCAGAGTGCTTTACAGCTTACTGACCTGAGGGACGCAGTGCTGGATGGAATATCATTGACAGGACAGGGAACTTTGATCTTCAGATGCCAGCCACTTTCATACCTCGCAACAACCTAAGACAGGCATGACTGGCCCCATCTTTGCAAATGAGGAAACAGTGGTTCAGAGAGAACACTTGCTTTGCCTGGGGTCACACAGCTAATAGTAGGAGAGTCCTCATATTTGATCTCTTGACAGTATGCAATCCAGTTGGTCAGTTTCTCCTTCCAGAAAAGCTTTCTTCAATTGCCTTTATGGATACCCAATCTCCTCTTACTCAATGGCCACTTCTTCCCAGTCTCCTTTGCTGGAAATATTGCAGTACCCCAGGACGTGGTCCTTAGATCTTTTTACTCTACCTACCTTCTCCTTCTAGATGCATTCACCCAGGCCCATGGTTTTTAACTAGCGTCTAGACAATGGCAGCTTCTAAATTCACTGCTCCAGGATGGACTATCCACTTGTTCACTCAACCTGCCACTAGTGTTTGATATGCAACTGAAATTTAACTTGCTCCAAACCAAACCCTGCCTGGTTTGCTCCTCCAGCAGCGGTCCCTATCTCAGTGGATGGCGCCACCATTCGCTCACTAATACTTCACATTAGCAAGTCCTGCTGGCTGCCTTCACATGACATCCAAGTCCTACCACCTTCCACCACCTCCACTCCTCTAGCCGGCCACCATCTCTCAGCCCCAGGAACAGCCTCCCGAGGCATCCGCCTGCTTGCATTCTTGCCCTCTGTCTACTCACACACGGCAACTTGAGTAGGTCACACTTACTCCTCTTAGGGCCCCTTGATTCATTCAGAAAGAATTCCACAGTGCGCAAGGCCCCATCTGGCCTGGCCCCCCACTACTTCCTACCATTTTTTTTTCCTAGCTCATTTAACTTTAGTCACAGTAGCATCCCACTTACCATCACCCACCTGGTCTCTTTGCTTCCACCTGTAGACCTCTCTACTCTTACCACCTCTTCTCCCACCACCCAATCTAGTCACAATCAGCTGCCACAGAGCTTTTAAAACTTAAGACATCTCATCACCCCTCTGATCTTTCAAACTCTTCCCATTTCTCTTGGAATAAAAACTAACGCGCATATCCTCCAACGGTCATTTTGAGCTTTCCTGAAAGGACTGTCTCAGGGCCTTTGCAATTTGTCGTCCTTTCTGCCAGGGAAGCGCTTCCTCAGACGTCGGGGCTTGCTCCCTCTCTTCGCCGCCCAGCCTTCCTCCCCATCACCCCGGTTAAAACAGTAACCCCGTTTCTATTTTCTTACGCTGCTTTATTTTACTTCACGATACTCATCAGTATTGTCTGCTCGTTTGTTTTGTCTCCCCTCCAGAACGCCGGCTTCCGGAAAGCGTTCTTTTTGTTCACTGCTGCATTCTCAATCCTAGCAGAGTGAAGGCACCGAATACACACTGAGTGCAAGAACCGAGTGTGAGACCTTCCCTCACCTCCCCTCGGCAGCGCCCGCCCTCCCCTAGGTTCCCGCCGCCATCCCGCCCGGTGACTTGCGCCCCACCCGTCCACCTGGGCGCCCCAGGGTTCGCGCGGCTCC
>NW_006436294.1:5748998-5749278 GCF_000325575.1 Pteropus alecto
GGCGCAAAGATGGCGGACGTGGTCGTGGGCAGAGACAAGTGCGGGGAGCAGCGCCTCGTGTCGCTGCCCCTGTCCCGCATCCGGGTCATCATGAAGAGCTCCCCTGAGGTGTCCAGCATCAACCAGGAAGCTCTGGTGCTCACGGCTAAGGCCACGGTGAGGCGGAGGCCGCGCGGGGAGGCATGAGGAGAGGATAGCGGGGTTAGGAGCCGCCCGGAGCCGTCGCACTGCCCAGTCCCCGTCGGCCCGCGCGCCGTCGGCGCCCCTTCGCGGGCTCACG
>NW_006436294.1:5749389-5756653 GCF_000325575.1 Pteropus alecto
CTTCGCCCCGCCCGCCCTCGCGCGCGGCCGCGTCCTCGCGTCGGGGTGATCTGGGCAGCGGCTCGGAATGTCGCGGACCTCCTTTGCATCTCATCCGTCCGCGTGACCGTACTTTGGGCCCCAAAGCCTGCCCGTTTTCTCGCTTCCGGCCTGTTTACTTGGTTTCGGTGCCCCAGCTCCTCAAACGATCCAGCGACAGGGTCCGGGCGCCGTACACACGCAGGTCGAGGGCTTCCTCTGGAAGTACGGCCTGTGGTGCCGTTCGTTCACCTCCCCTCTCCCCGTCTACCGGAGACATCCCCAGCCACAGTCGAAGTAATTCCTTAGTTTTACAGCGTGCTGTATCAGCCCCCTCCCGGGTGCAAAATAGATAATTTTGTCTCGATTTGGTTTAGATAGTAGGTTAAGACCTTTCCTGTTCTTACATTGGGCTGTGTTTAAGCTGCACAGTCTTAATTGCTTTAGCTTTCTTTAGACTGTATTTTCCAGCTCTTAGTTCAGTACACAGCGCCCCTTCAATACGTTGGACCAGAGCTAAGGGAAATGGGAAGTCTCAGATTCCTTGCCTGCTTTATGCCAGCGCCAAGCTTTCTTAAGAGTCCAGGGAAATAATTGCCAGTTCAGCATGTGATGTTGAGATATTTGTGTTTTCCTGTACAATTTCATTCTATAAGCGTTAAGGGACTAAGATTTATGCAGGCACTTCTTTAATTCCTTACTAACCAAAGTAGATGGAGTTAAAGTAAAAACGTTGAGAGAGGCTCAGTCCAGGTTGTTGCTGGAGGGAGGGTGTTTGGGCAAAATGGGAAATGTGGTCAATTTTCAGCTTCCGGTTGTTGACTGTTACAGTTGTAGGCGAACCACCTTAGACATGAAGTATTCCTGAGCCAAGCAGAAATTTGAATGGTTTCTTGTTCCTATTTTTACCGCACAGAATGGTCACTAAACATTTATGATTCATTATTTGATTACTTCCAAATATTTTTCATCAGTTAAAAATCTAAAATAAACCTTAGGAAAATGCCTGCTTCTCTGCCAACTTTGATAAGGCCTCAGTTTCTGATCTCATATTTCTCCTTTCCCCAGTGACTTCCTGTAATTGGAGAAACCAAGATAGTCTGCAACCATCAAAACTTAACATAAGTAAAAAAATTAAGTTCTGTAAGTTTTCGAAGCACACCGTTCATTTTACCTTTCCGTTTTGTTTTAGGAGCTCTTTGTTCAATATCTAGCCACCTATTCCTACAGACATGGCAGTGGGAAAGAAAAGAAAGCGCTCACTTACAGTGATTTATCAAACACTGCAGAGGAATCGGAAACGTTTCAGTTTCTTGCAGGTACTTAGTCTTTGAAACATTCTGGTCAAAAAATGCTTAGTAATTTACAGCTTTTTTTCTCCTGCTTTCACTGAAATAAACATTTTGCTGCGTTCTCTGGGTGCCAGAGTTTACCATGACCTGGCACAGGAAGACATTTTTAGTTTTGTCTGAGTACGTTTGTAATGTGGCTCACCTAGAATGATAATGAAGTCAACAACCTGTACAAGGATGTTTGGCTGGCTGGGTGAGCCTGGCAGGCCCACCCCCTGAGACTTCTTACCACTGAAGGGAAAGCTCTGGGCCAGTCTACCTGGCCTCCAAAACAGAAACTAATAGCTATTTTGTGGAACAAGTCGTGTGGACCACAGCTAAAAAGAGCTTAAGTCTACCCTTGGGGCCAGCGGGCCTGTCTCAGGTAGGTTGGGCAGGGTTCCTCACGGTCCTTACCTGCACACAGAAACATATGGTGGTTTACGGTCAGTGGAATGGAAACCGGTCTTCAGCATTTGGTAGTCTGAATTTTTCTTGTTCTGGAAACTATTCTAGAGGTCAGAGCAGGAACGAGTACATTTTGAAATTTGCGTTGCGGTTTTCATGGCCCATCATAACCAATAGCTAATGTTAGCTTTATGTTTTTAAGATATATTACCAAAGAAGATATTAGCTAGTAAATATCTGAAAATGCTTAAGGAGAAGAGGGAAGACGAGGAGGAGAATGACAACAACGATGAAAGTGACAATGAAGCGGAATCCTAAACCCAAAAAGACGTGCTTTAAAAGTCGGCCTGGTAAAGCCCCTCCTGGATCAGCACCGGTGCTCTGAAGCAAGCACAGCACTGCGAGACTTCAGTTTCCTCACTTTTCAGAGACTTTAAGTGCATTGTATTCTTTCTGGGCTGAGAAAGAGCATCTGATGCACCTACACCTATAAAAGCCAAAAAAGCAAAGTAACCCAGACAACAGCCCCTCTTTGACAGGCTCACGCTAAGGAGAGGTGACTGAGAAAAAGCTACCAGCACAGTCAGGCACTACCAGCCCACCTGCAGCTCTCAGCTGTAGAGGCAAAGACAACTTTGCTTAACTTTTAAATTTACAGATAGATTTTAAAGAGCTTCTAAATATCAGTTATGTAAATTCATATGTGTATTTTGAAACTATTTTTCTAAACAACTAGATCCAGTTTTAGCTAAATATGTAGTTTGTTACATTTTGTTATAGTGTTATATGTATGTTACATTTTAATTTTTGTATTTCAAGAAAATTTGTTTGAATATTTGTCCAAATACTGCATTTTTTTAAACTGTAAAGACAAAACTTTATTAAATAAAAGCTGTCATATTTTTACAGTAAAATGCTTTATGGGCCCTCTGTTCTAATGTTTTATTACCTGAGACTTTTCTGAAATTTAAAAACAAGCATTTTATTCCCAGGGGAAAATTTCAAGTCAGATTATAAATACGAAAAGAACTATTATTTCTGCATAAGCACATTTTAGAACATTTTGTTTACTGAAGATGTATCTCATTTTACTGTTCCTCTCTTTATACCCACGATAATTCTATTATTCACAGGAGAAAACCATAAGTCCTATATTTTTTTCTTAAAGGGTAAATTTTTGACTCTTTTTCATCTTTTTAAAAAATTACTTACATCCAGTAAGATCATCCTTTATGTTCAGGGTTCGTTGGTAGGCGGTCGATATCCAGATGAGTTTCGTCACCCCAAATATTCCACATGCCACCCTGGAGCTAGTCCCACCCCTGTTCCCAGGCAGAGTCATGTAACCACCACAGTTATTACAAGTTTTTTCACCCCCAAAACGTCCTCACGGCCAGACTTAGCACCACTGAGCTGGTCACTGCCCCTATAGCAGGAGTCAGCACTTTCTGAAACAGCCAGATGATGTCTTAGGTTTTGTGGGCCATATAATCTATGTCACAACTACTCAACCCTGCTATTGCACAAAAGCAGCCAGAGAATACCTACAGGAAGGAACGTGGCTGTATTATCAGGAAAACCATTTCTGGATACCGAAATTTGAATTTTGTAGTTTTCATAGGTCTTGAAATAGTCTTGGCTTTTTTTTTCCCCCAGCCATTTAAGAATGTAAAAACCAACAGCCAATAGGCCATACAGAAACACAGGCCAGATTTGGCCCACAGACCAGGGGTTGCTGGCCTGTCTTCCCAGTGGCGTACAGCGTGCAGACTTTGAGGCTGGCTTTTTTACATTCGGCATAATGCACTGAGATTCACCGTGTTGCGGGAAGCAGGGATCAGCAGTCCACTCCTTTCTGGTGCTGAGTGGGATTCCGCACCATCTACACCATTCACATATCCAGTCCTCGGGTGATGGATAATTCCCAGCTTGGGTTGTTTCCAGTTTTGATGATTATAAATAAAGCTCCGTAAACATTTGTGCACAGAGAACAAACCCTTGGCTTGCTTTAGCAATAATGTACAACCTAGGGATGTTCGGTCGCTTTTTTTGGTTTTCTTAAGCCAACGGTCCTTTCCTTTCCCACCACATGTTCAGACAGAAGTCAGAAACAGCCCAGTGAGGCCAGCGCGGGTTTCAGAGCTGTACCAGGACGTGTAAACAGCCAGGGCAGGCCACCAGGCCGTGCACCCCAGATGTGGTCAGCGCTGATTCCCGCAAAGCGTGGAGCTCAGGGCTCTGCACTTGATCGGGGCATAGTTGAAATGGTTTTTTCAACTATGGCTGCTAAAGTAGAAGCACCCGGCTCATCCTGGAGACTGCTGTCCCATTCATTCTCATGGATCTCACCCCCAACCCCAACTCTCTGTGGTAATGCCTAGCTCTACCGAGACCACCGTTCAAGGAACAGGTCCAGTGCGTGTAGAATAAGGCCCTAGATTTCTGTCATCGAAGGTATGCTCTCACCTTGGAAGCCTGGAGTCTTAACCGGTGCAGAAGGAAGAGCCCAAACAAACGTGAGTAATTGAAGACCTTTCGGAGAGGCAGCTGTAAATACGAGGAATTTTATTTTACTTTTTGCTGACATACTATGAGGCAAAACAAAATTGACACCATACAAAATAACTTTATAAAATATCATTCACATCATATTTTATCAGATTTACAGCATTCTGTGCATGTTAAGGGTAATGTAAGGAGGTGAAAAAACACTATGCCAAACTTTTAGTATTAGTTTATATACACACAGTAAGAAACAAATAACTGTTAGGTTTTCCATGAATTTATTGCAAAAATAGTGCAAACTACTTAATCTAATAAGCTGTAAAACAAACTCGAAAGGACCCAGCTAAGCTTAAACACGACAATAGATGCTCAGTGTCTCAGCCTTTAGCTTTCTTCACCAGTTTATCTTTTGTCAATCGAGACCACTCCCCATCTGTTCAGTTTAGGGCGAGTGCTGGGGAAGAGAGAAAGGTGGAGGCCGGCGCTTCCGAGGGGCCAGGCTGCCCCGGCTGCCTAATGCCAGCGATACCTTTAGGATCATGCTACTCACTCCATGGCAACTGTGTGAGGTCTGTGCCGAAAACATTAAGATGCCACAATGTTTAAGTCTGACCTTAGAAACGAGTTACCCGCCCTCCTGATGACATGGAGAAAAGAATCAAGAAAGCAGCATGAGCAGAAAGGGCTGGGAACGTTACTGTCTGCTGACGGACGTGGAATTGTTTTTTTCTCGGGTGTCTGGGTAAAGTATCATTCTACTGGTGGGCAACTTGAACCAGATATTGAAGTTTTGTGGTTTTTTTTTTTTTAAAAGGATACTGTACCCCTATACAAGGGTAATTTAAAAATTTCTTTCAACAGTCTATTGGGGTCCAAAAAGCATATATCTAAACAAAATAGAGCAAAACAAAATGCTACATATAAAAGCTAAAGAAACAAAATGCAGCATATTCAGGTTCTTTTTCTTGAGGTACCTATAGAAATTTAATCACCTGCCCCAAAGTACTCTTGTCTGGTAAAAAAACAAAATGCTTACTGGTGAGCCAATCGCAGGGCATTTATTATTATCGAGAAAGTGCAACAACGCTGATCTTTATATGCAGCATACTAAAGGGTGATTTACTCTTTACAAAATATAGCTTAAGGGTCGACCTGATGGGATTTTAAAAATTAAAAACATTTAACTAGAATCATCCCCCCCCTTTTTTTTTTTTTTTTGAGATCCTGCAGCAAAAAGCCTCCCAAATCAACTTTCAAAGTTTTGCCACTAAGGAATGTTGGTTCTCTTGTAAAAGTCAGAGATCTCTTTAAAATAGTAAAACTATATACTACAGGAAAGATCCGTAATTTTCGATTTTTATTGGTATAAAATCAAATTCTTAAGACTCCAAAATATTGTGTTACCTCCAAAGAATTAAGTTAAAAAAGATCGCCATAGTAGGAAAAGTCTAGAATTGTAAACTGCCAAATATAAAAGCATGGAAAGTCATCGATCTCTTATTTTTTCACCTGCCAGAAAACTCTCCTGACTTAAGGAAACTCTGGGGCTGCTGCTGAAGGCAGGCCTCCCCCTCCTCAGATGGCCTTGGGAGCGCCCCTTCCTCTGGCCCTGGTCATTAACACCTCTACCAGGTCAGGAGAGATGACATCTGCAACTGTCCATCTTATTATGCTTATGACATAAACGTGCAGGCCAGAGGAAGAGGGGGCCCAAACAGTGAAGAAAGCAATGGTAGGAGTACATGTGGGCTGGTTTTGGCCGCCCCTTCATTGGCACAGAAAATGAAGTGATAGCTGAAAATATGTGCATAGAAGAGTTTGGAATTTGTTTGTAAAATGTTACGTTTTCTCTTGGATTTTTTTTTTTTTTTCCCCCACAAGAGGGCAGTTGGGATTCCAATGCATGTTAGTGGTTGGCTGGGGATAATCTATCAAATTCCATGGCCAATGGGCTTTTCTCCCCACCTGCAATATAAAATATTTAATTTCATACTGATTTTTTTTCAATGCATTAGAATTCAACACAAAAGGCACAACATAAATAAAATAGTATTAAATAAACGGAAATTATGATTTCAAGCTTCGTGTGGAGTTATATCTGTTTGGTTACTTTTTCCAATTTAATTTGACAGACTTAGTAAATAGCACCCAACTGTTTAACTGAGGTAGATCCACATTGTAAAGAAAGCTGGGTCCCCTCCATTTTATGTCTAAATTTAAGATGCTTTTACGAAAACAAAAATTCATTTAATCATATACAGAAGCGATGGCAGGTGGCACTACCTGAAGAAAGCTTAGAACATGAGCAGGTTTGCAAATAAAATTTATGGCCAAATCACACTCTCCATCAGCCATAAATAAATCTCAGACTGGAGGGAAAAAAAAAAAAATTCAAACATTTAAAAATAACCCTGAAAAAGTCTCAAGATTTTCAGAACAGGTCTCTTTGACTGACTGCCACAGAACTGCACAATGGTCCATTTTCAAAAAGCGATTGGCAACAGCCAAGCTAGACCACAGAGAGAGACAGAGAGAGAGAGAGGGTCGGGGAAGAGATGTGTATCACTGAAAGTTTCCCTTTGTAACTATGGAGAAAAGACTTGTTGAATTACGATATAGCATCTTAATCTGAACAGTTTAAACTCGCTCTGCCTAATATTTTTGCATACTCTGAAACTTACAAATTTAACATCTGATTAAGGCTTAATTTAAAGTGGCATTACCACCTAGCATCATGCAAGCATGGGACATCCTTGAAACACACAGAATGGCAGTAAACTAAAGACAAGGACGTGAAGCCTCAGAATTGTATTTAGCAGGTACTATAACTTTAGGATTAATTTTACAATTCATGTAGCAAACGAAACGTTATACAGAGAGGCCAACGGATATAAATACTATCGTTCATACAGGAACTGACGACTTACAGCGCAGCCCTGCACGGTTTCTGTATCGCAAGCACAGACGGGGGTCGCACGCACCCGGCGGGCGCATGCGCGGAC
>NW_006436294.1:5756715-5779350 GCF_000325575.1 Pteropus alecto
AAGAGTAAACTTCAAATGCTCGTAATACACTTTGATTCAAAATGTCTTCTAAAACGTTTTCTGGGAGGGGTGGGAAATTAAGAAGGGGCAAGACCTACCTACGGAACTTTTGAATTCATTTTTGGTTCTTTTTCAATTATTTTATAAAAATAAAATAAAACTAGAAAAGTTGATAAAACTCAGGGTTCGAACCCCTCAATACATGGTAGGTAAGTAATCTGAAGTGTACCAGAGGTAAGAAAAATCTGGATATAGACACTACATTCTTTTCTCATATTTAATGAGTAATTAGCCACTTTGCTGCACAGAAACTTACAATTATTCTCTGAAAACTTTCTAAAAAGTAAAAACTCACTTGCTCTACAGTTATAACACATGAGATCATACCTTCAACAACTACATTAAAATCCACTATCAAACTCAGGACTTGAATTTCAATTTAGTGCTAAACTATGTACTTCCAGGATTTTAGTCAGGTGTGTTTTATTTGGCTTAGACGAGGAACCCAAACTGAATGTCCCGTCACCCCTGCAGCCAGCGCCTCTGCTGAGGGAAAGGCCATTCCGCTCACGACAGAGGGTTTGGGGTGAGGGCAGGCCCACAGGAGCCACCAAGAGGGCTTTTCTGTACACGTGTGAAATAAATAACATTGCGTTCGTTCCTCTGCTGAAAACCAATAAAACCAGCCCTGGACGGGGAAGGGTGGTTTTCCATTAGACCATCGGCCAAGAAAAGTGCTCAGTACCTGGCTTGAAAAAGTTAGACCTACACGTTGCGTGTCAGATGTGTCAGAACTGGAGTCCTATGCGCACGCCCCGAGGTGACACCCACGCGGAAGCCAGCGCGTTCCCGGATGCCACAGAACAGCAACACCAGCGAAAGCAGAGCACAGACGGGGACTGAAGAGCACCTTACGCCTGAGGACGACACACGCGCGTGCCGCAGAGACACAGTTCCGATTCCTTTATTGAAAAATCTAGTTCCGTTACACCGAGCGCGTGCCGTTCCTCAGGCGTAAGACACAGTTCCAATTCCTTTATTGAAAAATCTAGTTCCGTTACACCGAATAGCCTTGTCGAGTGACTATGGGACCGAAACCACCAGGTTTTGCTTATGGTTTGGTCTGTCTAGACGCGGGCCTTGTGCCCACTTCCTGGCATCCCCGCAGGTGTGGCCTTGGTCAGGGCACAGGAAGAATCATGCAACTGGAACTTAGCGCCTTCTGACCCGAGACGGTATGCACGGGCATCACAGTTTACAACATCAGGAGCTGAGGAGCAAAGGGAGCGTCAAAGGCAGAAGGGCGATGAGTGACGTGTGGGATGGTACATGGAGCAGGCTTACTTCCCGATAAAAACGCGGCCCCGACATGCTCTCAAAGGACACTGAGGACCAGACTTGAAAGGCACAGAGGCTGAGACTGGGGCTTCCAGAACACTGGGTCTGGTACTGATGGAGACCAGGCACGGCCTGGGCGCCACCTGCTTCTTGGATTGAGGGCCCTGCCCTCTCCCGCCCCCCAGGACTTCTGCCACCACCTCCAGAGTTCCAAGGAGCCCTGGGTCCCCCACACGCGCACCTAGCTCTGTCCAGTGGCGCCAAGCGGCCGAGCAGGCAGTCCGCACTGCAGCCCCTGGCCCGGTGGTGTGGGCTGCTCCTGGGGTCGACGCATGGTCTGAAGGCCCGTGAAGACTGAGGAGGTACTGAACGAGGCCGGCCTCAGCATCTCGTTCCTGGAGACCCCTGGGGGGAGGAGTTAAGATTTGGTGGTGCAGCTTTAACTCTGCACGACCTGAAGCCAAGGAGGATGGAAAGAAGAGATAGTTCGGCCTTCTCCACCCCCCGGAAAGGGGACGGGGCGAGGTGGGGACTCACCCCTCTGGTCATACCACCGAAGGCTTTTAAAGATCTCACCCGCCAGGCCGGGGACATAGAAAAGGGTTGACAAAAGCACCAGCGACTTTCAGTTTTCTCGTTTCCGAATCATCTTTCATGCACGCAGACGGGGGGAGGCCCACCTCGGGGTTCAGGAGACTAGGGCACAAAAGGCTGAAGGGCAGGTCTGAGTTCAACAGCTCATGTTACTGCACCAGGCAGGGGGCTGCTGTGCAGTGTCCCCCGAAAGACTCTGTGTGGGGCTCTGGCTGAAAACGAGGCCAACCCAGAGGACCCCGGTGGTCCCAGAAGCAGGCCAGCAGACATGCGGGCACCCACCCTAAACGTCCATGCTTCTTGGGGTGGACAGTGTGATCGCAGAATTCCAGAACATTCTGAGAAAGACCTCAAAGGACACTTAGCTCTTTTAGAATTAAAGCATGCCATGTAGCATGAAAAGCATCAAAACTCAAAACAACAGGGTTCAAGGCAATTACTTGCACGTGATGATGTACTTGGAACGTCTCCAGGCCAAAGTCGGTGTCTGGTGAGTGTCCAGCAGGAGAGCAGAGCCACCTGCACACCAGACACTGTCATCACAAAACCGCCCGCTGGCCCTCCGGAATTCACGAGCAAACCAAGGGAGGCATTTCGGAGCAAATGCTAAGCTCCTGGGGATGAAGAAACGTAAGGAACCTACAGAACAGACACGCGGGCGGCAGAGGGTGACGGCCGGCCCACAGCAGTGTGCGGGCAGAGGGCAGCTCTGACAGCAGTTAATGGGCTGGGAGGGGGCACTCACAGTCCTGACTGGCCCCCGGGGCAGACTTCCTGCCAGCTGGCATCGCGGGAGCCTGGCCCAGGCGCGGGTGGCCCCTGCGCAGCAACGCTGCTGTGGCTCAGCGTCCTTTCAAACGAGGGCCTTGGACAGTTTTGCTTTTAGACATTAGATGAGTGTCACGTCAGGGGGTGGTGGGGGGGATGGTAACCCCAGGTTCCCAAGCCGAAGGGTGACTGTGCCTGCATTGTTTTCCAAAGCCAGGAGGCAACTGAGGAAGTAGGGTTTGTGTGAGAGCGGGTGTCCAACACCTCGGTGACCTCACGGCGTGAACGAAAAGGGAGGACAGAGCAGAGGGAGCCATTTGCACTCATTCATAAGTAAAGCGGGGAAAAAAGTGCTTTCTTAGTGAACGGGGCCGGAAGAAGCCAAGATGGCAGGTCGCCTTGAGGTCCCGCCACACACGCCCGCACGAGACGCTCCTGCCAGCCCACGAGGACAGCGCGGAAAAGCCCCCATTTCACGCCCACTGGCCACTCAGAACCCTGGACTCTCAGAGCTGGGAGGCTGTGAGTGGGCCCCGGGCCACCACCGACACCTCAGGGGGAGGAGGGGACTGCCCACGGGTCACAGTATGGCACACAAATTTTCAAGCCAGAACCGAACAGAGAGATGTTCACAATTCAGTTTATTCGGGCAACATTTTGGCTGCTTTCAGTGTGGACAGCTACGCTTAAGAGCAAACATGAATCGACCGAGAATTCAGAGGTAGCCTTTATCTGCGGTTACTTTTTTTAAACTAAAAGGTATTTAGAAACCACCTTCTGTAGTGATTTTTACATTCACTTTAGACAATAACATGGCAAAACATATCCAGAAAAGCGTTAGGTGAGGGCACTGTGACCGCATCCACGTGACATGCACGAGCACCCTGGTGACGGGGCTGGGTTTAGGAGCTCCTCCGTGGGTCTTACTGTGCTGCCTGACCCCAAACAGAATCACACACCGGGCTGGAGCGAACACGGCTAATCGAGCAGAAAAATCACAGGACGTAAAGGAACAGCGTGGGGTTTCAGGTCTCTCTAGCATCTGTGGGTTAAGCCGCAGATGACCGTTCTGACGCAACGGTGACCTCGCGGCTTTAAAACGATGGCTGACCAGGGAGGCCCTCGGCCCCTGTGAACACCGGCCACTCAGACGCTTCCCGTCCGACCTGTCGAATGCTGGACGGAACTGGGAGAAAATGCTTTCGGGAGTCATGGCGAACCAGGGATTAAACAGACCACAAGAGTGTTCAAAGCATTTACAACTAATCCTCTTCCACGTAAATCTGCAGACCTCAAGGAGAGAGCCCCCTCTCGAGAGATGCTAACTTCCTTTCCGAAAAACAAGAAAACGAGGCTAATTTGTCCTTCATGAACGGTTAACAGACACTAGGCTAAAGAACAGGATAAGTCCACACAACTCTAACACATAATACTGAAAAACGTGGCATCGTCACGAAAACAACGTGTCGTGTCCATGTCACCTCTGCTAAGCTACATCTATTTACAATCATTTCAAACAAGTACAGCAGATGCGAAGTTGGACATAATAAAAAAGGATGTTGTCAAAATCAGTGCAATCATTCTGAGTTGAAAATTTTCCTTACCAAAAAAGAGCATGTGTGTGTAACACGGACAACCCCAGGACAAAGTCACACGTGCACGGTGTCTGCACTGAGAAACGTCACAGCAGCCGAAACTGCTGGCTCGGCAGCCAGAGGGCGGTCCTTGGTTACTCCGGGCGGGGCTGACACCGTAAATGAGACAGATGCATTCTGCAATGAGGGGCACGAACGCCGAGGAGGTCGCGCCTTACTGTACATTCCTTTTCTCGTGAGCGTGAGAGATGAGTCAGAGGTCACAGGGAAATGTCTATGGCTTGTCTGGGCCACGGGGATTGTCCACTGTCTGGGTTATGTCAACTTCTACAGGCCCTCCTAACGGAACTGCCTCAGCTGTAGTAAATGCCCGTGGAAATCCTTTTAACTGTCCGACAGCTCCAAGTCCCGTTGAAGGACGACCCCCAGATCCTGACAGCTCTGGGAACAAGCCGAGTTGCGTCCGTGACGTCGGGTGACCGAGAGAAGCTGGCCCAGCCCCACAGGCCTTCCTAGGACTGCACGACGCTTGGCGGGTCCACCCTTAATATATTGTATCAAATATATAATTTGACTGAAAAAACTGCCTTGCAAAAATAAAATTTAAATCACCCCGCAGATCAATGTAAAACTACACTGCTGCGTACGTAAGAAAAACAATTCATCCAGAAAAATTACATTTGTGACTTTCAAAAAAATAAAGCATCCGGCAAACTTGAAGGTAAACATTAGGTGATTTATAAAAAGTTGGGGGAAATAATTTCTATCGTATCCATCAGGTACCACGTGCACTGGAATATCTACATCGGCCAAATCAAACCAGAGCAGAAAGAAAAAAATAAATAGCAACATTTGCATTTAACAACAATAAAAATAACATATACTATAACATCAATAACCCTCCTCCCAATCCCACTGGGAACTGAACTTAAATCGTCTCTTCTGACCTGCGCTCGATGACCAGGGAGATAAGCATCGGGAATGGCAGTGATCGCGGCCAGCCTCGAGGAGCGCGGATGTCATGCCGTCTCCAGCAGGGCGTCCCCCCGTGGGGCCCGGGACCGTCTAGAGCACATTCATTCACTCATTCGCGGGGGTGTGAGACCAACGAGAAGCAACATCATCTCGAAAGGAAGAGGCAGCCCTGACATGTAGGAAGCGAGTCTGTGTGAAGACCCCTGCCCGAGCCCAGCGACCCCTAACAGTGTGGCGCGCCCGGGGTTACAAGGTCTGCCTGGCCCCAGGGATGGAGCTGTGAGTCCGAGACAGCGGGGAGACCCCAAAGGGCTCCTCACAGAATGGCGACTTGACAGCTGGCCCTGTTTCTTCAGGGTGACAGCGTCCCCCATGTACTAGGCGGCAGCGAAGGGATGAGAATATGTTAGCTTTCCTTAGAGTGTTTTAAGATGCGCCAGGAGAAGCTCCGGTATGAGGATCTCATCGGGAGATGTCTTTTAAGGAGATGAGAGAATTCTCAGTTTTCCTTTGAAACGAGTCGCCGTTTCTACGCCATCATGTGCCCGTTCGGTCTGCTCGAAGCAAGGCACACCTCCCCTAAGAGCAGGGCGGGGCAAAGCCAGCCGGCACGCGGTGACACGGTGGCCCCACGGGGCCAGCCCAGCCAGATGACCGCCCAGGCCCCTTTCGGCTTCCAAACGCACGGGGCTTGGACTAATCCACGCTGTCTCAGAACTCAATCATCCTAACAATGGGGGGACTGGTAGAAATTTGGGACAATTATTTACCTGAGAGATCATACCTACAGCCATCTGAATTCTCAATCAACGGACAGGACCAAAGGTGTGTGGCCAGCCCAGCTGGAGACGGCTGGTCCGGAAAGAAATGCTTTTAGAATGACAAGTTTCATAAAACAAGCACCGGGCTGTCAAAGACGCCCTTCTCAGAGTACTTTGGCCCACTGAAAAGAAAACTTTTCCTTCAAAATAATTTAAAAAAAAACAACAAAACAACGTAGGTCTAATTTCCTGCCAGCTTGTGTCCTCTACTAGGTTTTAGCTTAGAGAACATGTCCCTTTGTGCTCGGGGGACAGCCGTCCCTTTTCAGAGAGCTCCAGCTCAGGGGCCCGGAGACCCCAGGCGGCCCCGGACAACCGGATCCGGGAGCCGGCGGCGAGGCCCGGGAGTAGGCATTTTACCAAGCTCCGCCACTGCCCCCACCGAGGTCCCCCCGCGGGTGGCGGGAACACACCCTGAGACATGCGGCTCTAGACGACCCTAAAGATGGCTGAAAACTGACCTAACTGAAGAATTTGAAAGTGAAGATTCCCTCCTTGGCTCGAATGCTCCTGGTAATCTAAGCCAAGAGTGTACTGGTGTCCTTCTGAAAATAGGGGGAAGTGCCACTTGCCAACAAAACGACAGGGAACTGCAACATTTCTTAGAGCAGAGGCTTCTGTCATTCAAAAAGACAAAAAAAAAAGATACAGCAAAAAGAGACTAATGCCATTAATAAGACACCTACATGCACACAGGACACCCACGCTTACGCACGCGCACACCACTCTGAGTAGACAGCTTCACAAACAATACTCATCCCTTTGCCATCGCCACCAAAACCCGGGCCACGTGTCCGGCAGGGCTCCCCCTGCGGCTCCCGGCCCCCTCCCACCCTTCGGAGCCGGCGGACAAGAGGTGGGCACTCATGTAGCACGAGGCGCCCCCGTCGGGGGTGGGGACCCTCATCCCCAACAGCGCAGAGGTAAACGGCAGGCCAGGGAGGGAGGGCAGTCAGCAGGGACCGGAAACCTACAGAGCACAAAGCAGCACTGGGGAAGGTTCGCGTCCTTCCCTGAATCTCTACAATGAACGTGGACTTGATTCTCATAAAACTGCCTACGAGAACAAAAGGCCCATTTAGCACAAACAGAGTTGTCGGTTGTCACCCTTCCCAAGTCGCCCGTGGCATCGCTCTTAGTGCAATGGTTTCTGGATTGGCAAACCCACGTCCGGCCCAGGACACACACCCGAGCAGAAGCGGCCGCCTCTCCTGCCGGCTTCGGTCCGCCATCCTCCTGAGGCAGGGCTCGGGCGCTGCCTGCTGGCCTCGCGCCCCACACAGAGGGCCACCGTCGCCGGGCACTGATCCCGGGGCGCGCGCCAACACCACCACCCACGAGGTGACAGGAGGGCGTGGCTCCCAGGGCCGGAGGGGCACACGCGTTCCACTTGTGCTTAATCGGCCGAGCAACGCACGGGGCTGAGGAGGCAGGGAGGGGGGCGGGCGACCGCCGTGAGCGCGCCGGTCCTCCCGAAGGTACAGGCGACACGAGCTACACGCGGGGGAGGCGGGCGGCTGTCACAGTAAGTCAGTTGCATACTCTTGTACTTAAGCGCTGAGAGCCTCAAGAGGCGGTTCCGTCTCCAGGCTCCGGACACTCTCGATAGGCCGGACGATCACATGAAGCACCCCAGAGTCAATAAAATGAAAACGGCATCTACCTATCACATTAATACTGCAAACCAGGTATATATTTTTTTCTCTTACATCAAAGACATAACAGTGAAAAAGGATTGTACTGTATTTATCACCACAGACCCGTATTCTTTAGAAACTTTGGAAAATAAATGTCACAGTCCTATAGGACAAATCTTATGATTAGACTGTCGGCATATCGTCTTTTTTCTTTTTTTTTTTTTTTTTAAATAAATTTTTATTAAAATGGCACTTGTCTGCCAATCTCTCTGGACCTAGAAATGCTGTAAACGCACGTGGACCACCTTCTGCCACTGCTCCTTACTTCAGGCTGAGGGAAAGGCAGGCAGTGGCAGAATGGGACACCTGTGGGCGCCACCTGCCCTCGGGTCCTGAAGAGCTTGTGTAAGCCAAGTCAGGAGCACGCTCGCATAGCTTTCCCATCAGCTCTAGTGACAACATCAGAATGGTCAAGGCTTTAAAACCGCAGTCGTGTTTGTGTTGCTCTCTCTCAGAGAACGTCCACAGCTAGTTTGAGCCCATCAATTTCATACAGAATCATGTGTTACAAACAAGTACATTGAATGACCAAATAAATTAAAAATGTTTTAAAGCCCTGAGTTCATAGACTGCTTTTAGGAGATTTTTTAGGAAACACGGGACTCTATTTTAATAAGCAGCTTATAGATTTTGGCAAACCATATTTCCTGCGGCAATGGGGTCTCATACAGGTCTGCAGTTCAGAATCCGAGTTTGAAATCTGGGACGGAAGGCATTCTGGAAAACAGAGGCTCTGCTAAAATCGATGACGTCTCATGTTCGATGCTGGCTGTCACAGAAGGGCTGGGCGTCTGTTGGTCTGAGTGTAGCTGGTCTCATGTGAATCCAACTCGGCACACAATCGTAAACATGACAACGCGTCAAGCAAAGTACATGGTGCGCAGCGTGTCCTGATGGACCTGGACCGCCTTGGCCAGCGCCTGGTGGTCTCGTCCGTTACTCTGCCCGGAGGTATGGCTTCCTTCAGCACTGTGGGGACAGGGAGACACGGAGGGAGCAGCCTTTAACGCAGCACGCAGCAGCGCCCCGACAGCTACGTCAGGACCGTGCACCGGACATGTGGGGACACAGCTGACAAGGGGCAGCGAAGGGGCTGGCGTCTGGGTCAGTCGGCGGCAGCCACTGGGACCCCACCGTCTTCCACTCCGAAAAAAGCAGCTGCCAAAGCCTGTTTCAGAAATGCCCCCTTTGCCGCCACCCTCCAGCCCGGAAAGGCCTGCCACTCACCTGTCATGCTCCTTATCCACCAGGTGGTACCTGGCCCGGAAGGCCACCAGGTGAGCGTAGTATGCTGGTGCCGGGATGGACACAGAGCGCGTACAGCGCACGTAGGTGTGACACAGCTGGTAGGTGAGAATCTGCAGCTCGTCGGAAGAGAAACGGTTGTCATCCCAAAGCACGTGATAGTGGGAAGGCCTGCTTGTCCCCTAGGAGCAGATCAGAGGGTCAGAGAGAAGACTGGAACTCGCCGCAGGAGGTGCTGTGAGACAGCGCTGCAGACACACTGGGCACGTAAACTCTTTGCAAAGAATGCAGCGGAAGGAATGAATGACGAACAGATACTAACGTCACCACGTGCGCTTATAGAGAAGCATCGGACTGTGTGTTTCATCACCCCCTGTGTAAAATGTAAGACTTTACACACATTTATTTACGTATAGAAAACTCGTAGGACAAGACGAAACACTATAAAAATCACTGCGTCGAAGACAGTGCCATTTGTTTATGTTAGATGTTCCCAAGGGGCACAGCTTCGCAGGTCCTGGTGGCCCAGCTCTGACTATGGGTGTGGCTGGCCGTGGCACTTCCGTGCTGGCCAGCTGTGGGCCTCTTCACCAGCAGAGACCAGGAAAGCCTCTGGGTGATGACGAGCCACAGGGCGACAGTGAATGTGGGTGGAGAGGGACACGGGGCTGAATCCAGGACGCTGGCCTTCCGGGGCGGTGGTTCCGTCACCTCTGAGCGCTCGTCTGGCTCGCTGAGCCCCATGTCGCCCTTGTCCCCCACCAGTGCTCCTGGACTTCACACTCACTGCTCCTTCCGCCTGGACCTCATCAACTCTAACCCAGGCCCCCCAGCATGGCAGCCCAGTGGGTCCTTCGTCCCCAACACTGGCCGTCCTGAGCCTCTGTCCACTGGTCAAGCACCCGACTTCCCTCGGGATGGGCGGGAGCCCCATGAGAGCTGCTCACCACTGCGTCCCCAGTGCCCACTAGAGCACCTGGCACGAGGGTCGTGCTCTTCATGTGTGTGCTGGATGTATACACGAGGTCACGGCGACATCAAGATTCAGTCCAAAGGGGCCCCTCCGTCCTTACCTGGATGCCAGCGTGACTGCACAGGTAGAAGTCAAACTCGGTGGGGTGGGTGATCTTCGTGTCCACGGTTGTGCCTGCTGGAATGTTTCCACTTTTCCCAACCTTCGGCAACATAGGAGCCCATTAGACACGTCAGGACAACCGACGGAGCGAGCGAGAAGCCCCGCCCTCCGCGCCATCGGGGCCGGCCTGTCCCCACCACAGGCTGCCCGCTTTCGAAGTCTTTAAATTGGCCAGTACGTTGCTTCGTGCTCTAGTAGCGATAAAACTTAGCAAATACTGACAACCGAAAGTAAATCGGTTCCTGTTCTATCTGGGGGGGGTCACCTTTCACCACGTCTCACACAGGTCCCGGGGGGAGATGCAGCGTCTTCCTTTCACCGAAGGGTCTGCGTTAACGCTGAGGCCAAGATGCAAAGTGTCAGCAGCAGGCAACCTAGGGCCACGAATGACGGACACACGACGGGCCGTCTGTGCACACACACGCACATTTAAGAGGAGCCGGGCAGCCCTGAAGGCCACCAGGGTCTTTGGCACTTTGCTGGTGCCACCGCCTACAGAGACCCCAGGAGCTGAGGGGGGTGCAGGGCCTCCAAAGTACGTCCGCTGCTGAACTCTGGGGCGACGTGGCCGAAGATCCGGCTACTGCCACCGCAGCAACAACCCCCCACTCGAGGACCAAACCCCGGCTGGTCACCAAGCCGCCCACTTTTTAATTGTGTGACATTTCAAATATACGCACAAAAGACACGAACCCCACGCAGCCCCTTCGCACCCCCACGTGTATTTGTTTACTTCCTGCCAAACTTTTGTACACGTTGAGATTTTAAAAAGTGTAACATTTGAAAATAATGTCCCCCTTTGCATCCCTCCCAAGCTGCTGTCTCAAGTTTAGACTTTATTATTCCCACGCTTACTTTTGCTACGTATTGGGGTCTCCATTGGCGTCTACTGTGCTACTCAGCAGGGTTTTAAAATTGCACATGTGTCATATGTTCTGCTACTCGCTGTTTTTGCTCAATGTTATAATTTTGAGAAATGTTCACTTGATAGACGGAATCTCTTGATTTCATTGCCACAGAGAAGGCGACATACAAATGCGTCACAACCTTTGCTCCTGGTAGGAGACAGGTGGGCTGTTTGCTACGGGACATGCAGGCGACTGGGTCGCTCCACGGTCACCTCCAGAACTGCGGAACTGGGTTCCCAGTTGGTCATCGGTCTGTACTCCCATCAGTCATGAGGTTTCTTCATAACATCGCATCACCATGGCCAAGGACCATGCGAACTGTTTCTTGTGTTAACCCTCTCTACGTCCTCGGGAAGGAGGTCCTGGGAGGCAGGGAGGCTGGCGGCCCTCATGCCCAGGGGCCAGGTGGAGCTGGGCTGTCTGCTCCAGACCCTGTCTGTGCTCCTGACCACGGCTCAGCGCCCACATCCCTGCCAACACTTGGTATCATCAGGCCAACCTCATTACACGAGTTTCTCCCCAATCCCCTCCTGTCTGAAATGATTTGTATAAGATTATTCTTTGAAGGTTGGGTAAAACTTGCCTCTAAAAATCTCTGGACCAGCTTCATAAATCAGGCTAAGTAGCCCCCCTCTTTCCAATTCTCTGCCTCATTTTAAGATGATCTATTCTCAAAAGTTTGGTAAAGTTTGCCCGTAAAACTCTCTGGGCCTCATGCTTTTATGAATGATGACTGAATTATCCTCCTTAGCTGTTTCTGATAATTTGTATAATTCTACACAAAACTCTATCGGTTTCTTCTAAGTTGTCTAATGTACCGACAGAAAGCTGTCAAGATCCTACGATGATTTAAATAATATAACATTTCTTCTGCAGTTACAGTTCCGATTTTGCTCCAAACGTTGCGATAAACTTTTCTCTTCCTTGGGTCTTGCTAGGTTTACCTAGAAGCGGGCTTTGCTCGTGTTAATCCGTTCTGGCGCCTCTTCATTTCCCGCTTCAGTGTTTGCTATTTGAGGAGAGAAACGGGCTGCAGGAATAAGCCGACGCTGAGCCCGCTGGCCTCCCGGCCTCCTGGCAAGGGAGCTTTGCACGCTGAGGCGGACGCAGGGGGCCCAAGAAGCCCAGCGCCTAGGCTCTGCTGGCGCTGACCCGACGACACCTCTAAGCTCCGTCCTCTCGGCACCTTCGGGCTTACTCCATGGGCCTTCTTGTTTCATAATAAAAGTCTCTGAGCCTAGACACTCATCCCCAAGCACTGCCTTAGCCATGCTGCCTAGAGTTTGATACGAAATTGTCTTGTTTTTGTTCAGTTCTAATTATTTTATCATTTTTATTCTCTCTACGTGTTTAATGCACGTGCTACTTGAGAGTGAATTTAAAATTTCAAGCTTTCTTAAACGTTTTTTTCTGCCGTTGATTTAAAATTTAATCGTATAATGATCAAAAACAGTACTTTGCACGACCCGGAGGTTTACAAGTCCCCTGAGACCTCCTTTGTCACCTGGTACGAGACATATTTCCGAAAGCCTTCCACGGGAACTCAGCTGTTACAGGCAAGATTCCATCTACCTACTAGACGTGGCTTGTTAAAAGGTTTCCCCCCGCGCTTCCAACGTTCGGTTTTGACCAACGTGCCTGTCTCGGCGTCTGACAGCGGTGTGTTAAAATGCACCGCTGGAGAGAAGGTCTGGTCTGTCACTGTCCCTGGGAATCCTGTCAGTTTTTGCTTTGCTGTTCTTTTTCTCGTCACATATTTTTAGGTCATGGAGTGAGGTACATCCAAGCCCCTAGTTGTAATACCTCCTCGGTGAATCATCCCTAGGAGTGTGACGAAGCACTCCTCTTTCTCACACTAGCTCTCAGGCTGCATTCCGTCCTCCATTTAGACAATAAGCATTTCCTGTGCTGTGTCACCACGGCGGTGGCAGCGGATGCTGTGTCATGCCTGCCTTTGGCACCGTGTGGATATGAACCCACTGGCTTCTGGCCCTGCTGTGACCACTCCCAGGGCTGCTCATCCTCTGAGGTCCCTCCTCCTGGGAGGCTCTCTTTTCTGAAGCAGGCTGCCTCGAGGCTTTGCAGCTTTAAAACAGTGTGGTCTGTCTTCACCGGCTGGGAACGCAGAAGCAGCTTTAACGCGAGGACGCCCGCCTCGCCTCCCTGTGGAGAACTCCCAGCAGTTACACCCCCAAAACTCGCTTCTCTCTCCCGCTCACTATTTTCATTCTGGAACACTCAGGAGACACATGGGGGGACCTGGCCGCCCGTGACACTCGCCATCTTCTACCTTCTCCCCAGACCCCTGACTGCGCCCCCGGGACCACCTTCTGGCCCCCGCCTCCCGAGTCCACACCGTCCTCCTGCACCCTTCGTGACCGCCACCCATCGCCGCGGCTGCTGACCGGTTCTCTTTCAGGGCCACCTCTCTGGTCATTTCTGTGTCGGATGAATGACATACACCCCCTGGTCCTGTCCCAGAGCTGTGGGATTTACAGGTCCAAACCTCTCTACAGTCTCACGGCCCTTCTCCAGTGCCTGAGGCTGCGTCCCCACGAAGCCCCTCTGCGGACAGGGTCTCCCTAGGACCTGGGGCAGCGGCAGCCACAGGAACGCAGAGTGTGGCTTGGCCGAGGAGACGCACCCGCTCATTCTTGTCCGTGCAGAACAGCCGCGTGTGATGCCTCTTCTGGACCACGATGAAGGTGATGCCCGGCTGGTAATCCTTCTCTAGCTTGATGCACGCCTCCCGGATGGCCAGTAACTCGTGGTGGAGAACCTGGGGGCAAGAGAGGCACGCCTGAGGCTGTTAGGTTTTTACGGGCTCCGGCTACCTGAAAATAAACCCCCGAATAACATCTACCACTTGACGAATATCGGTAGGTAGGTCTAGTTCCGCCGGCCCGCTGTCAGCTGGGTGCCTTTGCCTTTCTGGGCCTATTTCTCCTCATTTATACGATGGAGTGAATGATACCCAGGTTTCGTGCTAAATGCTTTAAATGAGATGATACATCAAAATGATTAGCACAGAATCCGAATGTCCTAAGTGCTCAATAAGTGGCACCTGCCATACACACACGGTAGCAAGGAGGGACCATGGAAGACACAAATGGGAACACACTGATTCAACAACTTGTTTTTTTGTGTCAGGACGGAGAGGATCTAGTAGAAAAAACACCGGCTTAGGAGTCGGAGCTGAGTTCACATCCTAAGTCCACCACTAAGGAGCCATGTGGCTTTCGGGTGGCCGCGTACCCTTGCCGATCCTGCTTTTCACTTTTAAAATGGGGACATGCTACTTCACGAATTTGGTGTGAAGACTAAAGTCACGTGAAGAGCAAGCACGTGGCATGTAAGCCCCCGGGAGTTAGGGTACAAGGGTGGTGACGACACCATCTCATCCCCCCATCTGCCATCAGAGACAGAAGGGCAGGTGACCCATGGCGTGTGACGAGGCTGATTACAGGGACCATGCACCTGAGATTTTAACTGTCCTCATTAAATACTGCATTATGACATCTCAAAAACACGTCAGGGGTTCTGGGTTCAGAAACCCCAGTTGGGTGCTCCTGTAAGACACTGGGCATGTTCATGAGTGACAGACAGAAAGGCACAAACCCTCCTCTCTAGAAGCAGTGACTGTGACAGAGGGAGACAGGGCTGGGAGCTCAGAACGCTTCCAGCCACAGGGAGCCCAGGTTTAATACAAGAAGCGCGCTCAAGATAGGCTGGTGGCCGCTGGACGTTGGACCCGCCAGGGACGGCACGGGAACCAGTGGTCAGGGAGCGTCTATTCTATCGTCCTCGCCAACCGCAGGACAGTGGGACCAGCTGCTGCTTCTGCTCTGGACCAGGAAGGCAATCGCATCGTGCCTTGTCGGGCGGCACCAGCCTGTGTACCGGGCAGCCCGGGGCCCCAAACACACCGGGAAGCCCTCGGGGTGCCCTCCTGCTGGTGGGTCTCCTGCAGCCTCAGATACGGGCCCCACACCCCACCCCAGCCTCCGCTAGCGTCTGCCAGCGAAGCGTATGTTCAGGATGTGGAATGTGTGTTCGGCACATGGAGTGTGTCCCCAGCCACGTGGAGACTCGGAGAGAATGAACCTCCCGAGACCCAGGCTGGGACGGGTCACTGCTGCCCACGGGCGCTCTGCTCTCCGTGTCTGTGGTGGCGCCGCTGCCTCCCAGACAGCTGCCCAAAGCTGTGACCCTCATGCCACCCTCCCTCCGCAGCCAAACAGTGCTGGGGGTCCTGCTGACATTGCTTCAGAAGAGGCTCCCACAGCCTCCCCGGACCCCCCGTGGTCCCACCTGCCTCTGCGCCCTCCACGTCCAGCCTGCCCCACAGCGCTGCAGCCCACCAGCAGCACCCCGTGCTCCAGCCTGCCCCGGCACCGCCAGCTGGGCACCGGGACCCAAAAGCGCCAGCCCCTGCCCGGCCCACCCCCCGCCCCTGGACCAGAGGAACACGGGGACAGATCGCCCACTGCACCGCCCCTCCCGCTGGAGAACCCAGAGGCTGCTCCGCGGGAAGACCGCGTGAATGGGGGACACGCGGGGACAGAGGGACAGCCAGCGTCGCCCACCTGCTGGAACTGCCCCTCGGAGACCCCGTCGCGGTAGAAGATGATGCGGGTGGGCTTGAAGCGCGTGGACTTGTAGAACTGGATGAGGAGCTCGCGCACCATGGCGGCCAGGTCCTGGATGATCTCCTGGCGGTGCTGCTGGACCCGCACGGTGGCGCAGTAGCGGTTGGGGTGGGCGTCCATGCTGCCCACGACCTGTGGGGCGGGGCCGGGTGCGTGTCAGAGCTGCCGGGAGCCGGCCCGGGGCGCCCCGGGCAGGCGCGTCTCCACCCCGAGCTTCACGCCGCGGCAAAGCGACAGCGACCTGTCAGATGCCGGTGCCACCTCTACACTCTCCAGTACGTGGCACAGCGTTCGCACACCTTCCGAAGAACGAACACTTGCCCAAGGCACCCAGCGGAAGACAGGCGACTATTCCGCACCCTCCCCTGTGAGAGCAGACGTGGCTGTTACATCCGCCCAAGGAAGCCACCTGGGGACACCCTCCCCGGTCTTTACAAAGCATACTGCTTTCTCAAAGAAGCCACTCACACACCAACGCACGCCCCCCAAGACTCTGACCCCTGGGAGTGGCAGGGCCCCCCAAAGGCACACTGGCCTGTGAGCCCCTGTCCAGAGGGAGCTGATGGAACAGATAGCAAGAGCCACTGCGGCACCAGGCTGTCCTGTGCTGGCCTCCCACATCAGATAAGGAAAGGGCCGAAGGCACCGAGCGAAGCAAACGTGCCGTGGCCGGGGGCGGGGGTTGTCTGAGTCGCCGCCCGAGTAACAGGTGCAGAGCGGGTGCTGTGGGGATGGACGTCGCCGAGGGGAACCCCGGAGGCTGCAGGCCGTCTCAGGATCTGAAGCGCCTCGGGGAGCAGTGGGCTGCCGGGCGGTGGCCCTGCCCACGCGTGTGCCTCCAGCTCCTCACCTGAGACCCTTTGGGGACATGTACGTGTCTGTGGCTGCTCTAGAAAGAGCTGCTACGTGGAGGGAAGCAGCACACGAGGACCCCACGGGCGTGGCCGCCCCTGCCACCCTGCAGCACGGGCAGGACGCCGCTGTGAACCCACCCTGACCTCGGGCGCCTAGAGCGTATTCTCCGCTGCTCCTCCCGGGCACGGAGCTCGGCCTCTGAACTCCGTGCTAAGTGGGGGAACGAACGCTGACCTCGTCAGATAAGCAGCCTACGTGGTGACGCGCCCGGCTCGGTGCCCGACTTGTAGCAGAAAGTGCCAGCGTTATTCATCAGCCTGCAGGACGCACGAGCCCCCCAGGTGGCTCCCGACCAATGACGATACACGACAGCAGTCCCCACTGGGGACGATGGTGACGTGCAACCCCGTACCTGGCCTCCTTCCCACCACTCGGCCTTGGCTGCAGAGCACTGGGGTGTCCCACGGAAGAGGACTTTGTGGCGGCAGAGCCCGTGCTCTGCACTCACGTTTAAATCCACAGCACTCGGACAACGCGCCTGCCTCATCCTCGTGAACAAAAGGCCACGGCCACCACCACGCCGCCCTCCCCGGAACAGCCGCCCGCGTGCGGAGGCGAGGCCCAGCCCGAGGGGAGCGGATGGGCGGCCGGGTGTTCGGCGCTGTGAGCACCTGCGAGACCAAGGCCGCCGCACCCCTCCTGGACGGCACCCTCCAGGTCAGAGCGAGGGGAGGGGCTGCGGCTGAAGCGGGTGACCCAGCTAATGCGTCACTTCTAGGGGACTGAAAGCGGATGGAAAAGGAGAGACGACCTTTAACTCCGGTCTGTCTGGCCGTTTACGTTTGGCATTTTGTAACCCATGGAGGCCCCTTCCCCGGGGGGCTGCCGACCCGTCAGGTGTCGCCAGGATGGCAGGTGGCCGGTCACAGGATGACGGCCCCTCACGGGGGCCCTCGTGTGCTGACAGGTCGGGTTGGGCCTTGGACAGTGCTGACTCTCGCTGTCCTGAGACGTCCTCATCCACCTGCAGTGCCCCCCGCATAGCTACGTTCCATGAGACTCTGATTTCGCCAGCTGCACTAAGGAAGTCTGGAAGCTCCAGGCATCCAGCCGAGTGGGACCGCGTCCCCTCCCACAAGCAGCTCGGGGATGGACGTCGCCGAGGGGAACCCGGCAGAAGGCGCTGACACTCACGGCAGCGATGGAGGGCTTCTTCCCGTCCCCGGCGGGTGGGTGAGTGACGTCGGCCCCCAGGAAGATGACGGGCTGCTGGAACACGGGAGGCCTGCGGGGGGAAGCGGGAGCGTCAGAGGCCAGGGCTCGGACACTGCCGGGCCCCTGACGGTCCCGGTGCCATCGTTACGTGTGACGAGGGTACCGTGGTTATTTGTGTTCAGAGTCCCACACACACAGAAAACCTTACAGGTGAATGACACGAGAACCCAGTCGGGGGGGCGGCGCAGGGGGCGTGGGGTAAACCAGACTGCTCAGGCACTGCCGCCTGCTGACCAGCGTCCGGGAGGTGAGGGTGCGACCTTTGCACATACTAGAAATTTCCAAAATAATTATATAAGAATAAATAAAGTCCACAGTGTGTCAGTCAATCCTGGACTTGCAACCACACCAGTCCAGGGTGCCTCGCTGGTGCGCGGGGCTGGACCATTCTTTGGGGGTGGGACCGTCCTGTGCGTCAGCATCCCTGCTCTCTATCCACTAGACGCAGCTGCACCCCAAATGCCTCTAGACGTTGCCACACGTTCCCGGGGGGGCAGAGCCACCCCGGCTGAGAAGCACTGCTCTGAGCTCCCCGCCCCGCCATCTTTTAAAGGCTGACTGTCCTCCAGCCGTGGCTTTCCTGCGAAGGCAGCGTGGCCGGGCTGCAGACAGCGCGCAGGTCGCTGCACATGTGGCTGTGCCTTCTGGAGCTCACTCTGTGCACTGCTCTCCTCGCCCAGAAGTGGGGACGGTAACGCTTCCTGTCCTCGGGGTCGTCCCGAGGACTGAACGCACTCACGCACGTCACTGCTTTCCTGCCCAGAAGTGGGGACGGTAACGCTTCCTGTCCTGAGGACTGAACGCACTCACGCACGTCACTGCTTTCCGAGGGCCAGGCGCCCCACGCACACTGGGAGTGGCTGGTGTCACTGTCACCCCGGCCAGCGGCCAGCAGCATGGTGTGTTTGCTGACTGGGGCAGGAGACGGGTGTGTGGGGAATGCAGCTCAGCGAGACTCCAACTCGACAGGGCCTCATGCGCCGCCGCCCCCCACACTCGTGTAGGAACGCCCCGGCCCGAGGTGAGGTGGGGAGGGGTGCGGTGTGTTCCCATCATGTCAGCGTCCCCTCCCCAGCACGGTTCCACCCATGTCTGGTGGCTCCGGGGCTCCCCGGGAGGCATCGTAAGGCTGCCTGCTCCCCGCTTCCCAAGCGTGGCACTCACAGGCACTGGACACTCCATGTGTTACTGTCACCATCCTGTCTCCGCAGAGGGGCACGGGCTGGGCGGAGACACGGCCCACAACCGTGCTGACCGCCCAGCCTCACATCCCTGACCGTGAGTTCGGGAGGCTCTTGACGGGTCCTGCCAACCCCTCTCCTCACCCTTCAGGCGCCCGCTCCGTCCTCACTGTCCGCCGACGGTGAGAGCAGTGACGAGGGCTGCGGGCGCCACACCTCCCGCCCACAGCGCCCGTGCTGAGCCCCCGACCCCATAGCGCCCACCTGCCGCTGCCTCCTCCCACCTCTGCCTCATTCCACACACAGGCACAGACATGGCCTCCAACAGGCCACATGGCCCCCGCCCACCACATGGCCCCCAACAGGCTACACGCCCCTGCCCGCCACATGGCCCCCGACAGGCCACACGCCCCCGCACACCACATGGCTCGCGACAGGCCACACGGTCCCCAACAGGCCACACGGCCCCGCCCACCAGTCGGCCCCCAACAGGCCACACGGCCCCCGCCCGTGGACGCTGCTCTCCTCCCTCCGCCTCCTCATCTCAGTGGCCTGGGGAGCACCTCGTGGCAACGCTCCCGGAATTAGCTGAACCACTCACTGCCTCCCAGTGCTCAGCCTCCAACCAGGCTCCACGCTGCCATGGCAACCAGACTCCTCTGTGCAAGGTCACCAGCGACGTCCGTGTTGTCCGTGGTCCAGCCTCAGACCTCATCAGACTGGGCCCAGCAGCACCATGTGACACAGAACACGCCACCTCTGGGATCCAAGACCCACCCCTCTCTCCCTTCTTCCCAGGCTCCATTGCTGGCTCCTCACCCCACAACCTTTTAACCCCAGACTCCCTGGGGAGGAGGGCTGGGATTTCCCTCCTGTCTATACCCTCCCCCGACGAGCCTCGCCAACCTCGTGGCTTTAAATACCACCTCTGCGCCATGGACCCCTAAACCTACAACCCCAACGCCGACCTCCTGTTTTCCCTTGAGGGCCGACGGAGGCCACCATGCATCCCCTGGGCCCCCTTACCCAAGGGGCTGGCTCCTCTCCCCACAAGCCCAGGAACAGGGGGCCCCGGACACACCCCGAGTTCTCCTCTTCCGCTCACAGCACAACTCAACCCGTCAGCCAGCCCTGCGTCTCCGACTCAAACACCCTCATTTCCGGGCGCCCACACTCCTGCCACCAGACATCCTGGGGATAACAGAGGCCTGTGGCTCCGCTGCACCTGGAGCGCACTGCACTCACGAACCTTCGGTGGCCGCCTCCTGCCCGAGGGAGTCACCGCTGTGGCCCCAACTCCAGGCCCACAGGGGCGCTCGGCGCACGCACAACCTGCCGACTGAGCGCAGGTGTCTCCGGCGACCACCTGCCCTCGACAGGTCCTGTTCACCCCCGGGACGGGGCGCGTCTGATGACCCCTCCCAGCAGGACCAGAACCCGAGGTCACGGCTATCAGACCGCATTCAAGTCCTTTCCGCTTGACCACACTGTCTCCTAATAAGTTCAGTGGACCCTCCCCAGGGAACGGCGTCGCCCCACGGAATCACACGGTGAGCGCGGCACGCAAGGCGGGAGGGGCGGCCTTACCTCCCCTGGGGCAGCAGGATGTTGTTCACGCCCCCCAGCTTGACGTTGATCTTCAAGCAGAGGTTGGACAGCGTCTGCGGCGTGGTCCGCTGCACGTTCTTCATCTGCACACACTGCGTGGCCATCCCCAGCACCGTGTCCCCCACGCGCTTGACCTCGGCTGTGGAGCACACAAGGCGCATGTGGGACAGTCCTCGCTGGCACGCCCCCGAGCTGGCCCTCGCACCCCGCCCGCCCCGGCGGAAACTGCAGACGCGATCGAACGCACACGAGCGCCCACAGCCGCCGCGCTGGGCCTTTCTGCCCGCCCTGCCGGTAGCCGAGCCCAAGCAAGACGGTGCCTGGCAGGCGGGGAGAGGCGGGTCTGCGCTGGCCCATCTGCCGGCCTGCGGAAGCCTCACCCCACTCAGGCCGGAGGCCGGGCGGGCGTGGCCCACTCGTCATGAAGGAGTGAGGACCATTTCAGGGGCCAATCTGGACGGCAGGCGGTGCGGGCGAGCCCGGCCGGGACCCAGGGCCTGGCACTCCTGGCGAAGAACACCACCTCCCGCCACAGTGCCCGCCGCCAAGAGCGAGTGCTCGAGGAGTTAAAAATAAACACACTGGAACCCCGCACGCCCTCGGCCACGGCCGGCCCGACATCAAAGAGCGAGCTGGGCCCACACTCTCTATTTCTGGCTCTTCCATGAGGCAACTGGCACCTGCTCCCTGGGCAGGCCTGGGGACGGGTGGCTCCCGGGGGAGTGATAGGAGAGGCCTGATGACATCCTCGTTCCTTCGCTTCTGGATCCATAAGTGGCTGGGGGAGCACTTGTCTCCATGTCCGGGGACCCACCCGGCCAAGTCTGGCTTTGCCCACGGCGCCCACGCCCCACAGGGCCCCGTCCCCAGAGCCCGCCCCATCAGGAGCCCCGGCCTTCAGCAGACCTCGAGCAGCACACACCGCCTGTGCCACAGCCACCTGTCTGCATGGCACCCCCGCCGGCCTGGGGACAGCCCGAACACCAGCCCGGGGCCTGGTAAACCCGAGCTGAATGCCCCGGCAGAAAGGGCTCTAGTGAACTTCCAGAGAATTCTGAGCTGCGCCCAGTGATCACACGTGGAAGATCAGGTCATAGCAAGAGCTGGTGACGGCCCCGTGTATGCCGGACGACTGTCCGCACCCAGCCAACACCCGTGCCGGGCGGTGGACAACCACAGCCACGCTGGCCTCCAGGAACGGCGGCCTTAGACAGGACTGCACGGGCGGCCTGAGCATCTGCTCGGCCATGATCAGAAGCCGCCCTGGTGTTCCTAGCGCATGGGTGGGCCAGGAAGGGGCACTGCCTCAGTGTGGCAAAGCGAAGGGGGCCAGGCCACAGGGACCACGCACGGAGGCAACAGCAGCTTCCGAGGGCCGGCGGCCCGGCCAGAGGCCTACCGTAAACAGGGGTCTTGCCCGGCAGGATGACCACCACCAGCTGGAGGCCGGCGTACGTGTTCTTCAGGTGCCTGAACATGGGCTCCACGCTGTCCGCGCCCTGTGCGTATTTGCAGAAGCACGGCTGGCCCTGGATGGGCATCCCGGCGTCTCGCGAGATCTTTCTGAGCTGCTCTGTGAAGGACCTGGAAGAGCAGGTTCGTGACCCTGAGTGCACTGGGGGGGCCACGAAGTGAGCCCGGCCAGCGGTCCTCAGCAGTGGGCACAGCGTTAACAGAACCAACCCGGAACCGATTTCATCGAGCACAGTCTAAATTTAAGTCCTGGACAAAGCCGCGTCAACACGTCAACTCACAGAAAAGGTTACGTGTGCAAAGCGTACATGTAGGTTACTGGAAAGACACTGGTGGACACTGTGCCACGACAGAGCAGAGACTGCCAACTGCACCCGTGTTGGCTCAGCAGCCGTGACACCCCCAGTGCAGAGCGACGCGACCTAAAGCCACGCACGGAGCCACTGCCGCCCACTGGGCAGGCCGGGCCGCCCTGAGGTCTGTCCAGACACACCCGGCGCAGTCGCTCCGTGAATGCC
>NW_006436294.1:5779370-5783829 GCF_000325575.1 Pteropus alecto
TCCCCGTGGACTCTTCTCCCCAGTTATTCTCGTGTGTACAACTTGGAGACTCGGATGACATAATCGTGGCAGAAAACAAAACCACCCAAGCTAGAGTAGCACCCGCAGCTGCCGCCAACAGGCCCTGTGCAGTCAGGGGCGGGCGGGGGACAGATCAACGGCCTCTATTTTAAGCTTAGGAGTAAAAATAACGTCGCCTTCTACAGTAAGGGGAAGGACACGCCGGTCCCACCTGGCCAGTTAGCGCTCCGTCTCCCACACAGCAGTGCAGTTAGAGATGTACGTGCCCACACCTGCATTACATCTACACAGAATCCACCTGGGGACCACCTAGCTCCAGACACAGAGGGAATGAACGGGCCCAGGACAGAACACGGCGCGGGGTGGGGTTGGGGGCGGAACCCAGGGTCCAGACTCCAAGCCGCGGTGGGCTCTGTGGGGCACGGGCCAGGGCAGGCTCCCACAGACGCCTCTCGCCGTAGACACTGGACCCTGAGAACTTTCTGAGAGCTGCGGCCTCTCAGAATCAGAATTTACGGGCCGTTTCCCCTCCTGCCTCCACTTGAGAGAGGTGAGAAGCAGAAGCCTTCCTTTCGCCGGGGGTCTGTCCGGCACAGAGGCCGCTGCCCCGGCTGGGCCCGCTGCGTGGCGAGGGCTTCCGGCACGGTCGGCCCCGCACCTGGGCTGCCTGGGCAAGGGCGGGGAGGGGCGCAACCCCAGAACAGAGCGAACCAAAGCCTCGGCCCCTCGGCCCGGCTGCTGGCGGCGACGTTTAATCACTCCCGACTGGGGCGGGAGAAACTCTCACTCTCCCGTTTCTCCGTGAAGCTCTTCCTCAACCGGGCTTCGCTTTCTCTTCAGTGACTTACAGAAAAGTGAAGCTACAGCTTCAAAAACTAAGTTTCGGTCACTGAATCCAATTTTCTCTTCTGCCTCTAATTTTTAAGCTCCCTGTTCCTTCGCTATTTTGTGTCTCATCTGATCAATGCGGCTTCTTTCTCCACACTCCCTCCAGCAAGGGGGCGGGAAGTCGAGGTGGCATGGAGGTGCCCGCGTCCCCTGGGGTGCTGCTGCTCCTTGACAGGGAGAGGCTGCCAGCCCCTGCCATCCACGCCGAGGCCCCGCGCCCCAGTCCCCAGTCCCCAGCCCCACGAACGGCGGGCCTTCCCAGCAGGCCCCACCCCTGCCCATCCGGGACTCGTGTCCCGCAGGCAGGCTTACTTGAGGTGGACCTCCGTGCACTGGCGCTGGGGGGCGAAGCAGGCAATGGCCCACACCTTGATCTCAATGCCCGTGTGAAACTGCTTGTTCCTCATGTCCCAGACGCCCTGGACGGGGGTGGCGATCGCTTTATTCTGCAAATGGCAAGATGTCTAGAGTGAGAACGTGGGAAACAGAGTTCTCTGACCTTGGATTCTGTTACTGTGCCTACTGCTGCTGGTCCCCTGAGCAGGTGGTCCCTAGGTGTTTGCAGGATGGAGGACGGATGGACAAATGGATTCAGGAGGAACAGGTGGGTGGACGGAAGATAGATGCGTGACGGACAGCGGGATGGATGGGTGGATGGATGGACAGACGGACGAGAGGTGAATGGAGGATGGATGTGTGGATGAGTGACCCCCGCGCCCACCGACCAGGGCGGGACGGGGCACCCATACAAAAGGAACAGTACCCGACAGTTAAAAAACACATGACACCATCTCCAAGATCTCCATGAGCTCCTAGGAAAATATTACGTAAAAAAAAAAAAGGCAAGGCACGAAAGTGTATTTAACATGCTATTTGCATAAGAAGAGGTGAAAAAAACATGTGAGTCATCCCTGGGCAATTTTACAAAGGAAAAATATAACACTGATTACTTCCTGGGGAGCACCCGAGAGCTAGGAAAAAAGAGACCTCTTCCTATAATTCTTCTGTACTGTTTGAACTTTGAAACAGTAGAAAAACAAACAAAACAAAAACTTGTGTTTTGAAATAAGGAGGAAAAAATCCTACAAACGGAACCACACTAAACCTTGCTACAGGCCCTAAGGACAAGAGTAAGTAGAGCACTGCTTCCCCCACGTTTGCAGACGGACCCAGCGACCTTGACCTCGACCTTGGGAGCTGGGGGCCCAGCCCTGCCCCTTCCCCACCCCAGATGCCGGGCTGTGCAGCCACCAGCAGGCCAGGGGAGGCCTTTTCCATGAGCTCTGCAGGGCGCAGTGGTCAGGACACCTCCGAGTTAAGTACTGATAAAAGCTAGTGGGTCAAAGGGCAAAAACAGACCCCTCAGGTGACTAACGAACGGCTGTGTCTGTCACCAAGCACCTCAAACACAAAGCTAAGCCACAGAAAAGCAGCGTAAGCTCCTGGGAAATAATTCATCACCGGCCGACAACAAACGATGATGCTTTCCAAATTTTGATGGCCTACTAAAAACTACCTTTTGAAAGATAGAAGATAATTCTGAAAAATTTCAAAAAGGGCCAAAGAAACGCAGTCCCCTATGGAGCCCCAAGACTCTCACGAGACCCAGACTGAATCACGGTCAGTCCACCCCTCTGGGGGTGGCTCCAACCTGGAAGGGGTGTCGCCTGCGTCTGCTCCGCCATGGACCTGCGGACGCACACCCCAAATGCCCACCAAGCGCTGGCCCGGCCCAGCCCTGACCGTACCCGGCCCCCGTAGAGGATGGAGGGAGGCTGCAGGACCCGCCCCGTCACGTCTGTCATCTCGTCTTTGACCATGATTCCAAATTCCCGGACGTACGGATCCGTGTTGAAACTTGCACTTCTCATCTTGAAAGAGAGAGAAAGAAAGACACAGAGTCAGGGGCAGTCGGCTTCCTCCCAGAAGACGCGTCTGTCCAAAGCATCGGGGAGGGGGGCCCCTGCCCGGGGCACCCTGCGTAGGATCCCCAAGGGCGTGCCCTCCCGAGCACTGGCCCCGAGGACGTGCCGCTCACCAGCTTGCTAATCTCTTCCTGCCGATCGGGCGCCGACCTGGCCGTCGCTCGGATCATGGTTGAGGTCTGATTGTCGGTCAGCTTTTTTATACATCTCTGTCCCGCCACGATGTTACAGACCTGCGAGGAGGACGCACAGGCGTCAGCGCCAGTGCCGGGGGAGCGGGCGCCGGCTCTGCCTGCGACACAGTCACTCCTCACGCGCCACACGAACACCGACGGTCCCTGACACCCGCCAGGAAGGGCACGCCTGCACGAGCTGCTCAGGGGTCCTGCGCCTGACGACGGAAAGGCCCCGAGTATACCCAGTGGGACACGAACCCAAAGGGGACTCGCCCTGGCACAAGAAAGCACAGCCTGGAGCCCCCCACCCACATGGGGGGCCTAGAAACCGCCACCCACACGGGGCGGCGCCACCTCCCACAGCTGGGTCTCGCGGGGCTCTGTGTCTTTGGGAGCTGGGAATGCAGAGCCTGCCGATGCGAACAAAGCCCACCTTCAGGGCCACGGCACGGGAAAACCAGACCCAGGCCCCAGGTACCGGGCTAACGGGACAAGTGCTCAGAGTTTAAAACTAACGGAAAAGAGTTAAAACTCCTGTGTCAGTTCAGCATTTGATCTTTCCCTCGGCAAGCCTTTTTCAAACCAGAAGTGAATTTTAGACAAGAAATCAAAGAAACCGTGTACTTTCTCCCGTGTGCCAGGGATGACACACGCTCACGGTCTCCACGTGATCCTAGGAGAAGCTGCCCAAACCCGACTTATCGCCGGGGAAACTGAGGTGTGACGATATCCGTCAGCCTGCTGAGCTGCCGCGGTGGCAGGGGTGAGTTTGGACCTGGCGTGCCGAGGGGGCCCTGCCCGTGGAAGTCCTGCGACCCACCCGGGGGGCATGCAGGAGGCAGGACTTGCCTCCAGGGGCAGGTAGGTGTGCTTCTGCTCCTGTCCGACCTGCAGACATGGCAGGTGGGGATAGCGCAGGGCCAGCTTGTGCCTGTCCTTGAAGTACTGGGCCACCGTGCACTCCACCGTCTGCCCGCTCTCCTGCTGCAGTGGGAACCTAGGGGATCAAAGAGCTGGCTCAGGCCCAGAGGACCCCAGGGCCCGTGGGGACAGGCGGCAGGGCCCGCTCACCTGCGGCCTCCTTCTCAGGGCGGAAGGAGCGGGGAGGGGTGAAGCCTGGGGGCAAAACTTCAAAGTCCCTCCCGGGGGCCCAAATCGGATATGTCCTCTGGGTCACCTGAAATATTCCCGAGCTCCTAATCTTTCATTTTACCTCTTGGAAGATAAAAGATACCTACACACCTATAATATGCAGTCATCACACGACGCACTGCACCTAGCGTGTGTAAGACATTTGGGGTAAATGAAGCCGAATCCAGAAAGAAAGGCGTATGGCTTCCCAGCCGGCCGTGGGCCCAGACTGGCTCCCCGCCGTCCGCCAGCCGAGTGCTCCGTGCGCCCACCCCGAAGGGCCCGAAGCCTCCCAGGGTGGGGGAGGAAGCAGGAGCT
>NW_006436294.1:5783959-5808042 GCF_000325575.1 Pteropus alecto
GTCTCGCCCTCCTGCTCCGCGGGCTCTGGACAGCCTGTCTCCAGTGCCGAGTGACCGACCAGGCATGGTCCATGGAATGACCGTGAAATAAACAAGCATGTGTCCCCGGGGCCCCGGGGCCAAGTCCATCACTTCTCCCCGAAACGAACACACAGCCTGAGACGGCCCTGAGTCCTTGTGGCCAGTGATGACGTGGAGTTGCACGTCGAACCATTAACTCGTTTCCCATTCAGAAAAACAGCGTGGCTCGCCCCCAGTGTTCATATGACATTGCGTAGGGCTTGCCACGTTCAGCAACTAAATTACTAAACACAGAATGTCATCAACAGAAACGATGTCATTTGTTTCCAAAGACCATCGCTGTCCTAGAGCAACATGAAAACAGGAACGAAAGCGAGATAACCTGTGGCAAAGTTTGGGGGTGAAGTCAGGACTGTGATCCCCGAGTTATCTCGGGGTAAACACTACAGCCGCCAGCGCCGCCGCCGAGTGTTCTCGGGGCAGATCGCCCGGCACAGGCGGCAGGTCCCGCTGGGCCCGCGAATCCGGCAGCGCCCGCTGACGCCCTGCCACCCCCCAGCGCTGGCCCAGCCTCGAGGACTAAAGACTAAAGGACCGTCTCCCCAGTATCACCCAGGGGAAGGCGACAGGGCGCCCCCAGCCCGGCCACACAGGCGGGCCCCCCGTCCTGTCTTAGGCAGAGTCTGGGATCCACTGAGCTGCAGGAGTAGTTCTGGGATCCTAAAAACTGGATGGGATCATCCTTTCCCCAAGAGTCGGCGTCCCCGAGGCAGGGCGCCCAATGACCCTGAGGGCCGGAGTGACAGTGGCGGGGACACTGAGGGCCGGAGTGACAGCGGCGGGGACCCTGAGGGCCGGAGTGACAGCGGCGGGGACCCTGAGGGCCGATGGGGGGCGGCGGTTACGTTTGGTGGCTGGCGGGCCTCCGGGTCACGTTGCAGACGCGGTACTTCCTCTTCATCTGCCCGCAGTGCGTGATCTCCACCTTCAGACCTGGCGACACAGGACAGCGCGCTTCAGCGTCCAACCCACCTGGCCTGGGGTCCAGGCCCACCTCCTGACCATCCCGACATCCAGAACGTCAGGGCGTTCTGGAGCAGCTGGGGGAGGGTGACACCCGGGCTGGCCCCGTGTCACCCATGAGGATGCAAGGCCACAGTTGGGACACTGTTCTTAAAGAGACGAGGACAATGTGGGCTCAGCCTGGAGGCCGGTGGCTGCCACCACGGCTTTCTGTGCCTCCTTTGGGATTATTTTTAGCAGGAGCACCGCTGATGGCCTTTAAAACGCCCTCGAGAAGGGACAGGTGCAGGGGGCCGTAGAGCGATGGGCACCTGCCAGTTCTCTGCCGACGGGCAGAAGGCCCAGGCCAGGGCACTTTGCTCGGGTGGCGGTCAGGCGGGGTGGGTGTGACGGGGCCAGGGGTGAGCGCGGGGAGGAGGCACACCGCCATCTACGAGGTCGAGAGACACCCCCACCTTGCTGCTGCCCTCGGGTGCCGACTGACGGCGGTGACGTCACCTGGCCACCACCCGCGCCTCACCCCACACAGAAAGCCGCTCGCTTAGGATGCTCTGATTGGAGGCGACTCGCCTCCGAGCTAACGCGTCTGACAGTGACTCTGCCGCACCCCAAGACTCAGGAAGTGCGGCAGGAGCAGGACCCCAGAAGCCCCGGGCAGTTACTAACCTTTGATTTCTTTGGTAAACTTGACCCTTTGGGAATCTGTCAGAGGTTTTTGTTGTTCTTCAATACTTTTAAAATCCAAAACTTCACACACAAACTCGATTACTGGCTGTGCCTTATAAAACGCGGTTGCTGAGACTGGAGATGGGAAAGGGAGCAACGGAAGAGAAGCGTGAGCCGGGGCGGCCCGACGGTGCCCGCGACACGGCCGAGCACCGACGGCTCCGGGGCGCCCGCCGCGGGCCGGGGGAGGAGCGTACCTGGCTCCGTCCTCACTCTCCGTCGAGTTCACCTTGGGGCCTGGGAGGTGAGACAGAGCCGGGGTGGGGGCGGGGCGGGTCCCACCCGGTCACGGGCTCCCCCCTCTGGTCAGGGGCAACAGCAAGAGGCCGGCGGAGTCTAAAGCCTGGCTCTGCAACGACAGCTAGGTCTGGAAAACACCCAGCAGAGCGCGAGGCCCGTACGGCTTGGGTGTCTGGCCTAGATCTGAGGTTCATCATGCCCCTGGTGCCCCAACGGAGAGAAAGCGAGTCCCCCGAGAAGGGCAGTGACCCCCAACCTGAAGGATCCAGAAAGCCACAGACCGGGCGACCTGTGCTCGCACTAACCAGGCAGAGGACGCACATGAAAGGTGAGGGGGACGTCCACTCACCACCCCAAAAACCCCGATCCCGCCCAGCGGACACCCGTGCAGCCTCCGGAGCCGTCAGACACCCCAGGCTGTCCCCACGACCGCGGCCGTGGCCCTGCGGGGGGCTCGCTGCTCTACCCAGGACCACTGCCCTGACAGGACGCTCAGGTGAGGCACGCCAGGGGAGCCGCGGCACCTCGGCTCAGGCGCGGGCCGTGCTCGGAGCTGGCCCTCCCCAGGTCCTGGCCCGCCAGCCGGCCCCGGCTCCGCCGCACACAACCGGGCCACACTTACCGTCGATATTTAGCATCATTTTCCAAAGAGAAGGCCGGACGGACTGATGGAAGCCAAACCACACTTCTCGGCCCCCACCCAGGGGGTTGGAGCAGCCCTCGGACGCGGTGAAGAAGGAGCGGCCCACGGGGGTGTACCTGCCGAGAGAGACCCGTGTGGAAGGCAGCCGGGCAGCCCCGGCCGCTGTCTGTCCGAGTCCATCACGCAGGCTCGCGCGGGCCGTCCTGCCTCTGCTCCGTGCGGTCGTCAGACACCCCTCCGCCCAGGCCCACGCTGGACTCGGAGGGACGCCGTGCGCAGCGCAGACTTGGGGACACACGACCTCGACGCAGGGAGAGCGAGAGACGCTGCAACGCTGCACACGGGGTGGAGGCACAGAGAGCCTTCTCGTGCGAGCCGGGTCCCCCCCAGCCTGAGGTGGCTCACGCCCCCTTGGGGGGACTGTCACTGAGGGTCGGTGGGCTGTGAGCCGGAGACCACCTGCGAGCGGCAGGCGCGTCCCCCAGTGCAGTGGCACGGACAGTGCCTGGTCACCGGGACGCGACGCCGCTAAGGATTCCGGACAGGAGACGTGTCACTGAAGCAGTGACGTGTCCTGGCTGCCGGTGGCACCGTCGACCAGCTGGGGTACACGGCCCTTCTCACTCGCCCGACCTTACTGATCCTGCCTCTTTTTCTGTTATTTTCCCAGAATGAAAGCAGAGTTCCCTCCTGATTAGAAAAGAAACACAGTAACTCATTCAAAAGAATCCAGAAAATAAAAATCACAGTAATCTGTGCTACTCCCTCAAATGTATTCAACACTTTGGCAAACATTCTTCTAGATTTTTCTTGTTGCGTCTGCCGCCTTCCTGCCATCAACAGTTCCGAGTGGTAACAGGTTATGTGCTGGGGGCCCGGGGAGGGTGAGGAAGGGCAGACTCTGCCAGGAGGGGTGGCCTGCTCTATATTCGGTCATCGCCACCCAAGTCTGAAGACCGAGACCACCAGGGTCCCCTTTAAAACCAGGCGCAGTGCTTCGGGGGCCCTTCTCACACTCACGAAGGGACACAGGCAGCCGCGCTCTCCCCGCAAACCTCGGAGTTTTGGTCGGAATTGGGATAGTTTAGCATGAAGATGATGAGCCATTAGAGCATCACCTACCCTCCGTCCCAGCAAGTTCGGATGTGGCGGTCTGTGGCAAGACAGCGACCCCACAGATGAACACAGAAGTCGGAAGCATCTGTGTGATCTCCAGCCCTGAAAGGCCCTCGCATGGTGGGAGAGCTGGGACGTCGGCCCCCTGCCACCGGCCCCCGTGCGAAGGCGACAGAGGCCACACTACGTTCTCTCCCCACGTTGGCCCTGCTGTTACCCTCATCATAGAAACACCTGCACAACCGTCACCCCAACCCCGGGCCCAGCTCGTCCTTAGATGGAGCATCCGTGTTCTCCAGGTAACGCCAGGGTCAGAGCAGACGCTCCTCGCTCTCTGGACGGTCCCTGCCTCGTGGACGGTCCCCCGCCTCGTGCACGGCCCTCACCTCATGGACGGCAGATGCCTCATGACCACGTCCAGGGCCTGGATCGTCTCAAAGGGGACGCTGGGCAGCCGCCCCGAAAGTGCATCGTGTAACGCCTGCAGGCTCACGCAGGACACCCACTTGATGGACACCTTGAAGATGCGGTCTTTCCCCTCACCCGGCAGCGTGACCTCCAGCTCCACCTGTGAGGGGCGAATCACACGGTCATTCACGCTCCCCAGGGGCTCAGCTTCCAGAACACCCCCAGAGTGGGACACTCAGTCCTGCATCCGGGCACACACGTGTGGGCGTGTGCACGCCCCGCACACGCACGGGCACAGTGTCAGGAAGGACTGGGGACTTCTCCATCCACGCGTGTCTAGTGCTCACTCTGCCTGACGCCATGCCAGTGGCCACGGGCAAGGCAAGTGGTGAGACAGGTCTTCCCGAGGAGGCGGGGCCAAAGGGGGGTCGTGCTACTTGGCCCGGGGCGGCGGGTCAGTCCCTCTGAGGACGGGCCCAGGGAGGGGACATGGACATGCTGAGGCTGCTCCCCGGCAAAGGAAGGGGGCGTGGCAGCTCGTGGGGGGCCTGGGCCGTCCTCCCCAATGGCATTGAGAAAGCTGCAGTGGGTCTGGGGGTCCCCAACTTCTGGGCCCATTAAGAGTCGAAGCTAGTTCTGCCGTGACTGAATCACGAACAGTCTTCTCAACAGACATGTGATAAGACAGACAGCGAAACGCTGACAGCTCTGGGAGCGGCTGGGCGTGCACCCTGCGATCCCCTCGAACTTTGTCTGAGCAAACACGTTCCCAGTCAAACGTGGGAAGATGGTCGTCTGTGAAAGAAGAATGTGGGACCTCAGGGTGGCAGCAGAGGAGGGAGCAAGTGGTCCCACCTGTTCTGAAACGGTACCCCAAGGATCCGGAACAGGTGGCCGCAGAACGCCGGGCCAACTCCACAGCAGGCGCCCCTCGGCCCCGGAGCACGTGGCGAGCCTGAGGGCCGAGGTGACGCCGGCTGACGCCACCCTTCGCAAGCCCCTCTACCCGAACCGAGGCAGGATTCGGAGGGGGGTGTTTTCCTTTAGTAAAAGGTCCTCATATTTTTAACTAGATTCTAGTCCAGTCCCTTCTTGGCCCCCATAAAAAGGGAAGAGAATAAGCTCCAGGATCTACAACGTTCCCGCCAGACACGGTGTCTCGAGAGGCTGACTGGTGCGGGCATCTAACAGCTTAGGGACGATGGCGATTTTGGCAGAAATGTCACACCCCGTGGGGCAGGCTGACGCTGGGCTTCGGCTGTGACACAAGGCTGAGAACAGTCTGCGTGTCTGCCTGGGCTGCTGGCTGGCAGTGTCGGTCCACGCACCAAGACATTTGTCTGCAAACAGCCTGAAGCTCTTGGTCCCAGGGACACAGCACCCAAAGGGCACTGACTGGGGGTACCCAGGACGTGGTGCTCCCAGCCCTGTCACCTCCTACAGTCTGCCCACAGGCACGTGGCTCCACCGGGCTCCCCGTGTGCACTTGTGGGACGGGAGGGTAGCCCGTCCACCTCACAGAACACTGTGCCAACCGAGGCTGCCAGCACCCGTGACACGGGACACTACACTGGCGTCTTCTGAGCACGGACGACCGAATTACTAGCAAACGGCACCGATCCGGGGCCTAGAGAACGCTGACCACTGTGAGGATCAAGCTGCACAGGCCTAAGCCACACACTCGAGTCCCTTTGTGTGAAAGTCACCAGGTGACAGACCTGCAATGAGAAGCGTCCTGGTTTGCTGCCACCACACGGCTAGGACGCGGACAGGAAGCCACGCCATGAGGGACACGGGAGGCTGAGTGTGGGCCAGGAGCACAGATGCAGCTGCGTCTCCAATGGGGGCTTCTTGTCCAAAACGTGGCTGCCGTGCAGGCCGAGGCCCCGTAAACTCACTGCCATCTGTCACTGAGGAAGGAGTGAGCGTGGGGCAGGGCCCTGGGGCTGCCACCGCCAGGCTCCACGTTACGGGCCCTTTGCAGAAGGGGACGCGCAGGTAACATCTTGTTTCAGATGTACACAGAGAGCTGACAGCTCAAGGCTTCTATGATTTGCACAGCAACGAATCTCAAAAATGGAAGCATCGCCCCTCCAAGTTATCCAGGAAGAAAAACACGGCCGCGCCAGCACACTTAAGAGTTGTGCTGGGAATTCAGCGTCACCCTTGGCAGGTAACACCAGCAGGTACAGGAAGCGGCTGCTCCGTTAGGTTTAGGTGACACCTGCCTTCAATGGGCTGGTTGGCTCCAAGGTACCTTGACAAACGCGGCGTCACTGGAGGGACACTCAGCTCCGAAAGCCAGCAGGTTTAGCCCCAAATGAGAACAGACAGACTGAGCGGACCCTCTACCTGCACACCACCCAAGGGGGGGTCCCCAAGGATGGCTCCCTGCGCCCCCCATTCCTGCCCTTCCCTCCTTCCTATCCTCAAACCTCCTGACCCTCCAAGTGCAGAAGCGTCACCACCTTGGTCCCTGTGGCCCAATCCAGGGCAGAGGGGTGAACAGGTAGGGGAGCCAAGCAGCGGGCTTCATGCAAGGCCGCCTCCCCCACGGCGAATGCCTCCCGTGCAGCGGCTTTACTAATTCAAGTTGCACTGCGCATCTGGCCTAATGTGCCACCTTCTTCTAAGGAGGAGACGCTCACGCCCTCCCCGAATAAACGAAGAGAGGCTGCCGCCCAGGAAACTGCAGACTTGGGGCGTGAGCGAAGGCCCAGGGCTCCGGTCTCGCAAATCCCATCGTGTCACTGCTAAAACAGACCTAGCCGTTACATCCAAAATCCTGAGCAACGTGTGCAGCCTCCTCTGCCTCCCAGTCTGAGAAGCGAGGCATTGGCCTGGGTGGACTCTCAGCCCTAAGGGGAGGGACCTCTCCTTCCACACAGGGGCTGGAATCAGGCGGGTGGGCTAGGATTCCAGTAGGACAGCTTAAGAGCAGATGACAAGGGGCGCCTTCCTTGAGTAAGGGCTGTGGGACACAGGACACTCTGAGGGAGTGCACAGACCTGGACAAGAGCCACCTGCAGCCCCCATCCAGCCGCTGGCAGACACAGGGTTAACACAACACTACAGGATTTGCCCTCTTACTACAGAAGTGCCCACAATACCAAAAAAAAAAAAAAAAAAAAAAGCAAAACTTTATAGAAAAAGAGCAAACATAAAACAAAACAAAAAAAATGGTGGCACTTGGCCGCAAGATGTGAGTGCACGGGAACAGCAAAGAGGTAACACCCCATTCCAGCTCTCAGACGAAGAGGTCCGTTTCTGTGTGTCACAAATATTTGACAGAACCTTAAGAATGAGTGGCAGGAGCGGTCTGCAATCAGGAGACCCCCCGCTCACCAAACGCTGTGGCTCTGGGCAGGTCCTCTAAGATCACCTGAAAACAGGACAAGGACGGTTGGGATTAAACTTACGAGACACGAGGCGCCCACTAGGTACTGGGCGGCACCTAGGGAAGGCTACTGTGGCATCGGGCACACCAGAAACACCGAGGTTAGGGCGAGCTGCAGGCCCCTCAGCCCAGTAACAGCAACCAGCAGCACCTGCCGAGTGCGCACTACACCCCAGACGCAGCGAAGTACGAGATGCTGGCGACTCCAAGTCTGACGGGACCACTGGTTAGAGGTGCAGACGCCTCGGACCCTGAATCAGCCCCTGCAGGTGACAGGGGCCCAGGGCCACAGGACGCTTGTAAGGTGGAGACACTCGCCTTGGGGTGCACGCGCTCGTTCCGCTGGCGCGGAGACCTGGGAGGTCGTTTCTACGCAAGCTCCGCGTCTTACAGGTGCGGCCGCTGTGGCTGGCAGGGCGAGGCGGCCAGGCCGGCCCGAGGTGCCACCACGAGTAAGGGCGGAGCCAGGACTGCAATGAGCTCTGCTTCAGCCCGCGAGCTGTGCTGTCTGTCACCGTCTACAGCAACGCGTCTCAGATGGGGGTACCGCACTGCCTCCCACGCCCCTCCTCCTGCCCGATTATAAACCTGTACAGAGGAAACTGTCGACAGACTCCTTATGCTTCTCTTTCTTACACAAACTTTAAACAAAAACAAATGCACAAATTAAACACCAAGCTTTATCGATTTTAAATGCACAGCATGCTACCTTGCAAGGGGCAACCGACCCTGCTCGGCCCACCGGGGCATGGTCCTGCCACTCCCTCCGACTCGGAACGCCGACGTCAGTCGCCCTGGGCCAGGCAGTGCCCAGCCGGGCGCCAGCGCCACCTCTGAGAATCACCCAGGGAGCCCTCAGTACGGAGCCGTTATCACGGCCGCCTGCCGTCAGCCCTCCGTCAGAACTCAACGCTTATCAGAGCCTAGCAATTCCGAGCTGGACCGCTGGGCGCCAAAACCACCTGCTGGCCATCCAGACGGGCAAAAGGAGCTTAGGCTTCTTAAGATTAGCACAAAAATGCAAAAGCAAAAACTGAACGCCTACAGAGACCGTGCAGGTCACCGGACAGCAGTCTGAGACCCTCTAAGCTCCGAGCTCCTTCTCGGCAACCTGGGGTTCAGGAAGCTGACTGTGTGGGTTGTCCTCTAAGGGACCCAGCTTTTCTGTCCTCACTGGGGTAGGTACTTTTTGTCTTTTAAGTGTGCGTATAGATTATTCCTGAGCTGAGCCTCTGCTCTTGAAAACAACACCCACAATCACCCCGGAGCAGCAGCCCATCTGCTGAAAGATGGGCCAAGAGGCGACGACTTCTGGGCAGAAATTGTATTACGTTTTAAATAAAGCCACGATAAGAATAACGACGAAAGGTGGCACTTTAATACAACCACCGTTCCACTCCCAAGGTGACTGACTCACGACGGTGTTTCAGGTGCGTCACTGGCTACCGCCCGTCAGCTTCGCTTCACTGCTGTCGTCACTCGGGCCCACGTACACGTGACATGCTTTTCCCCAGGTCCCCGCCACCCCCACGGGTCCGGCAGGCTCCCGCTGGGTGATGGCGTGTGGCACGGACGGCTGTCTGTGCTGTACACTTAAATGCTGAGTGGCTTCCAGACATCCTCCCGTGTGGCCACAGACCCTCACCCGCCATCACAGAAAGCAGACCTCGCGGGTCTCGGGGTGGAGCGCAGGGCCAGCGGGCACCTCCCTCCTAGGTGGATGGGGGTGGGGGGGCACGATGGCCTTCAGGGCCCTGGATGGTGTCTCAGTGAGCACAGGGTGACGCGCCCACCGACCCCGTCCCGGCCCCCCACAATCTTACCTTCTCCCTCCCGATCGGAAGGGGCATCGCCGTGTAGAGATTCTTTCTTCCATCAAACACTGGCTTCCGGTCCCCAAAGATCTGTGTTTTAAAGTGCTGGACCATGTGCTCCACTATTTCCCTGGAACGAGAGAAGAGTTTGAGCAGAATGTCAGAACGTCAAACACATTCTCCTGCGCCAGATGATGGGCAATTTTATAAGACTTGTGGCTCTTTTTAGTAAGGTGACTTCCAACTTCCTTCTGTAAAGAAGCAAACTAGAACCTTCAGTGGGTGCAGGCGCGTTCCTCTCTCCACGCACACGCTGGAGACCATCTTCCCCGAGGACAGAGGCTCCCAGAACTCCCCGGGGTGGAGGAAGGGGCTAGCGGGGCTGGGACTCCAGTCACAGCACAGCCCCCTGTAGGGAATGCGTGTCCATCGGTGCATGTTGTTTGTCACTAAGACCTGGGTGCCGTCTGTTCCTCAGGCATCGCGGCGGCAGACTCCCCGCAAGCCTAAAGACACTGCTCTGTCTCTGCGCTCGTCCCCTCCTGGCCCCCCCTGGCCAGCCTGCCCGGCTTGGCAGGGGCACACAGAAGCGCTCTGCAGATGACCAGGGACGGCTGACTGTCCTGTGGCTGGAGGGACGGCACCGCCACTCCTCAGCGCCGAGTGTCTCTGTGCGCGAGCCCATGTGGCACACAGCTCGGCCAGCGTTTCGGGGTGAGGGACAGCGGCTGAGGCATTTCCATTCGACTCACCAAACGCCTGCCTCTCTCCACACATGGCGCCTACTAAAGCACAGACAAGAAGGGCCATGGTGCTTGCCCGGCCGGGGTCCTTATAAGGAAAACCTGGTGCCAGGGACGCAGAATCTGTCATCAGGAAACACAGCTCACGGATGTGGTAAAGAGGAAGAGACGGGTCCTGGCAGAGGGGACGGGGGCAGGCCATCTGACAGACCGCCCAGGGGGTGAGCTCTGAGCCCAGCCCGCTGTAAGGGCTCCTCCTTAGGGCGCAGCCTCGGGCGACTTTGAGGAAGCAACTCCGGAATTCACCCCATCCTTCCCTTCCCCAGAACGGGGAGCGGGCTGAGGCAGGCTCCCCTTGTTCAAACTGGCTTTGCCCAGCAGACCTTCAACCGTGCTCGTCACAAGCGGTGAGCCTCCAGGGCCCCACCGATCCTGCCCAAACGCCACAGCCTGGGAGTCCCTGGGGCAGACGCGGTCTCTCCAAACACCTTTGACGGTGCCACACGCCTCTAACACCGACGGGGAGATCACAGCCCCAGGAGGCGTAAAGCCCCAAAGACGTCCCACTCCCATCTCTGGTCTCTGTCGTTCCTGACGAGCTCACCTGCGTTGCCACACGCGACCCTGGGCCGCCTGAGACATGCCGCCCCCCAAGCTTCATGGACCTCGTCTTTACGGTCAAGACTTCACAATCAACTCAAGGTCCAAGCGGCGCTGCCAGGGATTCCCAGCCAGGCTCGAAGAACCAGTTGCCCAGCCAACTCAAACTTATCAGGAAGACAGTTAGGAGGGCGCGCGCCCTGCTCGTTTCACGAGGCTAGCGAAACCTTTATGGTGAAACCTGACAAGGTGATCATGGACCAGTCTCACTTGCAAACACAGATGCGGAAACAAAGTAACGCACGGAATCCAGCACCGTGTTGAAAACAATACAATGTGTCAGCGCTGGGCAGACACCAGGGATGGAAGGTCTGGTTTAACACGATAAAAGTAATTGATGTGAAACAAATTTCAGACCTAAAAGTAAAAGCTAAAGCTATAAAACTTCTGGAAGAAAACGAAAGAGAAAAATCTTCATGAACCCCGGGACAGACAAAGATTTCTTAGAACACAGACAGTATCAACTGTAAAATAAAACAATAATAAAGTGCACTTCATCAAAATGAAAAGCTTTTACTCTTTAAAAGATATCACTATGACAAGGGCAAACCACTGACTGAGGGAAAATATTTGAAAGCCACATATATACCTGATGAAGGACTTGCATGCATAATACATACATATAAAAAAAGCTTACGACCCAGTAAAACACACCTATTTTTAAAAACAGGTAAAAGATTTAAAATGATACTTCGCAAAAAAAGATACACAAATGGCTAATGAGCCCATGAAAAGATGCTCAGTATTAGTCATCAGGGAAATGCTAAGAAACCACAAAACGTCACCCCACACCTGCTAGAATGGCTGACATTAGGGACCTGCCATACCAAGGGTTGGCAAAAGGGCATGAGGACAGTTAGCTCTCACACATCACTGCTGGGAATGGCAAATGACACAACCGCTTACGGGGAAGAACAGTCTGGCCATCTCTTATAAAGGTCAATGTATACGCACCGCACCATCTAACAATACCTGATAATTACCCAAAAGAAATGAAGACACGTAACCATATCAACACTTGTATACAAATGTTTATGATAGTCCCAGACTGGAAACAACTCAAATGTCCATTAACTGGTGAACAAATTATGGTACAACATTCCAAGGGAATACTTTTATTCTATTGATGAATTACTAGTACAGGCAACATGATGGCTGTATTTTAAAAACAGCTCAGGGAAAGACGCCAGATATAAAGCAGTACTTACTGCATGATTCCATTTATATGAAATTTTCTAAAAGGCAAAAACCAATCTACGCTGACAGAAGGCACGTCAGCGGATGCCACGGGGCAGGGGACCCACAGCGAGGGTCAACTGTAAAGGGGCATGAAAGTTTCTGGACCCTCGGAATGTTCTACGCCTTGATTATCACCTCGGTGTGAATGAGCGTCACAAGGATGCAGACATTTTTTAAAATTCGTAACTATACACTTAAAATGGATGTGTTTTGCATGTAATTGTATCTCAATAACGTTGATTTGTATTTCAAAAATGGAATGTAAAAAAGTTTTTAAAATTAGGATCATCTCAAAAGAGTAGGGGGAAAAAAGCATTCATAAAATTCAACATCCATTCACGATTTATTTGAAATTTGCCAACGAGGAACAGAAGGACGCTCTTAAATGAAAGAGCAGCTCCTGGGCCCCGTCTGTCGGCTGCTGGGCCGCAGGCCAGTCGCCACAGCAGGGGAAGGGCGGGGAGAGGGCTGTGAAGAAGAAAAGCCTGCCATAGTAGGTGGACGGTACGACCGGGTCTGTTAAAAGCCCAGACGAACCTACAGAGGAACACTGGAAGCGGAAGCTTCCGGAAGACAGACTCCTTGCCTTTTTCTCTGTGTAACTCCAGGGTCCCGCAGACGGCGGATTCCCCATAAATATTTCTTGAACAAACGCACATATTACCCCGGGTAGTAAGTCTTGATTCATTCGCTCTCTCGCTCATTATACGCCCTCCGGGACAGGCGAAGCAGAGGGACGCTTAAGGACGAAGAGCCCAGAATGGCAAAGTCAACCATCAAATAAATCGACTTCAGTAAGAATGCCCCGGGAAGCTCAGTGTCTTGCAGAAATGGAAGGAGGGAAGAGGCTGGAAAACCAGGTAGACAGGTGTGCCTGGTGTCCCCATCCTCTCCGCCTCTATAAAGTTCAGACTCCCCACAAAGCTTTGGTTTCTAGCAGTAAACATGGAGTTAAGTTTCCTCCTTCCCCTATGAGAAGTCGTTGTGGCCACTCTGATATAACAGCAGAGGAATTCCTAAGTGGTCTGGCCACACGGGACGGTCACGTCTGGAAACACAGATTTAAATTATCTTGTTACATAATGCAACCTAGTATCAGTAAGTCACTTGTGATGTATTCACGTTGTCAGGATCAATGGCCATTAACCTCCCCTCTCTCCTCCCAGTTTCTGGGCGAGCCTCACCCCAATGGCACCCCCTCCCCTGAGACTGGAGAGGAGCAGCCAAACCAAAGCATCCTGCTTACACCCAGTCTGTTACGGCGAGGGATGGCTTTACCTGGAGCTAAACGGACAGAGACGCAGGGACCGGGGACAACTAGCTCCAAGCGACATACACCGATCTTTTATTTCGGAGCTGGAAACGCCATAAGATGCTGAAAACAGAACAACCAACTAACATACCACATTCGTGGACCATAACATTCAATTCTCCCAAACAAATCCATTCTTTCAGTCCCAAAAAAGAGACCCAGAGGGGTTTACTTTTATTTGATGGAACCTAATAAACCAATTCTAAATTGTACTTGGAAATAAGTCGGGCGGAGGCCAGCAGTACACCCCCGGGGCGGACATGTAAAGGCCGCAGTGACGAGACGATGTGCTGGAGCCAGGACGGGCAAGGAGACCTGGGAACAGAATCGAGAGCCCAGGAAAGACACGTGGGCGTCCGGGCATTTTAACTGGGACAGAAGTCGCAGGAGAGAGAGGACAGAGCAGACTTTTCAAACACTGGAGTTGAGGCAACTAGGCGTCTAGTATTCAGAGCAACGAAACGCAGCCCGTGCCACAGGGAACGCCTGTCCGCACGAACGCGTGCTGTCCGCTCACACCCGTAACGGGGTCTTCGGGACAAGAGTCCGGTCCTACCCGCCAGGAACACCCGGCACCAGGCAGCCTGGCACACCAGGGCCTCAGTCGGTGCTGGTTCGGAGGAGGAGGCTGTCCAGTCAGCATAACCAGGACCCACCCCGTGGATGAAAAAGCAATCCTGCTCCGGTGGCCAGGGGCGGACAACCCCAGCCACCCCACGGCCGAGAGAACGCCTCGCCGCCAGCCGCACCCCGCCCCAGGCCTGGGCGGCCCACTTTCGTGGGGCTGAAGGTGCCATAGCCTGTATCATGTTGTGCAAACGGGACTCAGATGCTCGAATTTAATGGCAGGATGACAGCTGCTTCCAAAGGCAGAGGCCCCGCCCCTCCATCAAGGGCGGCTCCCAGCAACTGACCTGCCTTCTCCCTCCCTCCTTCCCTCCTTCCCTCCTTCCTCCCTCCCTCCTCCCTCCCTCCCCGTCTCTGTTTTAACTATGGTGAAGAATAACATAAAACGTGCCATTTCGATCATTTTCTCACGTTCAGGAGCGTTCAGTACATTCACTGTACAACCACCACCACCGTCCACCTCCAGAACTTTCTTATTCCCCAACGGAGGCTCCGGACCCACTCACCGCAGACTCCACACGCCCCTCCGTCTGGAGCTGCGACTCTTTTTGACCAGCTGGTCCTCAGCAAGGAGGAACTGCCTGGGGCCACGCTAGTGACAGGAGTCCGAGTTTAGTTGTTCCTTAGCGTCAAGTGTGACCCCTGGAAACAAAGTCGCGTAGTTCCTCGGGGTAGGTGGCCCCCGGACGACCACCTTTACTGAACACGATGCTCAGGCTGTGCCCCTGCCTGTACTCTGAGACTGCCGTCTGTGCACACGCTACGCGTCTGTATGCACTCGGTGTCATAAAGACAACCGTGTGACGATGACGACGGCAGAACTGTCGGCCCGTGCTCTCTGCCAGGCGCGTCACGCGAACGGCTCAGCTGATCCTCGTGATGACCCGGGACGCTGACGCCCTCTTCTGCATTTTACACAGGAGGGCATGGAGACGCGCAGCCACACACAGCACGTGGCGGCGACAAGACGCATGGCCGCCTCGTAGGACGCACACGCATTCGCTAACCAGAGGCCGACGTGCTCTGTAGCAGCTTGTTTGCCTGTTTTGCTATAATGACAGGAAGTTTTCCTTTGTTAATTTCCAGGTTTTGCATTAATACGTTCTCACTGTACGTTTCGAATGCGGACGATGCTGGAAGCCCGCGCAGACCACCTGCTCGCCTCCGTCCCCTTCTCAGGAGAGACCTGACCACTTCGAACCTGTGCACGTAAATAAACGCACAGGCACGCGAAAGAAATACACGGTGTCATCATTGATCGAACACACGGCGTCGAACGCACGGATTTGGAGCCTGCTGTCTCCTCCCTGCGTGTCTTCGAGAACTTTCCCTGTCACTGTATACGAAGTGGCCGTCAAGCCCCGAAAGAGATGTTACTGTGTCGTGTACTACAATGTAATGTTAACAAACCACTCAAGTCGCCTGTATTTCCTGACTTGGTGTCCACACCGTGAAGCCCATTTCATCGTCGTCACGCTGTTGACAGCTTCACAGCAAGCACCGCGGCACGTCCGTTTACGCAGCCCGACGGGGTGACACATAAGTGGGTTTCTCTTCCCTCTTTTCTTTTTTTCCTTCGCCTTTACAATTAGACATCCCTGTATATGATCTCTCTTTGGAATAGTAAGGAGTAGAACTGCTGGGTCAAAGGGAGGTACACACACGTACACACACACACAGCCACCTTTGAAAAAGCCTGAGCCAATGCATTCCCTCCAGTGGTCAGCGCCCAAAGTAAGTAGCAGGCTACGAACGACAGTCCCGCTGCCCTGGCCCCCGCCTCTCCCCCGCTCCGTGTTACCACTGACCGAGCTCAAGAGGGGCAAGGACAGAGCAGCTGACAGACGAGAGGCGCACCTTCCTTTCGTAGCCCAATCTGTGCTTCTGAGCAGAGCGCTACTACCTGTGAGCCACCTGCAAGGTTCCCTAGAGCGGGTGGCCAGGCCGGCACAACAGGCCAGTCTGTGCGGCCACCTCTGCACCCGCAGTGACACTGGAGGCAGCATGAGAAGACGGACCTTGCCTTGTACCCAGTCCCGCCCACGCAGTCCATCATTCCACGGTGAATGATCGACTGCGCTGACAGAGGCTGAGGGTCATGGGGCTGGGGTTCGCAGTGACTCATCACAAAGCGCTCGGATCCTGCGCAAAGCCTCCAGGCTGAATTTATTAAATGTCTACCACGGGTACTGCATGAGGTTTTGGGAACTCAGAATGAAGACACTGTCGTCACTTCCACGGAGGATGCGGGTGGAAGGAGAGGCAAGTAGAGAGATGGGGGTTGAGAATGGCCTTGGCAGAGCGACTCCCAAGGACCAGTCCCCAGAGCTTCCGTCTGCCAGCACGGACCCTGAGCACCGGTGACGGCTGGCCGGACTCTCCCTCCCCCCAGGGACAGGCCCTGTGTCTATCTTGTCCACCAGTGGTCAGCCAGCGGCACAGCACCTGTCACACGAGTGGAGGTTTCATAAGCCTGGCTGGTTGCCGGCGTGGGTGGAAGGCGGGACTATGGCAAGGCATTGGCACATAGGTTTTGCCAGGACAAAAACTTTACTTCTAACATTTTCTATACTATTTTGATTGATTATAATTGTGCAGTTGGACCTTAGCCAAAGCGCACCAGAATTAATAGTAAAATAGAGAAACCTGAAGGTTCACAAGTTAACCAGGCAGCAGCCCTCAGGCTGGCGCTCCCACCCCGGGGAGCAGCGGAGCGTGCTGGCATGTGGGCTGGCCTTGGCCGCAAACGTGCCACTCGGGCCCCCCTTGGCTGCTCACTGTTTGACTTGAGGCAATTTTTAAACACTGGGTAACTTAAAAACCTTCCTGTGAAGCTATAGCGGGGATGCAGAAGTACAGTCGAGTACAGATATCCGATTTTAATCGCCATCGGCCTTTCTCTGCTGCCAGATGACAAAGCCTTAGTCATCCCTACTTTCCTAAAAGCAAGCTCCTGGTACGCTGTGGCTGGCGGCATATGAGCCCAACTGCCACCACTCAGACGGGAAGCCCGGAAATCGTGCATGCCTCACCCCGGCTCAGAGAGTGCATCCTAACCGCAGACGTGCACAGGTTTTTGTCCCATGGGAAGTCGAAAACACCCAACGAGCCCTTCAAGGAGGCTCAGAGCACGTAAGACATATTCGAAGATCTCAGAAGACCTTCCGAGAACAAAGCTGTTTGAACCACCTGTGCCCCCAATTTTTTGTTCGGAAACACGTTTTCCAGTAAGCACACGTGGAAAGGATCTCACGTAACGGTCAGGTGCCATCTCTCTGGAGACATGTCTTTTGGGGACACTTAGAATGGGTGGGTCAAGGGGTTTACGCTATTTTTAATATGTACAATAAACCGCCTTCTGAAAAGTCTGGACTAATGTATATTGGTCACACTGAGTGGATCCAACTGTTCGGTGTCATAAATAAGGGAGCTGAATGCCCATTCTTTCTCTCACAAAGGCTGTGACCAGGGAAAAAGTATCACAGCACAGAGCACTTCATAAGACGCCAGGACCACCGGGGCCATCCCCGTGCTGCCCAAACTGCTCTGGAGAATTTGTTTCTGAGCACGTCAAAGTGGCTGGTGCCGGACTTACTCTCCGGCCTCGATGTGACCACCGAGGGAAGTGAACCCTGAGGAAGCCACACGTTTGCTCTGCCTGGGAGCAGCTTCCACACCACAAAACGGGGGAAGGGGTGGTAGAGCATGGCAGTTTTGTCACGCTCAGGAGAGGGGGGGCCAAGTCTGGGGCTGCAGAAGATGCAGGAATTTGTGCGGCAGGGTACCGAGAAGACAGCAAAAGCCAGACTCCCTCTCTGCAACACAACGATGTTCAACAACAATAAAATTCACTGTACATGTGAATAAGCAGGAAAAAGTGACAGGTAATCTAAGGTAAAGCCTGTCAATGAAACACACCCTGAAATGACCCATGTGTTGTAATTAGCAGACGAGGGCTACTGTAATAAATATGCACTATAAATATATGCAAGGCTATCAAGAAAAAGATGGAAACAATGAGTGAACAGATGGGAAATATCAGCAAAAAACTTAACCATCAAAAGGAACCAAACGTAAATTTTCTATAATGAAAAGTACAACGCCTACATGAAAAACACTTTTACTGGATGGTTACCACAGACAATCCGATACTATAAAAAAGGGGTGGATAAAGGGATCTTAAAGACAAATCAATAAAGATTATCCAAACTGAAAAAAGGAGGGAAAGATTTTTTTAGAAAACCACCGCTTAACGGCCCGATGACAAAATTAAACGGTCCAGCGTATACATAATTGCAATCCCAGAAGAAGTGCAAATGGGGCAGAAAAAAATATTGGAAGAAATGCTAGCCAGTAGTTCATCCAAATTTCATGGAAGATATCAACATTCAAATTCTGGAAACTCAATGACCTCCAAGAAGGAAAAACACGAAGAAAACCACACCTGCGCAGATCACAGTCAAACTGCTGAAAAGCAAAATTAAAACAGAAAATGTTCAGAGGAAAAAAGACAAATTACATACAAAGGAGGCACAACGAGAAAATGAGCTGACATTTCCTCATAATCCATGAGGATTAACAGATGATGTAATGTCATCTTCTTGGTAGGGTGGGTGGGTGCTGTCTACTTAGAATTCTATATCCACCAAGAATAAGAAGGAAATACACACATTTACGTATTTAAAGAAGGTGCTGGAAGAGTTCATCACTGGCAGGACTGCACGAGAAAGGCTGAGGGGGACAATGCCAGGCGAAAACACTGATCAAAGGGAAGAAATGATGAGAACGAGGTAGGTTAACATGTGAGTAAACCATTTTCTTTTAATTTCTTACACACGCTCGCTCGCTCTCACACACACGAGTCCAAAGTATAAGCAAGGAAAAGGTATCTGCCAAACAGTAAGCGTAAGAAGCTCATGAGCCTGTGTTAACAATCGGAGGGAGACGACTTTTAGACGAGACGAATTACCAAATATAGGGAGGGACTTTTCCTAGTGAGAACAGTGTCAATTTATCACGGAAGACACAATTATATATACCTAATACCAAATAACAGAGCTTTGAAATACACGAAACAAAATCAGATCGTACTAAAAGGAGAAACAGACAAATCCATATCGTACTTGGACGAAAAAATTAGAGAGTATATAAAAGACTGAAATAATGACATCAACTCCTTCCAGCATCGACGGCTTCCCCCATCCAAAGGCTCCAGAACGCACATGCTTTTCAAGTGTGTGAGGGATGTTTAATAAGATAAATCATATGCTCAGCCATAAAATGAGTCCCGATAAGTTTCGAAAGGTTGAAACCCTATAGAGTATGTTCTCTAAGCATAAAGAAATTAAATTAGCGATCGATGAAAATAAAGTATCTTTCAAAAAAAATCTCCAGAGTTAAGAACTGAATAATATACTCTTTAAAAACCACGGATTAAAGAAGAACTCACAAAGAAAATGAGAAAATATTTTAAACTAAATGAAAACTAAAATGTATCAAAATTGGTGGGCTATAGCTAAAATCAGGCTTACAGGGAATATTTACGGCATTAAAAAAATGGATTGGAAAAGAAGAAAGGTTTGAAATGATGATCTAAACTCAAAGTGAGTATAAGGAAGAAAATAATATAAAGATCAAGAGAAGAAAAACGGGCAAAAATCAATAAGCAAAAGAGAAAAATCAACAAAATGAAAAATTGTTTCTGCGAAAAGATGAATATAATTGACAATCCCCTAGCAAAACTGATTGAGGAAAAAAAGGAAAACACAGATTTAAAATACCGGGAAACAGGGGCTTTCACCGCAGGTGCTAAGGACACTGAATGAATACTACGAACAACTTTATGGCCCAATAAATTCAACCAATTAGGTGAAATGGACAGATTCCCTAAAAGACACAAACTACCAAAAGTGATACAAAAAGAAATGGAAAAATCTGAATAGCCTGATATCTGATGAAGACATTATATTGCAGGAAGCACTTTCTACTTAGAAAACGCCAGGCCCAAATGGTTTCAATGACAAATTGAGACATTTAAGGAAGACATCATAGCGAGGTCACACCTCCCTGTTTGGTGCACAGAGGAGGGGACATGTTCCAGCTTGCTGTACAACGACTCCCTGTCCCCGATACAAAACCTAACAAGAAACTGCGGAGCAAAGTCCCTTAGGAGCATGGACCCAAAAATCCACAACGAAAGACGAAGATTAAACCCAGTGATGTGTAAAATATAGTATAGTATACCATGGCTCGCGATATGTATAACGTAGTACATCATGACTCTCAGAAACTTGAGCCAGTTTGACCCCCTCCCCAAATGAAACGACATAATTCACCACATCGATGGGGGGTGGGGGGGAACCACACGATCACCTCCACGTCTGCAGAAAACGCATGTGGCAGATTCAACGCCCTAGGACGAGGCTAATTCTCAGTAAGCATTCTCATGCTGACTCGTAAACACTTACTTAGGAATAGAACTCCCTGTGCCCACGAAGGGGTCCCTATGAAAATCCCACAACAAATACGGTATTTTATAGACGAAAGAATAAATGCTTGCCTCCAAGGTCAGGAACAGGTAAGGATGTCTGCTTTTACTGGGTATACTCAACATCGCCGACAATGGATTTCTTAGCCAACGCAATAAAGTAAGTCAAAGAAATGAAATGCATTAAAAACTGGAACGAAAAATGTAAAACCATCTTTACTCAAAAATAATTTTTAAAAATTTATCATCTGTATTGAGATATCATTCACATGCTAAAAATCCTCACCCATTTATAGTGTACAATCTGATGGTTTTTAGTACATTCAGAGTTTTGCAGCCATCCTCACCATCTAAGTTTAGAGCATCTTTATCACCCCAAAAAGTAACCCCGTACTTATGGGCAATTCCTCCCCACCCCTTCTGGAAAATGAAATTTTAAAACACGATTTACAATAACAACATAAAATAGTTAAGAATAAATAAAATGAAAGACTTCTACATAGAAAATCATGAATAACTCCTGAGAGAAATTAAAGTAGACTTAAATAGAAAATGTACCATGTATATGGACTGGAAGATTCAATAGTGTCAACTTTCTCCAAATTTATCTATAGATTCAAAGAAATCACAATAAAAAATTCTCAAGGAGCTTTTTTTTTTTTTTTTACGCCTACAGCACCTGATCTTCTCAGGTGGTCTCCCCTCCAAGTACTAACCAGGCCTGACCCGGCTTAGCTTCAGAGATCAGACAGTATCGGGTGTGTTCAGGGTAGCATGGCCGTAGACTCAAGGAGCTTTGTGGCAGTTAATGAAAATTAATTGACTTTTACCCACCAAAGGTGCTAAGGTCAGTCAACAGGGAAAGAAAAGTTTTCTCAACAGACCCTCACCTCACACCATACACAAAAATTTATTCAAGATGGACTGCAGACCTAAATCTACAAGCCCAAACTACGACTCTTATAGACTCTTACAAAAAAAAAAAAATCAAATAGTATCTTTGTAATCTTCAGGTAGGCAAATGTTTCTTAGACCACACCATGTAATAACCATTTTCAAAATTTCATAGCAGGACTGCAACAAAATTGTAAAATTTTGACATTAAGGACACCGTTAAGAAAGCGAAATGGCTACACTCAGACTGTATGAAAATATTCCCAATATAGTCTGGCACCTGGACTGTATCGAAACCTCCTACAAATCAGTAACAAAAAGACACATACCCTCCAAAACTGGGAAAAGACTTCTACAGACACTTTTCCAGAAATAAAATATTATGACATTATATGCGAATATAATTATGGACATAAGTACATGAAAGGTGTCCGACTCAGCAGGACATGAACATTGAAACCACAGCGAGAAACCAGTACACGCCCACCAAAATAGCAAAAAACAAAAAGACTGACCACGCCAAGTGCTGACAAGGAGGCAGAGCCACGGGAAGTCTCCCGTGCCGCTGACGGCAGGGCACGGCCACGCTGGAAGACCAGCTGGCCGTTTCTCACACAGCCGAACCCACTCCTGCCCTTTGGTCCAGCAATTTCTCTCCTAGTTATTTATTTAAGAGAAGTGAACATGTTACGTCCACTAAAAAACACTTTAAGAATGTTCACAGCGGCTTCATTCATCATAGCAAAGCCCTGACAGCCCTAAGCATCTCACAAGAGAATGAATAAATAAATCATGAAATACCCATATTATAAAATATTCCTCGGCAATAAAAACAAGCAGCTATTAACACACATTACGATCCAGGTCAATATCAAAATCACCGTGCCAAGTCACAGCAGCAGGATGAAGGGAGAGGGTTTCGTAGGCTGCACAAATCCGTTTACGTGGGCAGGGGATGAATCCGCGGTGACACGGACCAGAGCGCTGACCTGAGGGGGCTGGGGTCAACTGCATGAGGGCATGAGGCAACATTCCGGGGGGATGGGCACATATGTGCATTTTGTCACAACGCGCTGAATCGCACTTACGTGTATTTCATTGTGTCTTGATAAAAAAAAGTTTTTCAAAAAATAATAAACACAACAAAAACTTGCTCAAAAAAAAAAAAAATCAGAAGGATCCGCTGAGAATCAGAGGTTGACTCGTTTAAAATCTCGCGTCCGTATGCAAAGATCACGCACAGAAATCAGGACCAATAAAGGAGGAAGCAATACCTGTTAACTCTCCTTGGGCATTTCTCTGGCTTGATATCCAATTCATAGTGATAGATGTCGATTTTTGGAATGTCCATTTCAAAGAAGTTGGCCTGTAACTTGATTGTTCTCCCGGAGGTCCCGAAGTCGGGTCTAGGCGGAGGCTTGAAGGCATATCCTTGGATGGGGGGTGGTGGCGGTGCGGGAGGCGCGAGCACTGGAACAGAAAGGTCACTGTCACACGGGGGAATCACTGGCTTTTCTGAGGCAGGGCAGAGCCTGGGCCCGGGACTGAAGCACTGCGGGGTGGGGGGTGGGATCCTCCAGCGCCCACGCAGTCCCTCCCGCCTCCCAGGACCCGCGCCCTCAGTGACCCTCCAGGGCTTCCAGTCTCTCTTCTTCCCTGTTCACATGGTCCCAAAGAAAACCTGGAACTCACGCCCTCCCGCCCCCAGGCAGACCTGGTCGCAAAGACCCTCCAACTGCCACGCTCAAGGAGGCCCGCCCTCACCACCTGCTCCACAGCATGTGCTCCTCGGTCTTGGTGGCACGTGACATCATGCCAAGTCCTCCCTTTTCAAACCACCCCCTCCCTGGTCCTCTCCCTGCTCTGCCCAAATCCTCCCAAAGTTGCACTCTCCCCTCCAGCCCTCTTCCTTCTCTCCGAGGGCGCCCCGCATCCACTCCTGCGCCCACGGTCAGCCTCCACCACGAGGCCACGCCCACCCGGTCCCGAGACGCCGCCCGCGGCCTTCACAGTCTTGCCTGCTTGTCTCTCAGACACTATTTCCTACCCACCCCTCTCTGCCTCCGCGTGGGTCCCCACTTCATCCTGCGCAGGTCATTACAGAAGCCTCCTGGGGGGTGGCCTCGGCTTCCAGGCACCCCCTCATCCATTCTCCGCACTACAGGCTGGCATGTCTGAGCTCACCTGTCCCAACACCTCATGGCCCCCAGCATCCGGCTCTGACGTTTAGGCACGCGCAAGTGTCCGCAACCTAGCAGCCTCGTCTCCATGGCTCCGAGGCCACCCTGCCCAGGATGCAGCCTTCGCACTCAGACCCCCGCCCCTGTCTGCTCTGTCCAAGGGTCCTGGTGGCTTCACTGGCTCCTTTCTACTCACGCCTCCAGCTCACTTTATCCACGCTCCACGCAGACGTGCTCCCCTGTGCCATCGTCACAGCTGGCTATCTGTCTCCCTAGTGGGACACTGGGCAGCTGGAGGATCGAGATCGCTGTCTGCCCAGGGTCTGGGAGCACGGATGATGCAGAGTAAGAGCCCAGAAACATCTGAGCAGGCCCCTCCGTTTAGATTTGAGGAAGGTAAAGTCAGACGGGTGAGGGTAGGGACCGCCCGAGTCACTCAGAGAGCATCCTCTACAATGGGCCACCCAAGTCACAGAGAAAGATGTCTGGACATCAGGAATCAATGAAGCCAAGCCCTCCTGACACCAGTGTTCACGCACCTGCCCCACCGCCC
>NW_006436294.1:5808209-5810104 GCF_000325575.1 Pteropus alecto
CCCCAGCACCTCGCCCAACAAGTGAACTCACACCCCACCCGCCCCGTCCCAGGACCCCCACCCTGCATGTGAAGCCCTCTCTCTTCCAGAGGATTCTGACATCTGTCCTGCAGTCCACATGGGCATTCAAACTCCCACAATCTCTCTGATGCCTGAAAACCACGACTCGACACCCCCTTCTCTGCAACAGAGCCACTGTCACACTGCCACAAAGGCGGCGCCTCAACACGAAGCCAGTTCTTCACGGAGAGCGCGTTCTACCAACGACGTGGTCGCCGTCCTTGCCACGGACATTTCTGTGCTCTTTGCACATGGGAGATTGGGAAGATGGGGCCGTGTGAATTATCAGCAAAGGGGACACAAGGACAAGGCCACGTGTAATTAAAGGGACCCATCGACATGATGCCCCTCCCTCATCACCATCCAAATTATTAATTTAATCAAGGAGTGCCTTTTTCCCTCCCATAAACAGAAAAAAATTTCATACCAATTAAAATTCTGTACAATGAAAACTGAGACTTTAGTGGGGGGAAAAAACAAATATTTTTCCAATAACAGAATACTTCAATCTTCATTCAAATGTGTTTCACAAAAAATTTCTCATTAAAAAGAAAAAATTCCAAGGACTTCAATCCTGACATTCACCGGAAACAGAAGTCCACTAAAAATAACGCTAGCTGTTCTCGCTGTATTCCTGACCTGGAAAAACTGAGTCCTTGAATTCTTTTTTGTCTTCTTTCAATGAGAAAACGAACGTGCTTTAAAAGTTACTAACTTCACTGAGTTAGACATCTGGACGCCTTCGGGCCTCTCTCCACTAAGCCACAAGGACTTCACAGATGACAAATGTACTGACTTCCACGACACTCCGTCCCCTCGGAGGCACACTCGTGTGCCCCTTACGTGCTCGGTAGGGTGCCGGGGACCAAGGACACGAGAATAAACGGTGTTCTCAAGCAGCCAAGTCACGTCTCAGGAGAGTGTCTGAGGGCAAGTCGTCACATGGTGCGTTAGGTGCATTTACTTCTCTAAACGCAACGGGTCCCATGTGACCCCTCACACTCCTGGTCCTGACCACACCGAGAAGTGGACACCGCTGCCCAGCTGGGCCCGGCTTGCTCCCCGCGGACTGAGCAGCCTCTCCGTGCTTAGCACCGAGGGCCCACTGACTCCTGGTCCCTGTTCTCAGGGGGACACCTCCTACCCAGCAGGAGGGCGGCATCTCGTGAATGTAGAAACACGATTCAAGCACAAGAAGTTGCATCTGTGTCCCAGGAAATGTCCATAGCAGAGCCACAGAAATCTGGCCCCTGTGGCCAGTTTCAGGGACGGACTCCACACTGACAGGATCCCCATTACAAAGGGCTTCCACACGCTTCTAAATTGTGCCTCACAGCCACAGAGCAAAGCTGTCACTTTTGAAAAGTGAAGCCGTCCACGGCTCAAACAGAGTGACGTCGAGTGGAGAGGCCCAGCTTCTTCCCGCCCTGTCACCTGCCATCTGTCCCTAGGCAGATGCTGATGGTTTCACCTTACTCAAATCTGACCGGCTGGCACAGGTTGGGCCGCGGGCCCCATTTCTCAGGTTGAGCCTGTTCTTCCTATGACCCCAGCACCAATTACTTCTAGGGAAGCTGCCATGAGAAACAAGGAAAACCGCCCACCAGTGTCCCTAACCTGTACTGACGAAGGCAACATGAAAACTGCAGTGGCAACGTGTTCATAAACGACGCCATTTCACAAGGTATCTCTTCCTTGCTTCCAGCTTTTAATAATGAAGACACTGACTTGTGAGGAAGCACGTGGATACGAAGTCACGAGTTAAAGCTGGACCTGTCTTCCCAAGCACAGGGGACGGGGAGGGGACCCACGAGCTTTAGGTCATGGGAAAGGAC
>NW_006436294.1:5810115-5816634 GCF_000325575.1 Pteropus alecto
TGAAGACGCAGCTGCTGAGGCTTTGTCCTCTGGGAGATCCTGGGTCTGCTGCATAATTCACGGGGAGCCCCGAGTGTGAAGTGCCAGAACGAGGAGGAGGAGCCACAGACACACTGGAGAGCACTGAGCACAGCACGGGTGCCCAGAATCCCCCGCGTGTGTGGCACAGGCGCGGCCGGCGGGGAACCACTCCGAGCCCAGCCTCGCCCGAAGCCCAGCTCTCCACCCGTTAACTCGCTTCCCGTCACTGGTCCTGCAGGAGGAGCTGAGCGGCTGTGACAGCAGATACGCAGTGGACAGATGTCAGAGGGGAGAGAGGACGGGAGGCCTGAAGCCCAGCGGAGCCCACTGGCAGGGTGCCCGGCGGGTGCTTGTCCCCTGGCCGACCGCCCTGCCCACGGGCTCCCTGTGGCGCCCTCCACCTCTGCTGACCAAACGAAAGCCTGAGTGGCAATAGCTGCAGAGGTGGTGGCCTGTGGGACGACTTGACCGAGACGCCCCCAGGCCGGCGCGAGATGAACCAGCGGCCGCGGCTCAGGCGGCGGGCTCAGCAGGGACCTCGCCCCAGATGCCCACCCTGCACCAGGGGCTGCAACCCGGCCAGGCTCCCCGCCCCCAGGGTCCTCCCACGCCTTCCCCATCCATCAAGGGGAAGTGCAGGTTCTTCCTTCTGGCAAGGACGCCCGACGCCCTGGCCTGTGTCCCCTCCCCGGCCAGGCCAGCGGGCACGGCCACTTTTCCCCCTGCGGCAACGAAGCCCTCAGTTTTGTTCTGAATGGGTTTCTCGCTGCTTCTGTAAATGCCAGTCCTGCCTCCACAGTGGGGGCGAAACCCTTAGGAACGGCAGGCCGAGCCCTTTCTCACCCAGGCCCCCTGGACGGTGATGGCTGAAAGGGACCTGGGCCGTGCTGGGGGGAGGTGACTCGTCCATGGCAGCGGCCAGCCCGGCCCCTCAGCACTAGTGATGGGTCTGGCTTCCCGACTAGAGTGAGTTCTGAGGACCGGGCTCCCGGGCCGGAGAGGCTAGCACGGTGTCCGCCAATGCCTCCACTCGTGTGCTTAGAAATTCCATTTTTAGAACCACGTCTCAATCAGTGAAAGGGAAACACGGTGAATGAGTAATCAGCTTCCTGTGTGAGTCACAGGCCATAGCAACCAGGAAGTCACGGTGTTCTCAGCGGACGCCCTGGGAGGCGAGCTTGTTATTACTGGTCCTCACGTGGCTGGGCTGTCACCGGCTTTTCACAGGAGGGTCACGGAGCAGGGCTGTGTGACACCTGCCCCCACGCGCCATCTCTTGGCCGCGCCCTCACAGAGGGACACTGTCGTCCCGGCACCCCTGAGTAAGGGAAGGAGACGAGGGCAGAGCTGGCACACAGGACAAGGAACCGAGGTGACTAGAAAAGTGAGGGTGTGCCGGAGGGTCTCAGACGGGCGGGGCTGCAGCCGCTCAGCGCCCGCCCACACACTCCTGCAGGGCGGCCCACTGCCAGCGGCAACCCTGCTGACGATGCTCCCCAGGGAGTTCTGATTATGTCCAACTTACTTCAGGGTGGCGGGGCAAAACAGACTCGGCTGCTTCGTGGAGACAGGAAGGGAGGGAGGGCAGGGCAGGCTGTGGCTGCCAGGTGCTGGGGACTCCCCCAGCCGGGCCACCTAGGGACTTCTGAAAGGTGGCCCAGGGGCACCAAGAGCCTATGAGGGCCACAGCCCATCGGGGAAGCTGGCACCTGACAGGCGGGTCCGGCCTTAAGCGCGGCCCAGTCTCAGACTTGCCAGGAGTGACGCTCTGACCCCGCAGTGAAGTCTGTGGCTCAGGACACAGAGACACGGCCTGAAACCACACACCAGCTGTCTTGTCTCCCGCCCGGAACCGGGAGGCCCAGCCCACAGCAGGGGCAGCGCTCGGAGGGCTGGGAAGGTAGCCTGGCCCCTTCCAGACACCTCTCGTGCACACCATCTCGTCACCACCACCGACGTCCCATCACCGACGTCCCGGAAGCACGGGGGAGGGGCTCGCTGGACACCTGCAGGCCGCCTCAGCGGCACCCGCGGGTCACCAAGGCGCCTGCTTCTGCCTGTGGCGGCGGGCAGACTGGCGGCCGCGCTCACTCGAGGTATGTAGAGCCCTCTCATCGTCGAAGCACACGCTTACTGCAAAGCTCACACCTGCCACACGGAACACGGAGAAAGCGACATCGCCTCTCACGCCACCTCTCGGGGATTGCCCATTAAAATGCCGGGCTCTCCCCGCGTGCACCGTGACGCGCACGTGTGCCGTGGGGTCGCCCGGGTTCACACTCGCTTCCTGCCGCAGCGTACGCTGTGCACATGCGTCTCAAAACGCATCGTCGATGACTGTGCGACTTGCTGAGTCACCTGCCGATGCCATTTCGGCGGCTTCCTAATTTTCTCTTTAGAAAATAAACGCTGTGCTGAGTACGAGCACCTGTGCCCGCGTCCTGGGAGGGACAGCGTGGGTCAGCCCGAGGCTCTCGGCGCATGGGGGCCAGTGTCCGTGGCCAGCCAGGGCCCCTACGCCCGCCCCGGCCCCGCCACCGGCCTCCCACTGGCCCCCGGGGCCGACCCACCGCCCCCGTGCTGTGCACCTTCTCACCGCCACCTGCCAGGCCCACCCGTCCACCCACACACTGAACACGGCGCTCAAGACACCACGTCTGCCCGTCTGCCCCAGCCGCATCGTCCTCCAGGGTCTCAGCCTCCAGACCAGCTGGCCGACTGGCTGACCTGCTAGGTCTGACCCCAGGCCGGCCAGCGCTGGTCCAGGCCCTGTACCGACCCTGCCCCTGAAGAGCTCAGGGTCCGAGAGGCAGCTGGGTGCCGGCACGAGCAGGCACGGGACAAGGGTCCTGAGTCCCGACCCCCGGCCTCAAAATCTGTGGGACAGAAGCTTACAGTGCCTCCCAGATGCTGGCAAGCCCCGCCCACCACAGAGCCAAGGAGAAGGACACGACGTGCCCTGCCTTCTCCTCTGCCTCCCTGCTGCCCTGCCCAGCACGTCAGCAGCCTCCGAGCCACCGCGGGCTCTCATTTCAAGGCTGGGCTTGGGGACTGGCCTCTCTTGATGCCCCCATACAGCAAACCAGCCTTGGCGTGTGCTGGGTCCCATAGACCGCAATGCTGGGTTTTGGTCACCTGCCCAGTGTCCAAGTGACTACACGGGGTGTGCCTTCCAGGGCGGGGAGGGGACTACCTGTCCGCATCTGTCGCTCCCACCCTGGCCATCCCAGCCGCCCACTGCAAGGACCCGGGAGCCGCTGCGTGGGGAGACCAAGCCCCGCGGTGATCAGATGCTGCTCCCGCTTCTCGGCCTGCCTCCCATGCCCCACCCCTACTGTGCTGGTTTCACCAGGGTCATGTGACCGTCCTTTCTGACGTGCTAATGGCCCTTGGGAAACAAGTGACCCCACGGCCTGTCTCTGCCTCAGGGGGCACGACACGCAAATTCGGCAGGTGAGTCTGGAGTTCACGGTGTTGCTGCCAAGACAGAGCCATAGTCCATCCTCCGTCCCACCCTCCACCGCGGCCCTCACCTGGGCAGCTGGTCTGGCTTCCTGAGGCACAAATCCGGTCACCGCGTGTCCCAGGACCAGTCCTGACCAGGCAATGGCCCTAGTGTCAAAGTGCCCCGCCCACCGCCCTGAGGGTGGTGGTGGCGGTCCCCTACGTACCTGTGAGGCAGGAGATCTTAACCTGGGACCCATGCAGAGCTCAGGGGGCTGCGACCTTGGACTAACCTCTAAGGGAAACGTAGCAGTGTTCGCAAACCCTGTGACCCGTGGAAAACAGGCGACTCTCACGGCGCGGGACAGCGGCACGGACACCGCGAAGTACACTGTAAACGCACCGCTATTTCAAAAGTGCATTTATTAGACCTCTGCTGTCCCTTGTTCTTAAATGTGATGAGGACGCCTTTTCAGCGCTTGTCACCCGTTTGTTTGGTGTTTCTGTGACGGTGTCTCGACAGGGACCAGGCTCGTCATCCTATGCATTTTGTTCTGTGCCTTAAAAATACTCTGGAAAGGTTCCAACCATAAGCTTCGCTAGACAGACAGAGGGGTTCGTGACCCCACAACGCCTGCTCTCCATGGACCCAGGGGCCTGGTCTCGGAGCAGAGGAGATGAGGCCTCAGCCGCTGGTAACGTCACACGGCCTCCCTGGTTCCTGTGGCCGCCGGGAGGTGGGCGGGCCAGGAGGGACAGCCCCGCAGACAGCACCACGCCTGGCAGTTCCGATGCTGGGGCTTCTGTCTCCATGGCCGCCCTGCGAACGCCCGGCCCTAATGTGATGTGAGCTCACGATGTACCAGCTGCCATGACAACCGGCTCTCCAGACTCGCCTACCACGCAGGCTCGGAGTCAGGACTCGGAAGCCAGACATCTTGATAAGGCCTGTGACGGCATCGCCTGCTGCTTCAACCGTCCCAGCCCCACGGGAAGAGAGCGGCGGTCACGGGCACGCCCGCCGCCACCCAGCGTGGGCAGCGAGCAGACGAGCACAGCTGTCCAGGGACGCTTCCCCGCTGCTGGTCCCTCAACACTTAGCACATGGAAATGAATTTTAAAAAGCTGCGTGACACGTGAGGCCAGGCGCACGGACCTGGAACCTAACGGGCAGACGACAGCCCCCACCGGCCGGCCTCTTACTGCAACTGCCATCATGTGTCCCTGTGCGACCAGCCAGGCGCCAGCCCGTGCCATCAGGCAAGACGACAGCCTTGACCACAGGTGACACGTACTATGCACTAAATCACAGAACTGGGAGCCGGAAGTCACCTTGGAAACCGGGGGTGTGTGTGGGGGGGAGTGACTCGCCCTTCCCCCTCCAACCTGCTCTGAGTCATCGACTGCGAGCCCGGCTGTAGGCGGGTGCTGGGGACACGCCACCACCGAGACAGGGCTGGGGGCTCAGCCGGGGGAAGGCAGCACTCAGACTTCCTAGAAGGGCAGAATGCCCGCTTCCTGTCGCCACCCCCAACCCGACCGCTCCTTCCACCACGTCTCATGATGAGTTCTGTGACCTTCGAAAACAAAAGCTCTGTGTGACTTAAATGTTCCTTAAGAAAAATCTAAACCACAGTCGTTAAATAAACGAACAGCCTGGCTCTGAAGTGAGCGGCTCTGGTGACCGCAAGGGGCCTGAAGGCTCCGTATGTCACTGGCGGCTCTGCTGCCACCGGCTCGCTGGGGGTCTGGGTAGGAGCGCGAGGCTCTCCTGCAGGACGTGAGCCCGGCCCACCAGCGCCCAGTCTCAGCGGGACCAGGACGATGTACCACCCCAATACCACGAGGCCGCTGCCGAGCCTCGCACCTCGGCGCGGGCATCCGTTCACAACTGTGCGTCCAGTTTCCTCCTAGAGTCATTTCTATTCTCTTGGGCAAAAGACAGTGACAGAAACAGCTCAGGGCGGGTCACCCAGCCACTCCTGGTGGGGACGTCAGCTCCTTTAGGCTTCTGGACGTCCCCGTGAGGAAGACTGGGAGGCTCTGGGGTCGATGACTCGTCAGGGTCCCTTGGCCGGGCGGTGGCTGGGCAGGGCCGCCACCCAGGTGTGTGTCTCCCGCACTGGCCTTCGCCATGTGCTGCAGGGGACAGACGAGGAAGCAGGTGCTGTGTGACTGGCACCTTCCTGCGAAAACCAGGACACGTGGCTGCCGCTCACGGGACCCACGTGCTGCCTACACAAGCAGGTCCGGCGGACGGCCACCGAGTTGGCTGGACCGTGCGTCCAACACACTCGCAGCAGCCTGTGTTGAAATGACCGCAGGCCCCTCCCACGCAGCACGCAGCACGCAGCACGCAGCACGCAGCACGCAGCACGCAGCACGCAGCACGCAGCACGCAGCACGCAGCACGCAGCACGCAGCACGCAGCACGCAGCACGCAGCACGCAGCACGCAGCACGCAGCACGCAGCACGCAGCACGCAGCACGCAGCACGCAGCACGCAGCACGCAGCACGCAGCACGCAGCACGCAGCACGCAGCACGCAGCACGCAGCACGCAGCACGCAGCACGCAGCACGCAGCACGCAGCACGCAGCACGCAGCACGCAGCACGCAGCACGCAGCACGCAGCACGCAGCACGCAGCACGCAGCACGCAGCACGCAGCACGCAGCACGCAGCACGCAGCACGCAGCACGCAGCACGCAGCACGCAGCACGCAGCACGCAGCACGCAGCACGCAGCACGCAGCACGCAGCACGCAGCACGCAGCACGCAGCACGCAGCACGCAGCACGCAGCACGCAGCACGCAGCACGCAGCACGCAGCACGCAGCACGCAGCACGCAGCACGCAGCACGCAGCACGCAGCACGCAGCACGCAGCACGCAGCACGCAGCACGCAGCACGCAGCACGCAGCACGCAGCACGCAGCACGCAGCACGCAGCACGCAGCACGCAGCACGCAGCACGCAGGCGGGAGCACCTGCTCCGCCGGCTGCAGGTACCAGAGACCCGCGCAGTCCACGGAGCCGCAGCGCTCGACCCGGGCAG
>NW_006436294.1:5816697-5845864 GCF_000325575.1 Pteropus alecto
CCCCGCCTCCGCCATCCGGTCCCACCGGAGCGGAGCCGGGCCAGACGCCGTCCGTGTGTCCCGCGCTCACTCCCAACCTCAGTGGTCTCCGCTCCAGGTCCACTCATGAGCACCCCGGGCTCGCGACGGCGCAGGGGACCCATGCCCCTGGAGGTCGGCAGGTGCGCGGTCACTAACAGGAGCGTCTGTGACCAGCACGCTCTGGAACCCGGAGTGTTAGCTGGAGCCAGCAGGGGTTTCGACGTCATGATAAACAGGAGGCCATGTCCCCACCCTCAGGGGAACGGTCACTTCACCCCTCGTGCCCTCGGACAGGTCTGGTCCCGCTGAGGGAAGAGGAAACCAGAGGAGGAGAGGGGGACCCCCCGAGCAGGCTGTGGGAAGGCGGCCTGTGGGGAGCCAGCCAGCCATGGGGTCACAGAGCTTCTCTGGAAATGTGTCATCTGTATACGGCCACGCAGTTCCTGTAAGTCTCTCGTTTCTTCCTCTCTTGGTAAAAATTCTCTGGGAAATTCCCATCTGTGTCACCCTGGTGCTGGGCAAACCCGGAGCGGGTCCTGGAAGGCAATCGAGCAGGGGCAACCACGCCGGTGACAGTACAGCTGGGGTGCAGGGCGCCCCAGAAATCGCTCGAACGCCTCGCCCAGCTTCTGTAGCTGAATGACTAACGTTCTAAAAATACCACCTTGCTGTAGTGAGAGCGTGCACAGGGCACATGACACACACGTAGCTTTCAAACTCAGCCACTACCCTCGGGCCGGCGCTAACAACTTACTCTCAATTTTCTTGCAACTTCAAAGACTTTTGTCTACAGTGGGTTTTTATAAATGAGCTGCTGTGGTTCCACCTGAAGTTCTAACCATCATCCAAAAACGCCATCTCCTTGAGAAATGGTTCCCAAAGCCACCCCTGTGATGTGTAAAAAAAAAAAAAAATTTTCCTGTAAAAGTTGTTTTCGCAAAATTCCCCTTATAAGTTAAAAACATCCCCTCTGACCCACCATCTGTCTTTACTTGACAGTATTAGAAATGCCGCAATATATACAAGGAGAAATTAAAGAAATACTCGTAAAACTAAGTTTTACAGAACCACAGCTCTGTCCCCGGGATGGCGGGTGTGGCCGGCGGTTCCCGCTAGCGCCGGCCCGAGAATCTGGCCTAGCGATGCCAGCACGTGGCCGAAGCTCGGGAGGAAGGAAGACGCCTTCCCTCACGTCTCAGTCACGTCTGGTCGGTAACTGCCTCTCCCACCGGACTGCGAGCGTCGCCAGGGCAGGTTGTGTGTCTGCTGTCGTGCAGGAGTGCCTGAGCAGGTGAGTACGAGGCTGTCGGGGGTCACGCTGACTCGTGGTGGAAACGCCCTGATTTATAACCCGATGCCGAGTGTTTTAGGGCAAAGCAGGAGGCTCCGGCGTGAAGGCCATGACTGTCTCTCACAAGCAGCCTGCGGTGTCAGCTCAAGGCCGCCACTCACCAAACAGCCCCCACGGCCGGCGCAGGAGGCCGCCCCTCCCTCTCAGCAGACTGGGGGGGACTCAGGAGGGGCAGTCGCCTCAGGTACCGGGCCGGCAGAGCGCCCAGCAAACGCTCGGCCACCTGACGCCAAAGCAGCTTCCCGTGGGCCCTCCACCAGCGCGGCCGGCAACTCACCCCAGCTCCCTCGCAGAGGGGTTCATGCGCCTCTCTCCCTCCAGGGCGGTCATCTTCAGAGAACCTAAGTCCTTCCGTATCGCCCCAAACACACGAGACCTGGCCCGGTACCTGCCCACCTCCCACTCTCGTCCCTCCGTAGCACCCAGGGCACTCCGGGACCCCAACTCTGCGTCTGTCCTGGTCACCCGGAACCTCTCTCGACACCCACAGAAAACGCGAGACGTCCCTTTGTAAGGTGTGCCGTCACTTAGGAACGGCCACCACCAGGGCTCCAGGCACGGTGCGAGGAGCCTTCAGGGGCGCCGTCTCCTCTGGCCGTCACCCGGACCAGGCAAACACGACACAGATGAGAAGCCGAGGAGTCCAGAAAACGGCTCCCGGGCAAAGCTGCCTCACGTCCCTGGAGACCGCGGACAGGTTTAAGGCCGCGTGAACTGACGGAGCCCTACAACGTCGCCTCGCCAAGGTCAGCCTCGCGACTGAGAGCGTCATCACAGCTGCCACCGAGGTCCGAGCGTGTGCCCAGCCTCTGATCCCACTCCCTCGTCACTTCCTGAGCACCTGCTCCGGCCCTGCTCCCAGGGAGGTCGCCACCTTCAGAAGCAGGCAGGCAGAAAGCCCACAAGAGAGGTCGTGAGCAGACCCCCGGGACAGTTCGGTGTGGCTGCGGTGGCGCCGCAGTCAGAGGGACGGGAGTCAGGGACGGAGTTATAACAAGTGTCTGAATATCTGAGGGGAAACAAGTTGAGCTGAACGCCCTCACATCTTTATTACAAAACGAATTCCAAACGGGTACAAACTGCAAATGTATAACATTTCAAAGTGAAACAAAACATCCAGAGAGTATTTTTAAATGTAACAACCTTTTACAATTTGGGGCTGGGAGCAAAGAACCAAAAAGGAGAGGTCACGAGAGACAAGCTTGACCCCATCAGATTTTTAAAACTTCTCTAACTGCTCAATAAATTCAGAAAATGTTGTGACGTGATAAACTCACAGACCCGAGGACGTAAACCTGGATGTACAGTCTGTGAATTCCTAAGGACCCAAAACTCCAGCAGGAAAACAGACAACGTACGTGGATGGACAGAGCGTTCAGGAAACTCTAGTAGCCAACGAACGAGAAAACGCAGCAGCCTTTAGTCGAAGAAACACAAATTAAAGTTATAAATAAATTTTTGCCTCTCCGGTATTTATGAGAATGTGGAAAAAATGAACCTTCTTGATCAAGCCAGGTGGTTTTGGAGGTTTGCTTCAGGAATCCCGTCAAGCCGTCCACCCTGGCATCTCGTAACTCTACACCTAGGCAGTTACCCTAAAATACGCGGACACCTAAACACGCGAGCGCTCATCCCGGTCCATCGTAAAGGACGGACGGACGACGGCTTACGTGCCCATCAGTAACGGGCCGGATAAACAGGTCACTGCGACAATTTCTAGGCTCTGCACATCTGCAGCTATTACATGGAGAGACGTCCACAGACGGTTAGGCGGAGAAGTTTCAAAATGGTGCCGGCCGCAGCCCCGCGTGTGTGTCCGGCGCTTACACGCCCGAGGGGGGAACCCAGGGAAGGGCCGCGAGGCGCGACGCGGACGGGCACAACCCCCAAGGGTCGCTCTGCTCGTCTCTGCCCGTCTTTCAAGGAGCAGCAGAGGTGGCCACGAACAAGCTCTGCGAGGCGGCCCAACGAGCACTCGACGCGTCGCTCTATTTCACTCTGACATTCCCCAGAGTTAAAGCAAATAAACACTGAGATGCAAGGACAGTCATCGCCCCACTTAACAGACGTCCAGGGAGATTCTGAAACCCGCCCAATTCACGATGCGAGGCGGGCCTGTTATGTTCCCGTGTGCACCTTGCAGGGGAACAGTGAGGCCGGCAGCTCGAGCCCCTTGTCCACGGCCCCACAGCTGAGAGGCGGGTGGAGGCATCAGGCGGCCACCCGGCCTGGCGGGGGTCGCTCCACCAGCTGCAAGACGGGCAGCCACCGGCCGTGCGCCACGGGTGGGCACGCGTGGCCCTCTGGTCCCTGTCTCACACCACAGCAGCGAGGCCCGGTCCCAGAGCCTCCCGTGCTGCCCGCCAGCCGAGGGCAGGATATAAGCCAGGGGTCCTCGCCCCAAGGCTCACCACGGTCTCTCTCCTGCACTGCTGCTGGCAAACGTGACTTGAAACACAGGATTAAAGCCGTAACTTGGGTTTTACGCCCCAAATAAAGGGAACCCACACTAGAATTGTACAAAAGGAACAGAAAACCTCAGATCTGTCTCTACTCATTTATAAACACGCCCCATGGCACCCCTCAGCGGGACCCCACTCCTCGCTCAGCTCAGCTGACTCAGAGGGGGTCCCCCTTCTCCATCCCTGCAGGCTGCACGGTCGAATCATTTCTGAGGTGGCAAAAAAAACCACCTCATTTACGTACACCCCCTGGCACACCCTTGCTGAGGGCTCCGATGCACCCCGGTTCCCCGAGCTGCTGCACACTCTGGGGAGCATGGGTGTCACTGATGCGGGGCGCGGTCTGCACAAGCGGCCCCACCGCTCGGCTGAAGCAGTCCCTGCCAAGTACCGGCCTATGCACCAGAGTTTCATTTTTTTTTTTTTTTTAAGTGGAAAGAAAAAAACTTTGGAGTTTTTCTCATTCCATTTTGTTGACGTTTCTGAAAAAGAAAACTAAAGGAAGGTTCTTCTTCTCTTTCTCCTCCCAGTCCTCCATATCCTCCCACTTACTTACCCAGAGTTTCTCTTTTTTTTTTTTTTTAAGTGGAAAGAAAAAAACTTATTCTTGAGAGCACATCTGACCCCCCGGGGCGAGGGCCGCTGTGTAAACTTCCATTTGGGTCACAGTCCCACAAGTGCGGGTGTGAACTGGGTGCTCGGAAAGGCGGCTTTCTCATGCCGGCTGCAGGGGAGCAGGGCTGCCGCCACCTCTGCTTTCCTGGCATCGAAGGCTTGGCCACCAACTGGCCTCCAGGGCCAGGACCCTTTCCGCAGAAACTAAGTCCTGAGGTCCAGCCTCAATCTCGGTGATGGACTCAGAATAAACAGCATTCGGATTTCTCCAGCTAATGCAAGTCCCCTGATACCTGCTCTATCGGTCTTAGCTTGTGAGGTGCAATAAATTTTAAAAGGAAAAAAATTAGGAAGAAAATTAACATCGAGAACGAAAAACCGCAATTTGAGTTCTGACCCACAGGGCCGCTGAGTGAAGCCTTAGCCCTCTGCCCATCCGCAGAAGAACAGATGTCTGTTTCTACCAGGTCGGCAGCAAAGCCCATCGACGCCCTCCACGCGTCTGCTAACGCACAACCCGTGGCACTCAGAACCAAGGCGCCGTCACCTGCCTGTCTGGGAGCACTGACAGGTGGCCCTGGCTGCCCAGGCTGCAGGGCGCCCGTCCACCGCCGAGAGAGGGTCCACGTGGCCAACTAACAAAAGGAAACGGAGAAGGAACACGGCGGGCGGCACGGAGGGGCCGAGACGTCGTGCAAGGCAGCTCGGCCACCTGCGGGGAAGGGACAGACCCGAGTCCCACACCGGTGGAGAGAGCGAGCCCGCCCCTGTGCACCGCCGGGGGCTCGGGTCAGGCGTTCTGAAGCCATCGCGGACCGAGGCGGAGGGACACCTGGGCGCAGGGAAGAGGGACGGGCGACTCCTGCTGCGGTTCCTTCCCGCCGGCCCTGAAACCGCGATGGGGCCCAAGCGGCTGCCCTCTCCACCCAGAGCGACTGCGCATCTCCTCCCGTTTGACCGGCCCGGGACGAGCCCAGCCCTTCCCCGCTCCCCGCCAGGCCCGACACTCGGCGGCTCCGGAGGGCCCCTGCATGTCCCCATGGGAACGAGACCGCTGTGCAGCAGGACCAGTCCCCAGTGTGACCCATCCCTGCTGTGGCCGCAGCTCTCGCCCTCTGCGACCCCGGTTCCCCCCGAGACGCGGAGCTACAGCGGACGTCGCCCCAGTGCCCAGAGACAGCCGGGGCCCGAGGTGTCGGGGGGCTGCACGACCCGCCTGACTGCACACGCCCTGCTCCGCTTCTGCTCGATCTGCTCAACCAGAGGCACGCGGTGGCAGCACAGCCTCGTCCCGTGGCCTCCTCCTTCACGTCGTTCCCGTCACGCTGCGTCCACCCGATCCCAGCGTCCGCACCGCCGTGCACCCCCGGGGTCTGCGCATCTTCCCGCAGACCCTGAGGCGGAGGGCAGCACCACCTCTGGCACAATGCTGCAGTGTGGGGGCGCGGGGGCCCAGTCGGCATTCACTGGAACTAAGCTAAAGCCAGCACGGGAGCCACGGCTTCCTGAACACCTGCCGTGGGATACGGGATAGGTGTGCTGGATCCATCTTCTGAACCGGCATCGGGCCCTCTACCAAGTGGTCCATCACTGGCCCTCCTTCATCAACGGGATGGGCTGAAGCTAATTCTTAGGGTCACACAGTTAGGAGGTGGACATGCTGAGGTTAAAACCCAGACCACTGGGTTCAGAGGCTCAGGATCGTCGGAGGCAGTAAAGGCCGAATGTTGGCCGGGAGCACGGGGGACGCACGGCGCTGAGGTCAGCTGGCCACAGCGAACTTGGCCTGAACATCTGCGGCCGCAGGCTCCTGCGCTCACAGGTCAAGGTTTCAAACGTACATGATCTGCAAGGCCCGGGCGGCCCCCTGAAATACTGACACATGTGCACACGTGGTCCCAGCACCTAAAACCATTTCAAAGCTGCTTCCTTAAACTAGGCGGGGTGTGTCAGATGCTCCTTACACTGTTTGTATATTTTGATTTGTCTGATAATCAAGACCCTCTCCAGATCCAGAAAACAAGAAACCAATGAAATAGACAAAAGCTCCCCTGCCTTAGGACAGAAGGGACTTCTTCGACCTGATAAAGGCTGTCTCATGAAGGCCCCTGAAAACATCACTCCCAGCCCAGAAGGAGAAGCATTTCTCTGAGGTGAGAACCCAACCATGTGCTTGAAATCGCCGCGTCAGCAGATCTTAGCACGTGCTGCTACAAAAGAATGAGCAACACGACTGGAGACAAAGGCACGAAACCGCCACTCGCGGAGGACGCGCCCACCCACAGAGTTAAGGCGGAAGCCACACACACGGCGTCGGCGCTAGGAAGAATTCAGTAAGCTCGCCGAGAACAGGGCCCCGAAAATGCGCTGCACCCCGACAGGTGAGCGAGCAGTGATAAGGAGAGTTAGTTTTACAAAGATGCCATTTACCAGCAACGGAGGTAGCAGACAGGGACGAGGGTCAAATGCGCCCGGAAGGCTCTCCGATCACGCGGTCCTGCCCCAGAGACGCCTCTGCCGAGGGGTCGGGGCGGCCAGTGGCTTCCGCTCTGCTCTCTGCTGTCAATCCACACGCTTCCCCCAGACCTGCTTCCTGGGGCGCCCAGCCCAGCTCGGGCCCACTGTGACAACCAGGACTACACGTGTGTGTCCCAAAAGAAACACACGTGGAGCTGAGGAAGGTTCCTGGGGACTTCTTGTCTGCCGAGTTCCTGTTTCAGGAAACAGGAGACCAACGGTCGGCTGCACGAGCTGAGACTCAGGTCGTCAACAACACAGACGGCCCAACGCCAGGAGGGGTCTCCGCGGCAAAGCTGGGCAGCCCCGAGAGACAGGCGTCCTGCCACCCTCGTGCTGGGGCTCACGGACGGCAGGTCAGCACAGAGGGAGCGCAGCTCATTCCCCTGGGGCCAAGGACGGAGGCAGTACCCATCGGAACCCAAGCCTCACGCATGACAAACACACCGTCCTGCCTGCCGATCAGTCCAGCTGACCTTAGTGGCCACCAGGCTCCCGTGATCCCTCAGACCCAAAGCCGACAGCCCCGTCCAGGCCGCACCTTCTCAGGCACCTGCTTCCTGCACCCGCCCCTCAGCTTTGGACTCATTCTCGGCGTTGCGGGGGAACAAAAGCCATCCCCGAGCTTCTCACGGGACAGAGGGCGCCCTGCCGGGACCAGCCCCCACCCACAGACCAGCGCCCACGGGTGGGCACCGCCGGCCGCCCTGCCTCCCGCCCTCACGATCGTCCCCGTGCCAGCAGGTTATTCCCTGTCGCACACAAACAGGCTGCGATGACTCCTGTCTCAAATGAGACGAGACAAAGAGAAAAGATCCTTTAAGACGTGAGAGAAACACACAGAGCAGCTATAAAGCCAGCGCCACAGGGGAAGAGTGACTCCAGCAACGTGTGCCCAGAAGAGAAAGCGCTGAGGGAAAACCTACGAACATGCGCTCAGAGACGCCTTCCCTCCAGGACGGAGACGGAGCAGAGATGCTCCGAGAGACGGCGGACTCCGGGAACAGAGCGAACTCTGGACCCCACGTCCCTCCGACCGCCCGTCACCTGCTCGCCCTCTAATTCCCGGTCACCCTCCAGTCAGCTCTGTGCCCCGCCATGCAAGCAAAGCTGCTCTGCAAAGTCCCCGCACCGCCACGTCACGTGGTCACACCTCAGCCCCCTGCCCCTCGCAGCCCCGACGACGCTCACTCGCCCTGCACCGGGCTGGGCCGTCTCGACGCGGACCTTCCGGGACGCAGACCTTCCGGGACTCGGACCTTCTGGGACGCGGACCTTCCGGGACGCGGACCTTCCGGGACGCGGTCCTGCGCACTGGCTCTGCCCCGCCCAACCCCGCGGCTGGCGGGCGGACGTCGCCCGGCCGTGTGGGTTCCAGCCCTGACCACCCCAGATCCCTCTCAGCACCTAGACCTGGGTGTCCACTGAACACCTCGGACTCTGACACGTCCCAACCAGCTCCTCCCCCGCAGCCCGCCCAGCACGCCCCGCGCTCTCACCCCTCACCCACCCCCTCCAGCCTCTCTCGAAAGAGTCGTCCACACTTGCTGGCTCCATTCTCTCTGCCCTTCCTCAGAGGAGCCAGATCGCCCCGGCAACTCTGAACCCACCTGGCATCGTGGGAACCCCCCCCATTAACAGCCCCAGGAGCGTCTGTCTCCGTGACGAGGCCACAGCTCAGGCCAAAACGTTGCTGCCGCCCGACTGTCACAGATGGCACAGCTACGACATGACATCCTCACCGGCAGCCCTGACCGAACCCCCCTGCCTCGTCTTCACACCTGGACCCCACACCGTCAGCACACAGGGCCAAGCCGTCGCCGCCCCCAAGTCCTCACTGGTCGCCTCGTGTCCACACAGCAGCCAGACCGAAAGGCAGACTGCCTCAAAACCCGAGCGGCGCCCACTCTCAATCGGGATCGTGGCCCGCCACCGGCCCACCGGCTCCCACGCGGGGCCCTGGCACGTGCCATCTGCTTTGCTCAAAACCCTCCTCAGAGACCCCCGTGGCTTACTCACCCCCTCATCGCTTTCAGGCCTTTGTCCAAACGTCACCTCCTTGGACCAACGCTGTCCCCCTGTTAGCAACGGCATTTGCCCGGCAGCGCCCACTCCGTCCCCGCACCGGGGAGCCCCGGGGGGCAGCACTCCCGGCTCTGCTCGGGGCCCTGGCCCAGCACCCAGGACAACGCCTGGCGAAGAGCAGGCTGGCGGGTGCCGGCGGCTGTGACGACCCTCCCAGCAGACTCGGACGCTCTCCTCGCTCCCCCCGCGTGGCCGGGCCGCCCCTCCTCCCAGAGCCAAGCAGCACATGGTGGCCCCGCCACTCCACGCCCGCGGGCTCCCCGTGCAGGCAGCGTGCGGTGGGCAGGCCCGCAGGAACGCACAGCACTGCTCCTCGGGTGACGCTGCGTGCGCCCGAGTGTCACGGCCTTCCCGGGAGACAAGGAGCCAGCCCACGGCCCCGGGGACACACGCAGGAAAGCGCACTTCTGCCGGGTCCCCAGGCCCGCCCGTTTACGAGCCGCCCGTACCCTCCGCAGCCACGGCTTCCCACGCCGACACCGGAGACGCCTGACTTCTTTAAACAGAGTAGAACAGAGGTTAAAAATAAGTATTATGAAGGGACAACTACAGTCTCTGTTTATATCTTTTTTAGTGATAACATGGCTTTTTGTTACACGGGAAAATATTCCCAGCCTGGGCACCTACGGGTCACGTCTGACACGTCAGACATCGGCGTTTTGGCTCAGAGTTTGTGACAAGAATGCTCCCATGTTTATTTTAAATCACAGTCACTACGCTGGGTGAAAAGAAATGTTATTTTAACGTTAATAAAACAGGGCGCAGGCTGAAGAGCAAACATCATGGTGCCGTGATCTGGAAAGACCAAACAAATCCCAGGACGTTCCTTTCACCAAGAAAAGCGTCTGAAAAGACCTGGTGAAAAACGCGTTGGCTTTGTTTTCAGAAGTAAAATTCCCTGCATACTTCAGCAAGGCGTCTGCGGCCGAGCCGGCGGCTCTCATTGGACCAGCGTAATCCTCTCGCTGGGAATGCACGAGCCCCGATTTACCAAGTGACAGAAAACGGAAACTCCCCCAATGGGTACAGCTAGATATTTGAAGGGCCACTCCTGAACACTGGCATCCCATCGAGGTTCAATTTTTGCTGAGTCAGGACAATTAATTAAGGGTGAGTTTGTTGAAAATCGAGCAGATAAAACCCCAGGGCTGTTGGGCCTCTTTAATCGATCCCTCCACAATTTAAAATAAGTCGAAAAGCGCTCTCTGTTCTTAAAGATACTGCTCGTATCTTGGATCACAGGCTGTGCCAGACGCAGAGTGCCGGCTGCTGTCTTTGGTGACATAACGGTGGCACCTTCCCATCGCTGTTGGGCGCCCGCCACTAGCCAGACTTCTGTCATCTGGTTTCTGTAAGGCCTGAGGCGGGCTGCTCTCCACAGTGCCCTCTGCGGCTTGGGGAAGACCGGGGACTGGGTCTCCCGTGTCCTGCTGGCCCCGTGTAGCATAAGGTGGGAGCCCAGATGTCATTTCTGGTTGATCATGGACCAACCTCCAAGAGAAGTCTGCTGGCGCCTTCGAGCTCAGTGCCGAGCTGGGAACTCTGGGTTCATGAATATGCATGAAATGATCCAGCGCCAGGATTTTCTTATCATATTAAAATTCATATAACATAAAATTTGCCGTCTTAACCATTTTAAACTGTGCAGTCTGGTGGCTTTTAGTACATTTGCAGCGTTGTGTGACCATCACCACTGGAATTCAGAATGCTCTCATCGCCCCCGACAGAACCGTCAGCAGTCACTCCCCGACCCCTCCTGCCCTCAGCCCCGGCGACCCTGAGCCTCGTTCTGCCTCCATGGACTTGCCCCTCTGGGCATCTCACACACACGGCCTCTTGTAACGCAGCTTCTGTCACTGAGCATGATGCTTCCAGGTCCATGCTTGTAGCACATGCCAACACGTCACCCAGCGCAGTTTTAACAGACTCTCTCCAGGAGTCTGCTCCTAGAACGAGCTTGTGGTCACAGAGCTGTGGCACATGGGGCTGACGGCCCGCCACCGGCCCCTCGCACTGACTCGGGCATGCGGCCTGGCCAGGTGGGACAGGAGGGGACTTTTCCACAACTCAGTGGGGCTTTTGAAACAGCTTGAGTGTTTTTGCCCAGCCTTGCAGGACCCCCTGCCATCTCAGGGACAAGGTGCGTGGAGAAGGGCTGGCTGAGCCCAGCTGCCCAGGCCTCGGACAGGACCCAGCCAGGAGGCCAAGGTGGCCAGCCAGCCGTGGCCCAGACCATTCCCAGTGGGCCTGGAGGTCAGGACAAGAGCAGACACCGTGGAAGCCACAGTTTGGGGCACCAGGTAAATGACACAATGGAAAACACACATCCCAGCAAGTGTGGCAGCGGCGAGCGTGCTCATGCTGGGGGACAGCTGACGCACACGTGGCCTCTGCCTGGCGCCGGCCTCCACCTGGCCGGGCGCTAACGCTCGAGACCCTGAAAGCCGCATGCACGAACACGGGTAGGCGCGTCGGAATTAACAGTCGAGCATGTGTGCAAACACTGATCCCACACTCCCCAAAGAGACAGCGTCTGAGACCAGCAGGACCCTGGCACACCCACGGCACATTCGATGCTCTATCAAACGCCACCTCTGCTCTGAAGCGTCCCCACCCAGAGACACGCACGGCGGCTCATATGGATAAACGGCGAGAAACGAGGGCTTTCCTTCAAAACGGTCCGCGAGGACAGAGACCAGCGTGCATTAGACGCGGGAGGCAGGAGTCCACCGGGGACCATGCGCTTTCTCATCACGTGTCAGAGGGTGACAATGCCCTTTAAAAGTGTAAAAGCCGTGACAGCAAACGAGGGACGGTCCAAGCGCCTAGGGTCACCCAGGCAGGGGCCGAAGACGGACGCAGAGGCAGAATTCCGGGCTCTCGGCCCGGGGGGCGTGTGGGTGCGTGTGAATTCTCCCAGGGGAGGGCCTGGGGCTTCTGTCCGTGGTTCGAGACCCGCTCTGAAGGAGGGGGCTGACCGCCTGAATGGGCCGCACGACCATCACAGTGGCCTCGGAGAGGGTTGCCCCACGTCGACTAGCACAGCTGGGAGAAGGAGCCGATGTCCAGGCCCTCGTCCGGTCCGCCTGTCCCCAGCACCCAGTGCACCGTCCCACTCAGCACCTCTCGCTGCACCGTGACCTCTCCCCACGTCCCAGGGGGTGGCACCTGTGGGTCCAGCTGACGTCACCTCCCGGGCCATCACTGCCAGCTCAGTGAGTGAGGCCGCCGCGGGCAGAGCGGGGTCACAGAGTTCAGAGCCTTGCAGCCCCTTCCCTGAGGGCCTGGCCTGGCCGAGCCATCGGGGGACAGGCCCGTCGTTGGGGGACAGGCCGGCACGGCTCCCGAGCACGAGGCGAAGGGCTGTGGAGACAAGGCTGAGCTTCCTCCCTCAGCTCCTGGGCGAGGCTGCACGCGAAACCCACGCGAGCAAGCAGGGTCCGGAAGGAGTTCCCGTGAGCAGGAAACGGAGCAGGGCCGGTTCCCCAACCGAGGAGCCACAGGCGAGGCGGCCAGAAGTGCAGGGGAGGTGGCCAGCGGGGACACCAGGGGCAGGCCTGGGAGAGGGGCTGGGGGTGGCTGGGCGAGGTCACAGCGGCCCTGACGCCGCGCTCCAGGGGTCAGGCGTACTCTATGAACAGCCGGCCACCCTGGCCACTGCCCAAGCAGGCAGTGTGGCCACAGCAGGGCGCGAGGTGGCCCCTGCCCACTGCCTGTGCCCTGGCCGCCTCCTGCTTCTCCCTCCCTCCCCCCAGGTGGGGGAGGACACGACATGATTGGCATTAGATAACCAGGTTTCTGTCCTTGTCCCTGGGCCAGGGCTGTGACAAGACAGCAGGTAAGTTAGCCCAACTCTCGACACTCGGAAGCGAGTGCCTGCTGGTCGAGAGCCACCGAGAACACCTCCCTCCGCGTGGCTCACGCCGGTCGCTGGCATTTTTCTAGAGCAGGTCAGAAGCTTCTGGTGAAGCTCATGGAAACCGTCCCGCAGACGCCCCAGCACCGAGCTTTTGCCTAAGCACCCCACCCACAGACGCCCCCGGTGGGCTGCTGGCCGTTCCTGGGGGGAAGGGGGCTGCTTCATTTTTAAACACAGTGGAAAAAGGGACACGGGGACAGGCGGCAGTGAAGGGGCCCACGAAAGGATTTAAATTCATCCTGGACGCCAGCCAGGGACGGAAGGCGCTTCCAGACCGCTAAGCTGTCCCAGATGCACATGCGAGTCCGCGAGCACTGAGCACCACCAGGAAAGACGAGCAGAGCCCCTCCGCTGTAAAGACGGAGGCTTCCTCGACAGGACGACTTTTATAAACACCCCACAAACAGCACAAACAGAGTTCGACAAACTACAACGCCGCTCAGCAAAGACGCCTGTTTTTAAAGAGGTCTGCAGGGCCTGGGGGAGAGCCAGCGCCCCCCCAAAAACAGCGACCAGCCAGAGCTCACCCTAAGACTGCAGCACAGGGCCTCACTTCCTCCCACCAGAGGTGGAAGGCTTTCCCCACCCACACTGGCCCCGAGGGACAGGCCGTCAGGGACCCGGAGACAAAGGCCAGCCGCCACCCCGCACCAGCCACAGCTGGGCCACCAGACAGAAGCCCTGGAGTCCATCCAAGCGATGGAGACCTATCTGCAAGTCGCAGCACTATCTGATCCGCGTGGAACGTCTCTCACACTCTGGGATTCCGCATCCACACACCCCCGTCTGGATCCCCCGTCCTGTGGGTGTGACTGTCACCCTGTGTATTTCCTGAAAACACGGAGGCTCTGTCTCAGGTCCCCAGGAATAACGGCAATGCTGGCAGGCACCTGTGACACACGGGACTACTGCGGACCTGCAGGCGGTTCCGATCCGCGTCCCTCCCGTGGTGAGGGCACCGCACGGGTGAGCGGGTGGGGAGCGGCTGGTCTGACCACGCTGGGTACCTGAGGCCGGACCCCGCTGGCCTGGGCGGGCAGAGGGGCGGTCTAGCCGGAGGCTGACCTGGGAAGCGAGACCGCACCCGACGAGCTCCTCTCTCGAGGAAACCACCACCCAGAAAGGGGAAACGGACACACACACCATTTCAGCAGGGTAAACAGAGCTAAGCATTAGTAAACATGGACGCGGTCCACGCCTGTTCCCGAGGAACCACGGCGGCCCACAACGGCCCTCAGCGGATGAAGGTCGTCTCCACAAGTTCACTCTCCTGACACGAACCACCCCGGATGGAGAGGCCGGCGGGAACGCGAGGTCTGTGTACGCACCGGACTCCCAGAACCCCATGATCAGGGGACCCATGACATTGCCTGGGCTTTCTCTGAGGGTCTGGCAAATCATCAAGCCGAGTCCAAGTTTATCTGGTTACTTCAGCTGGGAAACTATTTATCAAGGGCTCGACTCAGAGACAGCAAACACCATTCACTCGAAACTACGTAACATTTCAGCAGGGAAAAGATCTGGGCAGACCACTGTCCCCACGGGCCACGCTGGGGATCAGCCACCGCCCCTCGCCAGCCTCGAGATCGCTTACGACCCGACACAGAGCAGAGAAGACGCCACCTGAAGACTTCTGGAAATGCCATAATCTACTTTTCTTTTCCTATTTTTTAGTTTAACTTAAAAAAAAAAAAGAAGAAAAAGAAAAACTGCCACTGGATTGGGGTCCCTCCTCTCCACGTACTAACACACACGTCCACTGCACACCACACCGGCGATGCCGCCAGAGTGCGATGGGCGTGGATCTCAATGTGGTGATGTGCGATGCCGAGGCAGGCCGAGAGGTGACAGCGGCATGAAGCAGGGGGCCACGGGCCCTCCAAACAGCCGTGAAGTGTCCAGCTTCAGCGTGGTTCACTGGGCCCTCAGCACGGCCCTCTTCATTCTGACGTAGAAAGGGGGACGTCTCAGAGGGGCCTCTCGCCCTACCACCCTGTCTGGCCATCGCCCTTCATAAAAGCACACGAGATGGCCACAGACACCAGTAAGACAGCGCCTGACGCCGGCGAAGGGGTGGCTACCGGAACCCCCCTCAACGCGTCCAGGTCCTGCAGGGTCAGCCGCACGAAGCAGATGAGGGAGTCACAGCCCCAAACGACGCGAACCCACACTCAAGAAAAGGAAAGCAAAAGTCAAGTCAGCCAGCACTCAACCTTAAAACAAACTTCGAGTGATTGTTATTTAATTAAAAGACTGGAAAAATCCGAACCCACTCAGTTGCAAGTCAATTCTTTCCTTTGAGTCCTTAATGAAGCTTGTGCTACTACAAAGAATCCCCTTTGAAAGTCCTGTGCGTTTGCACAGTGACGGCCAAGCAATGTCAGTGGCTCTCCACCTGTGTTCATCGACCTGCACTGACTTCCGGTCTAACACACCCAGAGGACAGCCCCGCAGGTCAAGGTCCTAGAACCTGCAGGCAGCCGCCCAGGTGCAGATCTGGGATCCAGCACGTCCTGCTGCACGACCCAAACCACTCTGTGCCTCAGTGTCCTCACTTCCAAAACAAGGATGACAGTAGCCACGAGGGTCAACACAGGTAAAGCACCCGACACGTGCCTGGGACACAATGAGCACGACGCCCCGTGAGCTGCTGCTGCTGTTATTACTGGATGGTCCCTCCCTGACCATCCAGCTAAAGCCACTTACCCAGCCTCGAAACCCACCCGAGGGACTCTCGTGACCCCCTCCACCACACGCGGCCCTGTGCCATTCCCCACGGGCCACTGCCATTCACATGTCCATTCCTTTCCATGCGGCTCCACTAGTAACCATATCATAAGTCCTGCAATGATGCTGTAAATAGCACTTTATAAGGCTAAAGGCGCTGATTTGCAAGCATTTAAAACAGACCACTTTTTAAATAAACAAAAACATGAGATGGTGGATGGTGACAGGCACCTTCTACCCTGCAGGATTCAGGTCCTGATGGCCCAGGAGCAGCCGACCGGGACGCAGCTGCCACCAGCTGCTCTCGGCCCCCAGGCCCCACGAGGCGGCTGTTCACATGCCACACGGGCCCCTGCGGTGTCTGCCGAGCACACACCCTGGCTTCACGACAACCACTGAACAGACGCAGGCTCAAACACAATGCACCAAACGACACGGGGCCTCTCCGCTACCTGACCGGTGGCTGGTGTTTTAGGGACAGGGTAAAGGGCACCGCCTCAGGACAGAAAGAGTTTGCCGTGTGTTTGGTGGGGACGAACACAGCTTAAACGAAACCTTAAACACGCTCAGGGTTTTTCCGTTTTCTGTAGACTGGACGGGCCTCTGGCACACGGCGCTGTCACAGCAGACGCGCTCCCCTCCGTGCCCACGACCCCAGCCGCGCGGAGGTCGGCTCTGAGCTGGGTGACAGCACCAACGTGTCTCCTTCGTCTCCTCCAGGGCTTTGTTTACAAAGCAACTTCGATAGTGTCCCAGCAAACAACTGGGACCAAACACAGCAACGGTCACTTAGAAGAACAAGAGAAATCTGTTTCCGTCCAAAGAGGGGTGATTTATGACAAATACATGCTCCACCTCAACCTCTGACCTGCAACCCTAAATCGAGTGGCCCCCCAGGCATTCACCTCCTGGGACGGACGACACGCTGCCACGCGGGCTCACCGGGCAGGGTATTCTGGGGGGCGACACGGGCTTGGTTGGCACTGAGCTGTCCTCATCCTTGCACGGGCGCCCCATAACCAAGCCCTGCACGAGTGTACGCCCCGTCGTCCAGGCCAGGGAGGAGACGGCCCAAGGACCCACCGCCGCCTCACCAGCCCCGGCCACGCAGGCACAGACCGACTCCAGGCCTGACTGTCCAATCCCTCTGAGGACGCACACGCCCCAACAGCCTGCAACGCTTCCCCCGCCACGAACACGGCCACGGCTCTGGGGGGAGGCGCAGCACGCACCCCACTCATTTCACCTCCATGGTGATAATCACCGCAAATCAGGACAAGTATAATGGTCATTAATTACATTAGTTGTTATGTGACTATCACGACAGTCATTAACAATTACAATATGTAGTGTAATCAGCATTTATTATAACTAAGTATCTACTATATGTAAACTGTAACATGCTATGTTAATGATTATTCTGAGTTCCGATACATAATTTAACATCTACACGTCGTTACCAGCTACAATAACAAAAATAGGTAGAGCTATTATTCCCATTTTATAGACAAGAAACAGGCACCAAAAGCTAAAGCGATGAGCAAAGCCAGGATGAGAACCCAGATATACAGCCACAGAGCCCCTGAAATTGCCTATTCCTTTGGGCTCCCCCCAAGAATGGGGGAGCCTCAGGGAGATGGGGAGCATGCATGCCTCTCTACTTGGCCTTGGGGTGCAGTGCCACCCTAAGGTGCTCGGCAGGTATTCTGGCACCCACCTTACACGGGAAGTCAGTTTACAGCAAGGGGTTTCTGGAACCAATCCTTTGGAAACAGACATGTCTTAGCGTCATCTGTTCACACCTGTGTGCCTGAGTCTGTGCCGAGCAGCCTGTCCACTGTCCCACCCGACACACACTCTCCGCCCGACAGATACTGATGACCTGCCCTCGGCCAGCACCTGTGTGAGGTGCTGGGCGTGCGGCCCAGTCGTGAGAGACAGGACACCGAACCATCCCTGACAGTGGGCCCGAGGCTGTCGAAGTGCCTGAAGGAAATGGGGTGCCCTACGCGTACACGTCAGAGCGGACGGGTGCTGGCCGTCCACCAGCCCCTCGCGCTTATCGGCCCACTGGATCCACGGCGACTCTTTGAGGGGACCGCTTTGCCCATTTTCCAGATGAGAAGACTGAGCGACAGCAAGGAGAGGTCGCTGACCCGCCAACGTCACAGCGAGGTGGCAGCTGATGAGGAGTCCAGCCACAGCCGTCCACGCGCCTCACCTGCCTGCCTGGGAGGCCACTGTCTGAACTGAGTGTGTCACCACCATCTTCTTAAACACTGTTGTAAACGTGGGACCCTACACACACATTGCGCGCATGCACACACACACACGCACACACACATATGTGCACAAAACAGCACTCGGAAATGCTCAAGATATTGGGCGACAAGGAACGATATAAAACCATAAATGTAGGCTGATCCCGACTGACTGTGTACGCGCTGAACAAAGGTCTGGAAATAAACGCACACACGTCAGCACAGGACCAGGCAATGCCACCATCCTGCGCCTGGGGACTGCCCCGTGACGTCACAGATGACGAAACGGGAGCCTGTGTGGCCTCCACTGCTCTGCCCGCTTTTCGGAGCCCCAGTTGCTTCGGCGTAAATGAATGCGATGACTTACGCTTTGAGCGATGGAGGGCGGGAGCCGGGAGACAGGGGCAGGACCGGCCCGAGCTGCTGAGCGGAGTGCCGGCCACACAGGGACCCCTTGCACGCCCCCCTCCACTTCAGCGTCCATCTGAACGTTCCCACGTTCGATCGGCCTTCGGCGTTCGACTCAATGCAAACCTGCTTGCTTCTGTACTGCGCCACCACACAGCCGTGCCAAAACGTGAAAACAGACCACACACCTTCCCGCCTCCTCTCCCTCCGCTCTACGCCTGCCCCGTCCCCCGTCCCCTGTCCCGCGCACCCTCAACGTGCGCTTCTGAGCACCTCCAAGCGCCTGTCTGTTCCCACCGCGGCCAGCAGGCCCCCGAGAAGCACGGCTCACCCCCGCTCCCGGCATTGCGGACTAAGACCCCTGTGTCCAGGGTGGTCTCTGCCCCTGGGCCTGACTGGCACTGTCCTAGGACCCCGACAAGCCACGCTCTGGGTCACAGTCCCTCCCCGCTGCCGGGACAGAAGCTCTCCGCCCTGTCCCCATGGGTCCGTGGTGACCACTTGGCTGGCGTCTGTGTTCTGACTTGGGCGGTGAGCTCAGTGCACAGGTGCCACGTGGGTTTGCATTCCTCCTTGCTCCCCGGCTCCGGGCACGGCGCCTGGCACGTTGCTGGCACTCGGTACTGGACGTGGGACACGCAGGCCTTCATCTGGGTGCTGGACTCTCGTCCTCCATCCTGTTCTGTGAAAGGATGTTTGGCTTTACTGTCCCAGCGGGCCCTAAACGCTGTTATAAAGAAGCGGATGCCCCTTACATCTGTCAGGTAGATCTGGGCAAAACGTACTTCAATCTAGTATTTATTCCACTTTGATAAAGAATAAAATATGCCCGAAATGGTTTATTTCATTAAGACCTTCACTTTCTAGGAGGCTGTGGTCACAGCAAGGGCTGGCGAGGACGTGAAGCAGCGCAAACCGCACCCACTGCTGGCGGGGACGTCCACGTGTGGCCACCACGGAGCACGGCTGGCAGCTCCTCAGACAGGTCCACGCTGCGACTCGGCACTGCACGCCAGGCACACACCAACCCGCGCTCGGACGTTCGCGGCAGCCCGTTCACGGCGTCTGCCAGCGGAGGGACCAACGAACCAACTGCGACACAATCACAGTGGATGTTCGGCCAGAGAGGAATGAAGAGCCGACACACGCTACAACCTCGAAAACACAGCTCAGCGCAAGAAGCCAGGCGAGAGGTCACGTGTTTTACTATTCACTTGCATGAAACATCCAGGGCAGGGAAGTTGTAGGCACGGACCCAGGCTGGCGGCTGCCAGGGGCCGGTGGGCAGGGACGGGGGGCGATGCTTCACGTGCTCGGGGTGTCTTTGTGGGGTGACGAGAGCATTTTGGAACTAGGTGAAGACGATGGTTGCACAGCACTGTGAATGCACTAAATGCCACTGAACTGTCCAATTTCAAATGGTTTATGTGAATTTCACCTCAATCTTTTAAAAAGCCTATGACATTTCAAAAGAGCTTCCTCTCTCTAAAATACCTATCGTTTTTCTTTTCCTTTTATTAATGGTGCAGACACACTAGGAACAGACCACACACATAATATAAATAGCAGCCCAGAGTCCTGTAGGGTTAGTCTCAGAGTTACGGTGACAAGTGTGCCACCCGGGACAGCTTCCCTGGAACGGGGGACAAAAAGCCACCACCTCACAGCATCGGTTTGAGAACGATCCGTCTGGAAGACTTTGAAAGATTCTTCAGCAACCGTCCCTCCACAGTACGGACTTAAAACTACCTTATTTCAGTGAAACATGCAAATATAAGTAAAAACAACTCTTCAAATAAACGTTTACTGGAATGGCACTGGGCACCTCAGGAAGCTTGGCAGAGCGTGTCTTACGAGCCGCGGTTTATCTGCCACCCCGCAAGTGGGCTGACCGGGGGTGGCGCACACCTTCACTGCCCCCCAGGTGGCCGTGAGCAACCCACACGGATGACCCTTCTCCACGCGAGCCCAGGAAAAGCGCCAGATGGGCTGGGTGTGGACGCTCTGCACTGGCTTCGAGTCACCAGATTTAACTTTTAAACGAGAAACAATGAAATGTCATGAGCATTTCGCCATGCCGGGCACTGAAAGGGGGCGAAGGGAGCCGAGCGCCGGGGCAGCGGGCGCGGCGAAGGCGCAAAGCCAGTGCCCTGGGCTTCTCTCTGGACTCCCTGGAACCGCCCGACATTTAGCGCGTCTATAAAAGAAGACTGTCCCCGTCCTACCCGCTGCCCCGTCCTACCCGCTGCCCCGTCCTGCCCGCTGCCCCGTCCTGCCCGCTGCCCCGTCCTACCCACTGTCCCGTCCTACCCGCTGCCCCATCCTACCCGCTGTCACCGGGGAAGCCGGCATGCCTCCCGGGCCCCGTCTGTGCTACCCGCTGCCCCGTCCTACCCACTGTCACCGGGGAAGCCGGCATGCCCCCCGGGCCCCGTGGGGCAGTGACCGCCACCTACGGCCCCAGAGGCGGGCTTCCCTGCTCCCCGCCACCCTCTCAGCTCACACTGCCACCAGCCCCCCGCAGAGGGGACGCGCCCTGCCTGAGCTCGCCCCCCGGGTACCCACAGCACCCCGCCGCCCTCCGCCAGCACTCAGTGGCGGCCAGCCTGGACCAGTCTCTCTTCTCCCGAGAGGCTGTCCTGCCTCCCCGCCACTGCCACTGCCCTGCTTTCCGGACCCCAAGCCAAGCAGCCGAGCAGGGCAAGTTCCCACTGCAGAGGAAGAGGAAGTGGGGCGTCAGCCCTGTGAAGCCCTCATGGGGTAACGGGGCCTAATGACTCGCGGTCAAGCAGCCAGGAAACCAGCAGAGTCACCGGTGGCGAGTACTCGCCCCAGAAAAACCCAGACCCAAAAGAGGAGAGGAGAGCCGGCGTCGGCTCAACCCTCTGGACCCGACCACGAGGTTGCACGAAGGACACAGCACAGAGGCACGTGCAGAATCCCACCAGGAAGATGCGGCCGCCCAGCCCAGAAGGCGGGAAGCTGATGGCGTCCCCGAGCCAGTCCCCTCAACCCACAAGTCTCAAGGGGGGTGCGGGCGATGAAGTCGAGCTGCAGACTGGGACTGCGGACAGCGACTGTTCAGGCTGGGGGTGGGGTCGGGGGGTGACGGCCACTGGGCAGTCTCTTTGGAGGGAGGGAACAGTCTGCAAATCACTAAAACGGCCCGAGGCTCACACTGAGACCGGGGTCTGTCTGGTGCGTGAATTACGCCTTAGTAAAACTTATTTTCAGAAGATGCTCAAGAGACACGTCGAGCACAACGCGGCCCTGACTTGGATTCTGATTTGGTCGCGTGTCGAAATCCGGAAACCAAACCAAGAGTTCCAAGCACCCGTGTGGTCCGGGACGCTGAGGGACGCTCAGGTCTGAAACTGGTGACTAGGGGGCTCCCTGGAAGGAGGGGACAGCCCTTTGTTTTGTAGAGACGTCCTCTGAAGCATCCGTGAGTAAACGACGTGCCCAGGGCTCCGGCGCGCGGGCCCGTGGAGGCTGGGAGCGCGCTGCTCCACCCCTCACGTTTCCCGGCAGACTCAGCTCAGCCTCTGCAGTGCCACCTCCTCCAGGCAGACTCCCTGCCTGCGCCCACCCTCCTCAGTCTGTTCTTAACACGGCACCCCTGGGATCCTCTGAGAAATGCGGCCAGCTGATGCCCATCCTCTGCTCAGTCCCTCCTGGGCTCCAGGTCCCTCTGAAGGCCTCCGAGCCCATCCTGACCTCCCACCCTCGGCCCCGACCCTGCTTGCCGCGGTCCGTCTGCAGCGCACATCCTGACACACTTCGTCGCCGCTTCGCTGGTGGACGTCCTGGCTTCTTGCCGCGCTCCTGACCGCTCACCCCCCCCCCAAGCTTTGATGCCTACAGCTCACGGTTAATTTGTAATTACCCGTCTCAGACGCTCAGAGACACCTTCCGAGTCTAATGTGATGTTGTCACCGAGAGCCACGGGTTTTGACATTTAACAAACGGCACTTCTCAAAGCTGCAGCACAGAGAGAACAAAGTGTCCTCAGTGATGTCCCCCGTCACCGAAGGGGCCCCTCTAGAGTCACTGCGTAGAAACGACCAGCAGAAAACCGCCTTTTCTTCCGCCCGGTGGTGACTGGGCTCGTCACGTGGAGACAGAGCCAGGTGCGGCCTCGGCTTGCTCCTGTCCATGCGGCCAGGCAGGGCGGGTCTCCGGCTGCCAGAGTCCCAGCGGCGCGGGCCGCTCTGCGCAGCTCCGTACCTGGCTCCGCGCCGGCGGCTCTGCCGGAACCGGCGCTCAGAGCGTCAGGGCCGACTCCGCTCCCTGGGAACGCCACCGAGACCTGGTGACTGTCACCTGCCTGGGGTACGGCCCGTCAGCGCCCTCTCACCCTCACGGCCAGCAAAGTAAAGACCCGGAGGGGGGTCTTTCCCCGGGGGCAGGTGCGCACGGCTCTGGGGCCAAGCAGACGACAGGGACAGACCGTCAGCGACAGAAACAGCGGTGGCTGGGCACGTCCGAGGGGCAGCGGCGACCTGCCCGCTTCGCCCGAGGGTGGGAGAGGGGTGCTTGCCCCGTCTCACGGCCAGGACGCGTGAGAGGTGGGCAACCGGGAGCTCGTGTGTGTGAGGACAGGCGAGGGGCCGTCCGCAGCAACGCCTGACGGCTCCCGGGCCCAGGCGCCCGACAGCCACGTCTGCCCAGGCCTCCTCTGTCCATCCAGGCGTCCTCCTCATCGCCCTGCGTCTTCCTTTGCGTCCGCCTCAGGTTTCCCGTCTTGTTAATTACGTTTCCACAAAAAAGGCGACGACGCCCCGCCTGCTGGCCCCGAGGCCCAGGCAAACCCCATCCCCCGGGGCCTCGGTTTCCTCCCGTCACCGCTCGGCCCGCTGCCCGTGGACGGGACCGAGGGCCCTGAGCACACGAGCACCTGGGACGGGAGCGTCAGTCCTCGTCTGTCACTGGGCGGCCCCCGCCCAGGGCTCCGGAGCCCCCGTCACTCCACACCCCCTGCCGCGCCACCCCCGTGTCCTGCAGGAGCTCGGGGCCGAGAACCCGGGGGACGAGCTGCCACACCGGGGCCCCCGGTACCCACGTCCGGAGAGGGCCGCACGGCCGCACGGCGCAGCCGGCCCGGCCCACGAACCTCGGCTCCGCGCTGGAGCCCACATTGCAGCGCCCCACGGGGACGTGGACAGGGGCTCAGGCAGAGACCTGGGCAGGGAGCCCCCCAAATTCCTGAGTCAGGCAGGTTCTGGCCCCGCCAGACCTGTCTGCTGGGATAGGTGCTCGAGACGGACGTGACCAACGCTACCGAGGACTCAGGGACCCCGCCCCAATACAGACTTTCAGAAGCCTCCTCTGCCAACTCTAAGTGAGGTCGCAGACAGGCTGTGCCCGAGGCACCGCGGCACCAAAGTGGCATCAAGACCCACGGCCAGCAGGAGAGGCCGGCGCTCCGCCAGACCCCAGCTTCGTCGAGAGAGGGACCCGCACGTGCACTCGGCTCCTACGGCCCAGCACAAAGTCCTCTCTGGGGCGTCCAGTCTCACCTCCTGGAAGTGCGTCCCCCGCGGGCCAGTGGCCATCCTCCATGTCCCCTTCCAGCCCGAGCCCCTCCCTCGGCCCCGCTCCTCCCGAGGGTGCTGGAGGCCAATTCTCTGCCCCTCCCCACCCTACTCCCAGTACCACTGGGTCCTGAACCCAGCCCCCCAGGGCTGTCCGCTGGGACGCCTGCCAAGTGTGATTCCCCGGGTCTTTGGGGCAGAGGCGGGAAAGGCTTCAGGTGGTTCTCTGACCAGCTGCTGCGTGTGGGGAGCCAGGGCCCACCCACTCAGAGCACCAGCGGTGCGCCGGCTCAAACCCGCGACCCCGAGCCCAAAGCCCTGTCCACCCGCCCACCGTGCCCTGCCAGCTGCCTTCTCCAGCACCCACCCCGGCCCCCAGACCTCAAACTCGCCTGCGAATGGCACAACCACTCTGCCCCTGACGCCTGCTGGGCCTTCTTTATCCGTTTTGTTAACCGGTAACCAAGCTGGACGCAGTGTTACCCCACCCATCAGATCACCCGTGAGGACATCGGCCGACAGGGGCATGACGGCGAGGGTGCGGCCCCCCACCCCGAATGCGTCCTCTGGGGCCCCTCTGCCCGGTCCTCACGAGCTTCAGAACCCCGCGAGGGGGCAGGGCCAGAGCTCCGCGTGGGTCCACACCGACACCCGAGGGTGAGGACCCAGCCGCTCAGCACGTCTCGCTCCGACCTCACGACAACCCCAGGTGGGCCCTGTCATCCCCACCGTCCCCACGTGAAAGCTGCCGGAATCACAGAGCCAGTCAGGGGTGGTCTGGGACCCAGGCACCAGCAGGTGACCCTGCCAGGTGGAGGCTCCCCAGGAAGTGCACACGACAGCCCCAAACCCAGGCCCGGGCCGGGGTGCTGAGCTCTGGGTGCGAGACCTCGGTCTTGGCCCTCACAGCTGTGCCACGCGGAGGGCCCCGCTGTGCTAGGCCCCGACCATCTGCCACAATCCCCGCCCCATTTCCATGGCTCCGTCCCCAGGCCACCGCCCAGGCCCCTCCTCCACCTAGCAGGAGCCCGGTCACACGACACTGCACGCGCACAGCACGTGGGGCCACCTTCCCGTCACCGAGGCACTCTTCCACAGAGGCCCCGGGGCCCGGCGGGGTCGGAGGTCACCGCAGGATGCGAGGATGACCCACGCCAGCCGGGCCCTCTCCCTGCTTCACAGGTGGGGACGCCGAGACCCGGGACGAGGATGGGGCTGGAGCTGACGCCCAGACCCCCTGTCTGTCCACAGGACCTCAAGGAAAGTAAAGAAAGGTTAACAGGTGGGGTGAAGTTCTGAGTCCCACACCAGCGACTGCTCGGCAGGCGGCAGTGGGGCCGGATGTCACCTCGCACCTGCTGCTCCAGCCGGCACCCCTGGGTACAAACCGGCAGCAACCCCTCAAAAGACCCCACGTGCGCCCTTCAGATTTTACGAGAAATTTTCGTAAATGCAAAGCCACCGGAAAGAGAGGTTAACCGTGTTTGAGCCCTTTATCTGTGGGCCCACGGGCCAGCCCGAGGTTTAAGAAAGGCCTTGGTCAGGCAGATGTCCGGCCCGCTCGGCCCAGACAGCGCCCTGCACGCCCGCAGGCCCAAGGAAACACCCGAGGGCGCCTGTCGCACCTGCGAAAGTTTCCGGTCCAGGTGACAAACGGTACGGCCGTCCGGGCACAGCAATGCCGAGGGCTAAATGAGAAGGGCCCGGAGGACGAAGGGCAGCGTCAGGTTTTAAACTTTGAGAGGAAAAAGGCGGAGAGATAAAGAGAGAAAGAAACATTGCTCAATAATCCTTGAACTCGGCACAGGGCAGCAGGGCAGGCACGAAACCTGGGCACAATCGCAGCCGGCACTGCGGCTGAGGCCCGTCTGCAGAGGCGGCCGGGGATGGACCAGCGTGGGGGTGATGGAAGAAGCCGTCTGCCCCGGACCCGCGAGGGAAGCCCAGCCCAGCAAACGGCTAGGAGAGATGGGTGGCTCGAGGGCCACTGGGATCGCCGTGGTTTCTGCAGGCCACAACGTCCCCTCTGCTGGACGAGCGACACACGGGACAGGTTCTGCTGCCGCTGGAGACGACAGACGCAGAGTCACTGTCCAGACACTCAGTGTGCCGGAATTAAAACCACGAGCAACGGGCCCCCCAACCGCCTTCCTCAACAAAACGGGGGGGTTGGGCAGGGGGGGCAGGATACTCTGCAGAGAGAATGTTAAAACTTAAATGGTCTCGCAAGTCAAGAGCAGGGGAAAGGGGAAAGGGCAGCCTTAGAGTCCAGACCAAAGAGGCTCCAAAGACATAAAACCAAATTTACGGCGAACTTTCACCAAATTCAGAATCTGCAACAATCGACCGCGAACACGCTCCCGAGATAATAAGGAACTGTGGCCTGCTGAGGGTGATAACGGCACTGGGTTTGACGTGGCCCATGCTCAGACGGGGTACTGAAGTGTTAGGGCTGAGATGACGGGTCTAGAACTCGCTTCAGAACACTGCAAAGAAAGAGCGGACAGGGGCTTGTGTGGGGCAAATGCGGGAAACCTGGTAACTGCTGAAGCTCGGTGACGGATAAACGGGAGGGCGCCATCGCCCTATTTTTGTGTATTTTAAATGAGTTCACAATAGAAACTATTTCAAAAGAATCAACTGTTACATTTTGAGGACTCACAACAATTCAAGAAACAAAAAAATGTCCGTATCAGACGGGCATGTTACAGTAGCATTGTACAACTCACAGACAATAAACCCAGCCAGCACTGCTAAAACGTCTGAAACTACACTAGAAGTTACCATAAGATACTCTCCTTCTTAAAGCCATATAGGCTTTAGGCGCTGAAGCTTTGCATCTTTTTTCTCACGCACTTATTTAAACCCTTCTGTAAGGTTTACAACAGATCTGAGGAGACCATACCACCATGCCAGCTTCTGGCCAGGGCACAGTGCCATCTGCTGTGATGACACACGTGCCCCGTCAGTGGGAGACCGGGTCCTACCTTCGGGGGGAGAAGTGAGGTGCAGGAGGAGTTAGAAACCACAATGAAAGTTGTTTATTTTCGAAGTCACCATCCTGTGTAGACAACCCTCAAACAAGCCTTAGGTGTCCCAGAGGTTACTCTGTAGCAAATCTGCGAGGCGGTGTAACACACGGGGGTCCCCTTGCAGCAGGCATGCGCTCAGACACACTAAGATATTTCAGTGGGTTAAAAAAAAAAAAAAACTAAACTAATTTGTTCACCTATGAAGGTTCTGAGTCACTGGAGAATCCACCCATCCTAAACCACAAACTCTTTCAAATAATTCAAAAAACGAATAGTAACACACTTAATTTCCGAGTCCAGATATTCATTCACCTCTGTAACATAGCATCAGCAATGGGCATGACACAAACCTACTATGAACTCTTTAAAATTAATTTTCTTAGTAAGTCACTGAACACATATATTAAAAATTGGAGGTAACAAAACGATTTGTAATTTTCGTACAATCCAGATCAAATGTCTTCTCATTATTCTAAATTAGGAAATATAGTATTAAAAAGAGTTTCAATGAAGAGATTCTATTCCAAAAATTCCTCTTAAACAAAATTAAAAGCCTCTAGTATTTAGAACACGATTGTACCGCACCACAGCCTTATAATTTACAGCTCACTCACACAGCCTGAAAGTTGGGTTCAGTCCCATCCTGCCATTAGCTGAGAACGATCCTACGGACCCATTTATTTTCTCGTCCGAAGCTGACCCATGGCAGGCGGGTCCATCTGTGACCGTGACCGTGGCCCTCTCCTCACCATGCCACAGCACAGAGGCCCACACCGGAGCCAGGGCCTCCCCAAGGCTGTCAGCGACCAGAAGTGAGCCTGGAGATGGACAGGGCTCCAGCATTCTCAAAAAAATGGACCAGACCAGGAAATCTCGCGGTGCCTCCTGGAGCTCGTTTCAACGATACCTGTGCGTACTCGCGCACCAATCTCGTCTACATGGCACAGGTGTTTCTTACTACGGGCCAAGGTCACAACGACTGACAGCCACTTCTCTAAGGAGAGAGTCGGCTTGGGGATCAGGCAGATCGCCCTAATGCTCGCTGGCCCCACGACCTTGGCAAGGTCTTAACCTCTCTGAGCCTATGAATACCACCGACTCGGCCAGCTGCCAAGGATTCGGTAACGTCCAACGCGACACAGATGCCTGAGCCTCCTCAGGCTTCTTCACTCGTTCCAGGCCCTCGACCTTTCAACCGAAAATCTGAAAAAACTGCAGCGTGGAGGCAAAACTCTCACTGGGTCCTTCACGCGGGGCAGGCAGGTGGGGGCCGCCACCCAGAGTCTCAAGAAGCCAAATATGCCCCCAAGACTGACAACAGAGTTCAGGACCCTTCCCCACAAAGGCTGGGCCACCTCCCAGGTGTGGGGTTAAAACCATTCTTCAGTCAACTTGCTGAGCGCGCTTCAAAGTTCCTCAGGCTCAGCCTTGGAGCAGCTTGCTAAGTGATATCGGAAAAGAGACAGAAGTCACAGGCGAGAAGCTGCCTGTGACTAGACACAGGAGTGGGGGACAACGTCAGGGGACCCACGCCGATCAGAAGGGGCTTCCAGACTCCGGATTTGGAGCAGGTCTGGAACAGGTGAGGCCAGGGTCCCCTCCACAGGAGGCCACGGGGATGGGGGGCCGGTAGGCAGAGAACGCACCAAGCTCAGGGCCAGGACCACCTAGCATGGTGGTCGCGGGGCCTGCAGCCCGCTGGAGCCTGGCGGACAAAGGGGGCAGGCAATGCCCTGTGTAAGTGGCAGGGCCAGCGGGAACTTCAGGAGCCACGTGCCTGGCGGGAGACCGGGGAGCAGCTTTACAACACTGGACCGTTTCCTTGGCCCGCGGAGTCAAGAGCCCTTGTAACTGTGCGTCTAAGAGGGGGGTGGGGGTGGGGGTTCTGCTTTTAGCACTTTAAGTTTTTGAGAACTTTTCCGGAGAGAGAGGGGCCGACTCGTGAGCGGGGTGCTAAGGGAATGAGCACAACTCCTCGCCGCCCGTAGTAAACTGTAAACGGCAATTAGCCCCTGAATAAGGGGACGGCGTGTCTGGAATGAGAATGAGCCGCACGCAGTTTCGGGGTTCGGGGGGCCGCCTCCTTTCCCTCTCAGTCTGCAGTCATAACTACCAACGGGAATGGGCCAAAATTCGGCATCTGCAGACTTTCCCTTCAGAGGGGGCCGCAGAGGTGCTGGCAACCAGAAAAGCGAAAGCGAGCGCGCTCCGGGCTGGCCGCCCGCGCCCCGCGCC
>NW_006436294.1:5846842-5848839 GCF_000325575.1 Pteropus alecto
AGCCAGCATCTCAGCCTGGATTATTTTTCTTTTTCTTTTTTTTCTTTTTCTTTTATTTTTTTGTTTTTTAAGTTATTAGCGAAACCTGAATGTCCTGAGTGCCGGGAAGCTAGCTTCCCACCGGGGTTTGAACTTGAACACGTCCGGTCCTCGCGCACAACCACACCGCCACCTCCCGGCCGAGAGCCCAGAAAATCCATGTAGAAAAATATTCATAGTGAGTTTCGGCGAATTTCAGTTTATGTCAGAAATGCCATCAAACTATGCCCGCCCCCCCTCCCCGCCCCAGGCCAGCACTCGGGGCCTCGTAGGCTCTCGCCACGGGTCCCCATCCTGCTCCTCCGTGCATTTCTGTACCTGCCCCACCTGGGCCCGCCTGTCCTCCCTCCTACCCGAATGCTCCATCCTTCATGATCCCCTGGGTCTGGGGGTTTGGGGGAGGGCTTTTAAGGGGCAGCCAGCCAGCCGGCAGGAAGCTCCTTTCTCCCGGAATGGTGGGTGACGAGAAGTCAAGGGTGAAACAATGCTCATCAGCTGCTAACGCCCTTGCCTGCTGGCTCCATCCTTTAAACATGTATCATCCACGCACTGGGTGCAAGGAGCTGCCAGTTCCCCTGGCCTAGGTTGAGAGCAAGGTGGAGTCCTGCCTGCAGGGAGGTCCTATGCAACAGGTCTATCACGAGTTCTTTGCCATCTTCAAGGACATCCCTAAAGTTCAGGAAAGCCAGCAGTTCCTCCAGAGAGGAAGTTAAAGGGACATCAGTCTTCACCAAATCACTGACATCAGCCTCCCAGCCACCCGTCCACACTCCCTAATTCTCAGCCCATCACCTCCACCCTCTTGGTGGACCGGGTGGCCTGGATCAACTGAGAAGCCCCTGAATTTGCTTTCCGCCTGTGACTGGCTCTCCACCCAACAGTCACCTCCTGTGAGCACAGATCTGATTGGGCGCCTGCTGTGCTCAGAACCCTTCACTGGCTCCCTGCGTGCATCCGCATGTGGTGCAAAGCCTGTGTGGCTCTCGGTGCCCTGCATGACACAGCCCTGCCAGCTTTGCCAGGATCTTTCACTTCGCCTTCTTTGGGCTCTTTCTCAAGTGTTGCTGAGAGCTGGACTCAGCAAAACCATTTTGGAAACCATGTCTGGCAGCGTGTGGAAGAGCTGACCACCGGGTTCTAGGTGCACAGGCTGCTGACCGACCGTGTGTTCCAGAGCCAGGAGTGGGTGAGAATTCACACCCGTACAGGACTGGATGCCACCCAGGTACCCATCAGCCGTGGAGCAGGTCACGAGAGCTGCATGTATTCCTAAAGGGGCCTCTAGCAGCACAAATGAACACCCTTCAGCTAGGTGCAATCCACATCAACAGACGTTGGGTGCAAGAAGCCGGAAGCCAAGCTGCAGGATTCCACGTCTGCAGTTTCCACCACAGGCACCATGAAACGCCGTGGTTCAGGGGTGCGTCATTCAGCAAAAAGCTAAAGAGAAACAAGGAGGCGGTTGCCACGGAGTCCTTATGGTGGGGTACTGCTGGGGGTGCTGTGACTACAGAGAGGCCCTGGGAGCTTTGGGGTTGCAGGGAGCTTCCGGTATCACTGCAGGTCTCCTGAGCTGCACATTTGCTTTTTATATGCCTTTCTGTACCTTTGCTGTATTTCACCACCGATACATTTCACGTCATGACTCCCCTGGGTACGAACCATGCCCTCCGGAGCTGCGTCTCCGTCTTACACACGCGGCTCAGTGCTGCGACCGAAATCCCCGCGTGACTCAGCCCTAGCCGCTGCGCCGCTGCCACTGTGACCTCTGGCCCCAGGAAGCCACCGGGAAACTGTTTCCTCTCTTTCCGCTCGGCGCCCCGGCCCTGTGAGCGCACACGCGGGTTCAAGTTTGTTGCCAGGGTTCCTCTGCACGTCTGGCAAGATAGTGTCTGGCAAGATAGTGTCTCCCGGGCGCTTCTTTGTGTCGCTTCCCCGCCGAGACCGCCTCGCGCGCC
>NW_006436294.1:5848915-5852256 GCF_000325575.1 Pteropus alecto
GCGCCCAGGCTCTGCGTGGGGTTCTCCCGCCCCCGCCGCCGGGACCGGGGTTCCCCTGTGCCCTCCAATCCCGGACTGCAGCCTGCACCCCTGTGCTCAGGCCCCCGCCCCCCGCGGCTCCAGTCAAACCAAGTTGAGCCTCTCCCGCGTCCCCCCGACCTGCTCTTTCTCCTGTGCCCCCGGCATGGCCAACACTCACCATCCACCGAAGAAAACCCCAGGCCCTCTGCCTGCTCCCTCTCCCGCGGCCAGGGAGTCCACTTAACCCACTTAAGCGAGTCCGCTCAGCTCTGGCTGTGACACGGCTCTGGGACCCCCTCCAACCCGCCGCTGCCCCGCTCCTCCGGGTCTTCACCCAGCACTTGGAGGCTGAGCACCCAGGGCCGGCTCACGGGGCTTCCGGGGCCCAGTCCCTCTCCCTGATACGAGTCATCGCTCCGTACTTGGGGGGCCCTACGCTCTGCTAAGACCGCAGGGCCGGGAGCACAGCCCGCGCCCCCCGCCCACGCTGGTCAGCCCGGGGTTGCACCGTGGGTGCAGCGGGCCGGAGCAGGGACGCGCGCGGGAGGCGAGGCGAGGCGAGGAGGGGCGGGGCGGCGCGGCGCCCCCCTGTGGCCATCCCGCCCGCCACGCTCTCCACTTGGAGGCCCCCGGGTTCTTCAAGACTAAAACTGTAGACCCTGGAAGAAATAGGTTGCTCCAAAAACATGTCTGTGAGTGAGAAAAGAGGGGCTGGGAGGCCAAATAAATTGGGGGAGCATTTGAGTTAAACAACACTGAACAGATGTATTGACTGCAAGCCTTCCCAGAGCCTTTAACGAAGAATTCAGAAGCGAGATTCCACAGAGGAAGGAGGGGAACAGAGGGATGCCGCCGTCCCAAACCTACTGTCCACGGAACCCTCTTCTCGCAAGGCGCCTTCGGGTTCCGCGGAGCACACTTTGGGAAACACGGAGGCTGTGCCCGTCTACCATCCCTTCCAGCCCTCACGTTCAAAGACTCTCTGAATGAAACATCGGCTGTTTGTCTGAAACAAAAACTTAAAGGACTGTGGTCGTGGACTGACGAATACTTCTGTCTCGGAGAGAACAAAGTCTACATGTAAGCCGTTTCTCCACTCGGAACCCAACATCGCACCTCGACCGCTCCATCCGAACGCGTGAATCATGTCGTTCTGTGCACCCAGCAGAGGCTACGTCGAGAACCCCGAATGTGCAATCACGGCCCCTTCTTGCACGACGCCGGGTGCTGCGGGGGGTCACTGGCGGAGCCCAGACGTGCAAGTGGGCGCGTCTAACACAGCCCCAGGGGACGCTGCCTACTCTGGGATGGGCTCTTCCCTCCGTATTAGTAAGAGAAGCACGGCCAAGATGTCGCCAGCTGGAGGATGCTGAAAAATTAAATGGACGGCAGATGCAGTTTTTGCCTCATCACACAATTTTAATCAATAGCAAACAGTCAATGTGCAATGACATGGAAAGCCCCGCATTTTACACATGCAAACGAGGTTTCATTGTCTTTGCTTGTAAGGTGTCGAAGGCGGGCCCCGCTCCTGCAGGTCCTTTCCAGCGGGGGAAGAAGGTCCACGTGGTTCTGGAGTGCCACTCACGCTGAATCGATGGTTTGTCCAAATGAGTCTATGAGCACAGGTGGTTCTGTTGTTGGGGGCTCATCGCTCAGAGTGAAGCCGACAACGCCGTTCGCGCTCCCATCCGCATCCCAGGATGCGTCCCTGCCATTCACTTCATAGTATGTACGTCACCCATCGGCGACGGCCCCAAACAGCTTGCTGCCTTCATAGCATTTGCTTCCACATTTGTCTTCTCCACTAATGTACCAACCCTCACGTCATTTGCTCCAAAGAAGATTCACGGACGGCCTCGGAGGCTGCCACGCTGCTGACCTGCTCAGCCCACACGTCACGACCTGCGGGAAGCCCATCTTGTCCCCAATGGACAACAGATTGACATGTGAACATGAAACAAACAAAAGAAAAAAAAAAAGGATAAAATCTTTGGGATCCAGCGCTAGGCAAACAGTTCTTAGACTTAACACCAAAAGCATAATCCGTAAAAAGAAAAGTGGACACATGGAGTTTATCAGAATTAAAGCTTTTGCTCTGTGAAAGGCCCCAGAAAAAGAGCAAAAAGCTATAGAGTGCGAGAAAATATTTGCATACCACACGTCTGACAAAGGACCAGTAACTAGAACATATAAAGAACTCTCAAAATTCAACAGTAAAAAAGCAAACTCTAGGACAAGGTTCCATAGTATGGCAGTCAGCACATCTGCTTCACACGCAGAAGGTCCTGGGTTCGCGCCCCAGTGGAGCCACAGTCCCTGGTCTACGGCCACGCCCGATGGCTGATCGCAGAAGCTAAGCAGGGTCAGGCCTGGTTAGTACTTGGATGGGAGACCACCTAGGAAGACCAGGTGCTGTAGGCACAAATAATAATAATAATAATAATAATAATAATAATAATAAAGCAAACTCTAGTCAGAATATGGGCAAAAGACCCAGAGAGACATCTCACCAAAGAGGAAATACCAAGGGCTAAGAGGCCCATAAAAAGATGCTCAACGTCACTGACCAAATTCCAACAACAGTGAGATAGCCACACACACCTATCAGAACGGCTAAAACAGTGACAACACGTGCCAACGCCACAGACTTGTTTCCGCTACAATGTTGAAAGTTGCAAACTCAAATGCATGTTCTCCAAAGGTCTTGGGGGATGAATGTGGATGTGGCAGTTGCAACTTGTAGCATTTCCTGGAGTCAAAGAGATAAATAAAAGCTGTTTTTTATAGAGAGAGAAACCATTAATTAACATTATAGGATTTGTCAAAGTAGTAAAGTATATAATAAACAAGTATCAATGTTTAACTTTCTACAATTCCTTTACTGTCGTTCTCATCTAGTATGATGTTTCTTTGAAACAATCTACGGATAAACTATCACTCAGTAAGGTTTGTGGCTATGAGACCAATATTTTAAAATTAACCACCAGTCTACATACTGGTGACACTTAAAAATAAAATTAAAACGGAGGGAAACATCCAAAATCTAGAAATAAATCTTACGAAAGAAATGCAAAATCTCTGCACAGAAATCTATAAAATATTATAGAGAAATGTAACGAGACCCAAATAAATAGAGATAGCATGTTCTTGTGTTGGGATTCAGCAGTGGCAAGATGTCACTTGTCCCCAAAGTGACCTATAGATATGATTTCAATAGGTTTGGTTTTTGTTGTTGTCGGGGCGAGAGGCTCGACAAGCTTATTTTATAGTTTATGTGGCAATGCAAAGGGCCAAACGAGGCAGGTCACTCGGGAGGT
>NW_006436294.1:5852321-5867760 GCF_000325575.1 Pteropus alecto
ATCGTGAAGGAAAAGAATGAAATAGTGGATTTCACTAAATTAAGAACTTCTGTTTATCGAAAGACACCATACACGTGCCCCTTATTTGGAAGTGATTTTTTTTTTAACTAGATAAAAATTGGAGAGACTATTAGTAAAATCGGAATTCTGGCTGGATATTTGATGATATTAAGGAATAGCTACTCATTTTTTTAGTTGTGAAAATGGTGTTTTGATCGTGTCAATATAAAAGAACTTATCAAGTTTTGAGAGTCACGCTGGAGCATTTTCGAGTACGATGCAACGGCAGGAACTGGCCGGGACGTGGCTGAAGGCAAGCGAGGGGCGTGCGGGGCCACCGCGCTCCTCTGCTTTGTGTATCTGAAATGCCCACGACAAAAAGTTAGCGGCATCCTGGACAGAGCGCGCCCCAGAGCGGGAGGAGACATTGCAACATCTGTGCCCGGCGACGAGCAAAAGAACCTGCTCAGGATACGTGAGTTAAAATGATCCAGTCGAAAAGTTGGCAAAACACTTGGACAGACTCTTCAAACAGAGAAATGCACGAGGCCAACGAACAGGTGCTTCGTTAGTAATCAGGAGATGGGTGCCTGGGGCACAGCAGACACCACCACGGACCCGGCAGCGCCCGGCTGCTCCAAAGTCAGGAGGGAGACACGAGCGCGTACTCGCTGTGCAGCCACGGGGTGTCTGAGCTTGTGGTGGCATCGTCACGTGCTTAACAACGAGTTCCTCATCCATCACTCCCCAACCCGTCACCGTGACTGTCAACAGAACCTCTTAAAGCCCTGGACCACCCACCCGTCTCCCCTCATCGCCTCCCGCCCCAGCTGCTGGAATTGGCTCCTCAGGGTGTCACCCATGCCCCTCAGCCTCCTAGAGTCTCGCCTGTAACTTTCAAAGCACGGCGGGCTGTGTCACTCTGTCCAAACTTCTCCTGTCATCTGCTGCTCGTGGGGGGAAGACACGCGTGACGTGGCCTGCCTCTGGAGCGGTCCCTGGCCCCCTGGCCAGCTGTGCTGAGCGCCGCGTGCTCTCGTGGCCTGCCTTCGCGATGCCCTGAGCCTACGGCTAACCCGGGAAGCGAGCGTGGAGATCTAGTTCCCAAACGAGAGGCGGCCATGGGCCAACACGCTCTCTTCGTCTGCCCAGATGTGGAACAGCACCTCCACTTCTGAATGGTGCTGCATGGGAGACTCTGACGAACAGAGGAAGCATAACCAGCATTCGCGCAGTGCCTGGGTTTCTGTCCCGTCAACGTCACCTCGGTGGCCTCACTTCTCTGAAGGGGCAGTGGGTGGTGCCATGTGGCTCGGGACGGACCCTAGGACCTCTGCAGCTGAGGGTTACCACAGCATCCTCGATGGAACCTCGCAGGCTGGATGTGGTCAGCAGTGAGGGGACACGCGGCTCGTTCCTGCCGCAGGCCTGGTGCGTTAGTGGGCACTCTATCCATGGTGGCTCAACACTCGCCCAAGGCCCTCTGTTTCAAGATCCAGTGTCCCCATGCCCCCACACGCGAAGGAGGGCAATCAGAGTTGGGACACAGGTACTGTGTGGTCACTGCAAAGGACAATGTAAAGCGATCTGGGGAGGAGAGGGGCCTTGCTGCGTCAAAGCCTCACGCCGACGGGGGCAAGAGTGTCGTCCTCCCTCGGGGAAGCAGAACCTTCGCCCCCCCCCGCCCCCGGGGCCCACGCACTTCCTGCTGCGTGAACACCGGCCAGCGCGCTGCTTCCCGCCCCGGTGCCCGTTCTCGTCAGCCCTTAGAGCACCGCCTTCGTGCAGCAGGTGGGAGGCTGAGGCACAGAGCCCACGCGGCCAGGCAGCAGCAGAGCCAGGCTTGGAACTAAACCGCGACAGAGCCACCTCCCAGCAGGCACAGTGGGACTGTCGCAACAGGGGCTCTGGAGTTGATCTCTTGGTTTATTCTGAGCGTGAGGTTCACGGCCGCGCTTGGCATCGGCGGTCTCGTTTCATTCACATACTCCCTAAAAATATTTTAAATATTTTTATCCCCTTCACACCTTAAGTTGACACCTAAAATGTTTCATAAGCCAAAGCAGTTACGAAGAATACAATTTCTGGCATATTGTAAATATGGACACTGAAAAATAAAACCGTCACGGGACTTTTTAAAACGCAGCCAGGTGGAACGTAAGTGCCAGATGAACTCGCTGTGCGACGTGACCCGCTGGGAGCCAGCGCGGGGCCGGCACCCGGGACTCGGAGGGTGCTCTGCTGCCACAGGACTCGGGTCTCCTTTTCCCTCTTCCAGACAGTTACCCTAAGGTGACATTTTGACACTGGGAAGTCTCATTGCTCACTCCACATACTTCTCTACAAGAGAAATGGGTACGTGAATTGAAAACTTTAAAATTGGTTTTGTTTCCTGTGAGGCTTCATTAGAAAAATTCTTCTAGATTTATTTATCGTTACAATGATCAGTTTCACAACTGATCAAGACACAAATATGTCGCAAATTTGGAAAAATACCGACGGGCCACGACAGCACAGCTTTGCTGCGGACGCGGGGCTTCCTCTTCCTGTGAGTCCGGGAAGGACCGGTGAGCGGGACAAGGCTCCCGTCACCCCGTCTCCACCTCTGACTGGCTCACGGCATCGGCAGCGAGAGGGGAAGCACGTGCTCCGGCAGTGTGACTCCAGCCTCCGGATCCCTCCGAATGCTGTGCCGGGAGTCACACTGCGACCTCCTTCCAAGGACCATGCGCGATGACCAACGGCTGACGGGCAACGAGCCCTGGGGGAGGAGAGGCGAGGCCTGGAATCCCCGGCTCCCAGGAGAGTCCAGGGTCTGCAAGGAAGGTGTGGCCGGTTGCTGTCCAAAGGTCGTGGCTGTCACTCCCTGCATGCTGGGCTCGACCATGTGACTCGCTCAGGCCCAGGGATGCGAGCAGCGCTTAGCGACCCTGAGGCTTCGGTGTGGCTGGGGCTCGGGGCTGGTGCCCTCGCCACACACAGCCCGCCCGAGGTGCCCGAGGGGAAGGGAGGTCTCAGCCACGTGGCCGTGAGCCCGCCGCCAGCTGCTGCACATGTGGAGGGAAACCAGTGAGTGCTGTTTGTTACACAGTGAAAGCTGACTGGCCCCAAACCCCGAGGGGCTTTTTAGAGAGTGAAAATTGACGAAGTGATCCTAAAATTTATACTTAACTGCTGTCAAAAAAAAAAAAAAAATGGAACCACTTTCCCAGGGAGCTGCAGCCACCATCCCCGAGGAACTGCCTTGCACGTCTCATGCCTCAAACCTCGGAATGTGAAAACTGGGCCAAGTAACCGCTGGTCGGGGCCTAAGTGACGCTGTGCCCTGAACTGTCTGCAAGGGTGACAGGAAAGCACAGTGACAACTGCACTGACGGCCGTGACGCAGCTGGCAGGCAGACTGACGGCTGTCTGCACCGACCGACACGCCTGCCTTCCGCTGGCGTTGACGTCCCTGGTCCCCTTCTGCCCGTAAACCACCTTTGTCTCCCAGCCAGAACGTGGCTGGGCCCCTGACTGAAGCGATGCTTCCTGAAGAGCTGCTGCTTAAAATCTCAAGTAAGTGCTTGTTGCCTCTCACTCTGAAGCCTTTTTATTTCTAGGTTAACACTGCGAAGGGGTTAGAAAAGCCACAAAGAAATTATCGAGAAGAGAAAAAAAACTGGCTGGACCACGCGGCCGCCCCAGGCTGGCTGCGGCGCGAGGCTCTGCGGGACGGGGCTCATCTGAGGCTGGGGCCTGGTCCCTTCTCCTAGAGCTGCCGAGTTTAACCCAAAATATTCAGAAAGGCGTGGTGGACATAAAAATAGTTAACTCATCTACACTTTTGGCAGTAAACACTTTTTAGACAGTTTTTATTAGTTTTTTACCTACATTTTGGTTCAACTCCTAGAGCAGCAAATTTAGTTTATCCCATTTCTTGGATGGATGGACAGCGCATAACTTGACCCTCAGAGCCAGTCCCTGTCAGACACTTGGCCATAGACGACTTTTTGTTGGAAGGTGACTTCATTTAAACGCTAATGAGCATTTCCAGGGCTATTACAGACTCCACCGAGAAGGGAATTGAGGGCGGCGTTTTTAAGGTAGGTTACTAAAAGCAGTCAGGCCGAGATTCCACGGAAAAGGTCTAGTACTTTTAATGTATCTATTCATGTATCTATTATGTTACAAGAGCAAGGACAGACACCTCTGCGCTCTTTAACGGGAGTTAGTCTGTAATAGCACAATGTAACCTGCACCTAGAGTGACGAAAGTTACTTGGGAGGCGTAAGTAAAAGGCAAGGCACAGGATTCCTTTGGTACATGTGTGTGAACGTTAATGCTGACGTACGCTTTTGGCTTCTGAGATTAAGTAAATGAGAATCAAGTATAAAACTCAGAAATAATTCCATTCATTTTGTTACAAGGCCCCATCCAATTTTATGAGTTTAAAGAGAAAGACATATATACTGCTTAAAAAGCGTCACTCTGGCAGCTCACGTGCCGTACGTACTTTTTGCTGTTTAGGTGGCAAATATTCAGTATTGAATAAGATGAAATAAGATGACAACTGATCAAAGTTACAGTAGTTCTCGCAACGATTTAATGAGTTTTCACTGCCTCACTGGTTAACGTCCATCTGAAGTGAGAGCTTGTGAAGTTTGATCTGGGTTTTATCCAATGTATCTTGAACAACGTGATCGTCTCAGAAAGCAGTCCAGTTAGATTTCAGAATTATCACCGCTGCAGATGTCTGAGGGGGCTTTCTCTCTGCACCTAATGACACGCCAACCAAGGTGAGTCCTGAGATTCACGACAATAACAAAAAGAATTGCTTAGCTAAACTTAAAAAGCTATTTTTGGCACGCACGGTCGGCCTCACTAGGTGACTCTTGTCTGCAGAACAATGAGCGGAGTCACGCACCGTCCTGACGCTCTGCCGGGCAGCTGCGCCTGTCCCCCAGCTCACACGCCGACACGTCGCCCATCGTCGTCCGTGTCCCCCGCTCTCACGTACGGGATGTGCGAGCCCACCTGCGATCCCGCGTACTGGAAGCGAAGTCCGACCGGGGCCAAGGGCACTCGCTCCAGGGAGACGTGTCACTGGGCGGCCATGCTCTCACTTGGGCAACGTCGGGGGCAGTCTGGGTCGTCACAGCTGGGAGGGAGGAGCGCGCCTGGCGAAACTCCACGGCCGAGCCCTGCGTCACACACGCAGAGCTTCGCCACAGGCACCCGACTATTCCTGTTAATCCTCCCAGTCGCCTTCGCAGTGACGAGGACGCAGACTCGGAGACCGAAGGACACCAAAGCATGAGAGACACCCAGAGGGATGACACCCCCTTGACCTATTTCGGGTCAAGTAAATGTCACAACTACAGCAGGAAAAAACACCTATTCCCCAGGGCACATCCGACCCCTCAGCCTGGGAGGCCCTGCGCCCAGCCTGCTCCCTCCGAGTCCCCGTGCTGTGGCCCTGGCTCCATCTGCTCCACAGCATGGCTCAGATTCCAGCGGGACTGGACGCTCGCCGCTGACAGTCCCCTTTACGAGTGAACTCTGTGGGAGCCGCTGGCCCGGAACGATATGACAGGGACAGGGCTGCCAAAGGCACTCCTTCACAGGTGGCACTGCTCCCGTTCGCACCTCCACCTTTACTGAGGACGATGGACAGGGTGACTCGCCCTGGGCCGCCCTTCTGTGGCGACTCCCCTGACCTGCCCAGAGGGCAAAGGAGGAAAGAAACTGATGATTACTGAGAGCTCCCTGTATGTTATTCCCTCTGACAAGCCGCCTGAAAAATTTTAAATCGTTTGAAGGAAGAAAAGCAACAGAAAGAATGTTACACCGAGACCTCAATGGTGACACCTTTTTAATAGGTCAAAGTAACTGTACAGTTCATTATATTCTTCCTGAGAATAATTTATATCCCCCGACAAACTACAGGGAGGGTAGAGTCTCAAAATCATGGAACAGAATGATGGCGTCACGGACAGCAGAAGAAAACCAAATCTGTTTCGCTTAACTCTCTCCTGGGAAGAAAGACACGACGAAGGGTTAGTTAACTCCAGTGGCTGTAAAATAGTCAACATGGCTTTAATCTTTCTTTATAAATTATACAAAAATGGAAAACGGATGGTTCCAGAACCTCTTCTCGCTGCAGGGGGGAGGTGCTCTGGTCCGAAGCATTTCTGCTTCCAAGAACATCGCTACAAAAACTGGCACATTATTCTGGTGGAAAAAGACAAATGTTTTTCAGAGTGTTCTACAGCTAGTTTCCAACCGAATGTTTCACACGTCCACGTGAAAGTAAAAGGCGGGAAAGACGAAAGGGTCGTAGGTCTTTTTCTGAAATGACTCAAGTCTTCAAAATATAGCTTTTATATTCTCTCTCTGTAAAGTGGTATTAGCATATTGCAACTGAAGAGTGTTCTAACAACGAGACCCCGGTCTGGGGAACGTTCCGGTCGGCTTCCCCTCCGCCCTGTCTCCTTCCAACGTGCAGCTCGGCGAGTCCAGGAGCCAACGCGTGCCGGCCTTGGCCTCGCCGGGGACACGGCCTCACGCGCACGCAAGCTCTGCTTCATGAATCTTAAAAGCGTCCCACGTACGATTTTCATTCTTAGAAAAACGCCACATTTTGGATGCTGAACTTTTCTTAACACCGATTAAAAAAAAAAAAAAAAAAATGAGCCCAAATCAGAACGTGGTTAGACCTGTACGAGAGATTTTCGACCAGCTGTCAGTCAGAGACGGCTGCGCTGTGGGTGCTGGCGACGGAGGACAGGCGGCGTCCTCGCTGCTGGTGGAGCTCGGGCGCACGGCCCTGGGCGCCGCTCAGTGCGGCCTCGTCTGTCCGCGCGGCTTCAGCCTGGCCTGGTCGATGACGTCCAGCAGGTTCTTGGCGTCGACGGCCAGTGCGTGGGCGGCGGTCAGCATCTGCTTCTTGTACTCCTGCTGGAGGCTGGTCACGACGCACTGCTGGGCCAGCTTCGTCTTGCTGATGACCTCCCCCAGGTCGGAGTTCAGCAGCTTCTGGGCCATCTCGATCTGGAGGGACGAGAGAGGGGTCAGGAGCCGCTCCCCACGAGCCTCCCAGGGGGATTACGCACCTCCCTTGGTGCCTCCACGAGAAACACGGTCCTTTTTGCCCTTAAACAAACCTTCCTTGCCACAGGCAGTAAAGTCAGCGTCGCCGCGGGCACCACAACCATCACCACCGTTAACCGGCTTCGGGACGCCCGCCCCGCCCCTGGGGTGCCCACCCGCACCGTCCCGCAGCAGGACGAGGGGCCGTGCCCTACCTCTCGGTGGGTGCTGGCCGGCAGGACGGGAATGGTCTCATCCACCGTGGCCAGCAGCGTCCGCAGGGCCAGGCCGACCTCCTAAGGGACGAGAGCACAGCGGGTGAGGCCGCGGCGCCCCACGCCCGCCCTGGCGCCCCTCCTTCCACTCACGCCACCTCTCATCTTCCTCCTGCCACTGCAGAGAAAACTTCTATGCTCCTTTCCTCCGCCCTGAGCCTCATCTCAGGTATGGGGTCATCTTCCCGTCCAGATTCGGATCTGAGTGCTCATCACTCCACGAGTCCGGGGAGCGGGGCGAGGGACAGAGGCTGGTGGATCGAGTGCGCTCCGGGGTTTCGGGGCGGCGCCCGGTCCTCCCCGCTTCTCTCCCGGCGCTTCCCGGCTCAGAAGGGCCCACACGCTGCTGCAGGCGCGGGGACCACGGCACCTGCCCTCAGGGCGCCTGCCGAGTCTGCTCTGCCCCAGCAAAGGGTCTGCCCACTGCCAGCGCCCAGCCCTCCGCGGGACTCGCCGGCACGTTCTTCAACTTGACACAAACGGCAATTTTGCCGCCTGCTTTTCTCGCTCAAGGCTGTGTGTGTGAACAGTAAGCAGTAAAGCCCGTGCCGCTGAGGACATGCCCAGCCCAGAGCTGGGTGGGGACAGGAACTCGTGTGACTGCGGCAGTGACTGCAGGAGGTCACTGTGCTGCCCTCGCACGGACCCGCCGAAGCGCCAGGCCTGACCGCAGGGCCCCATGGCCTCCCCCCGGCACGGGACGCGGTCTGCCGGCGCACGGCGCGGGCGGCTTACCTTCACCATGGGCACGTACTCCTCTGGCGGGGCTGGCTGGATCTTGCTGGACATCTCGATGACGGCCTTCACCAGGCCCGTCACGTTCTCGTATACCCTGTCGTTGGAGCGGTCCAGGTTGGCAGTGGGAGGGGGGCTGATTTCCTGGGGCTGAAGCTGCCAACACAGAAGCCGGTTACTGTCCCGCTCTGCAGGGGTGGCATGTCACCACGACCAGGCCAGAAAGCGCCTTAGAGGAGACAGAGGCAGACCACGCCACCGACTGTCTGCTCGGGGCACAGTTCACTTTGAGGATGACAGTGAACTGGTCGAATGAGTGACAAGTAAATGGGGCAATCACTTTCCCTAATTTTGAGCTCGGTTAAAGGAAATGAGTTGGAATCATACAATTTTACGGAAAAGCCCCAGATTCTCTCAGAGAAGTGATTCGACACCCCCAGAATCATTCGTCAGAAGAGAAAGACACCGTACGCTTTACAGCTCGCTGAGGATTTGAGAGAGAGCTAAGAGGCCAGGCGTCCAGTCCACGTGAAGAGCCTGAGAACATCCGCCTGCTCTGAGTCTGCGGGAAGCACTACGTGGCCCACGCGAAGCTGCGGGGGCACCAGCAAAGCCCGCGGCGCCCCCTAACGGGACGGCCTCAGTCACCTGCACGAAGGGACGTGGGGACACGGCTCCCCCGGGCCTGGGCACGGTGACATCGCCAGGTGTTACCCAAGGCAGACGGGGAGCTGAGCTCTGCAAGGGCTTCTGGGAAATCTCACGGTATTTAAACGTTTGAACCAGGCCCGGGACGGCCTGTGTGTGTTTCCAGAAGCCAGAGGACAGTAGCGTGCCCTGCGTGCAGGAATCTGCTGCCGGGGCTCAGTCTGAAACGCTAGGCGCCTGCTTCTGAGCTCTCAGGCCGCCTTGGTCCAAGGAGACCGGAACCTGGGAGCTCCAAGTCTAGGCACGAGACAGAAAAGGACACTGCAGAGATGTCCCCACCCCACTCCTGGCAACTACGAAGGTGGTTCTGGTGTGAGCCGAGCAGGAGCACCCTCCCCCGGCCCCTGGGTTCAGGTCGCCACATGCAGCGCTGGGTGTGACGCAGAGGGGAGCAGACACACAGACACAGGTGCTTACCCTCCACGGCTATTGTCGCACGGAAGGTGAGGGAAGGTTAAAGAAATTACCAGAGAAAGGGAAAAAAGAAAAACAATATTAATGAAGGCAGCAGACACCCCCCCATAAAAACACACAAGCAGAGCAGAAAGGAGCGAGCACACGCCTGCAGCTCTCGGCTCGCTGGCTGTCGGCGCAGAGCCGCCCGGCCACGTGCCCCGGACGCCGCACGTCGGCAGGGGGCTGTCATGCACCAGGCCCGCTTCGCGAATCAACGAGGAAAACGACATGCAAAGCCCGACAGTGACAGTCCGGCCAGCCGTGCAAGGATCAAAAGAACTAGGGGTCTTCGAAAGGGAAGGAGTACAGACACTGGTCATCACTGTGCACTGCCCCTTGGACCGCAGAGTGGGAAAAACCGTACCCCCCTCGGTCCCCTCGGGACTGGGTCTCGCTGTCTGGCCATCCTGCCGTAAGAGATCCCTGGCTTCAGCTGTGTTTATGAAAACGAGCTGATTTTAAAAACAATAACAAAACTAAAACAAAAAACCTACTTTTGAACCAATTCTTCTGGCTAGCTCCTTTACTTTAAATTTAGAGGTTTTGTTTATCTCCACAGCTTACACTCAGGCCAACCTACTCTCAAAGGCAAAGTTGATTCGGGGTAATGGGCGCTCTTGACCTTTCCCACGGTGGTCTGGGAAAAGTACAGTGTTTGGGATACAAGCTGGGCAGAACCTTAAACGTCAGGGTCCAACCCGCACAGCTCGCTGTCCGTGAGCACTCGCCAGACAGAGGTCGGCTATGACCGCGTGTTTCACCCTCCCCAGCAAGGGTCCCAGTGTGTCCCGTTTAACGCGGCCCACGCACCCTTGGGCTGGACCAGGGCCATGGCCCGGCTCCCTGGAGAGCCGCGGGCAGAGCCCACCACGGCCTGCGACGGTTCTCGTGGGTGGGAGGCGGGGCGCTTTGTTCTGACTGTTCTACCCCGTTTAGAACTTCCGTTCTTTATCTTTCGCATTTCCCCCTTGCTCAGCTCCTGCCCCGGCACTGTCACAGGGCTTCCAGGGACCTTCCAGGGACCTTCCATGGCGACGCCCCAAAGCGAAAGCTTAGTTTAGAGAGACATCGGTTACTGGTTTCCTCTTTTCTAGAGCTTGACAATTTGGAGACCCCCAAGTTGGGAGACCAGCACCTGCACAGATGTGGCCGGTTCTGACCAGCTGGGTGGGTGCCTGACGATGCGGACAGTTCAGAACCGAAATGGTTCCTGACACTGGTTTCTGGCTGACGGGTGTCCGGATGAATTACTTTAGTTACAGCCAGCTACAGGTAAGCATTTCTGTACCAAAACAGTGGTGTTTTCTAAGGCTTTGATAACCTCTATCAAACAGATAATCAATGAACAGAGACATATACCTCACACTAATTAAATTATCTTTACTTAACATAATTAAGCAAGCATCCTAATTCCACTAAGATTTCTACTCGCTTAACACCCTAAAGTAAGGGTACCTCCCAGTTGCATTTATTCACATGTTAATCCCCCTGTGAAAATGAACACGTGTCAGCATTCTAAGCTGGTATCTGATCTACTTCTAAACTTTTTTTGTTGTAATACAAGCCATTTTGAAAGTCTGCTCATGTGGCTTATAAAAAACAAAAACAGTTTGTTAACCAAATTTCTCCTCTCCTTTATGTCGAGAAGTCACATTAGGAAGGGCTGTGTCCCCCTTCGCTCCTCCCCAGTGACCCCCCCAGTCTGATGGCAGTCGCTGGGAGGTGTCCTGGGGCCTGGAGACTCTGGGTGGTGCTCCAGAGCCAGCACTGACTGCGACAACTCGCCGGCAGACACTGTGGGAGCTGGCCTCTGGCAGGGCCACCTCCGGCTCAGTGGTCCCGGCGCTATGCCAGCAGGTGGCAAGTTGGTCTGAGCTGGTGCCAGCCTGCTCCCTCCCTGGTCACTGCCCTCTGGGCTGCCGGCTGACGTGTACCGTGTCTGGAGGGGACACTTCTGTTCCCCGGCACTACTTCTCCGACTCCTGGAGATGGCAAAACACCTTCTACCCAGGAACTGCCCGTTGGCTCTGGCGGGGGCGCCGTGGACAGCCAGGGCCACGCCAAATGTGGGCTCAGCTGTGGGGAGGACATAACCTTGAACACGCCCTTAACCTCTGCGAACCTTGGCCGTCTCGTGTGAAGACTGGGAAAAAGAACACGACTAGTGCCGTGAGGATTGTGGACACACGGGGCGGGCTGGCACGGGGCGGGCTGGCGCGGGGCGGGGCGGGGCCTGGCGGTTCAAGTGAATCTGAGTCCACCTTAACCGAAGCCACAGCTACTGGACTCTAAGGTGACACCCAGAATGAGATGCAATTTCTTTCTGTACCACTAAGAAAAAAATGCTGCCGATTAAACCGACACACCATCCTGATTTGGGAGATAGTAAAACATGAAAAAAAAAGGTATCAGAACTGAGAAGGAGCAAACTCGAGAAGGGACAGGTCTCTAAGGGAAAGCAGAGGCCCCTCCTCCGTGGGGCAGGACCGCCGCAGCCACTGCACCCGTGAGCCCTCTGCGGGCTTGGCGGGGCCTGGAGGAGCCCGCGCCCGGGGCGGCTCCACGCGGCTCTCGGGGCCCGGCCTGACGCTGGCCAGCTTCCCACTCGGCCCCGGGCCAGCCTGACCACAGCGCGCCTCGTACCCCGGTCCAGTGAACCTTAACACCAGAAGCCACCCTGTACTTCAGCCTAAAGCCACACTCTGCCTGGTGAGAGGAAAGCCAGGACCTGTCCCGACCCAGGCCCCGGGACCTATCACGTGAGACAAAAACGGGGAAGAGTTTCCCAGTAAAGCTCGTGCCCGACTGGGAGGGGCGGGAAGGAGGCGGAGCTGAACCCCGGAGACCCCCGCTCCCCACGATCCCGCCCCGCCTTCAGCACCACCTCCACCTCGGGTCACAGGGCCATCGACCAAGAGCGAAAGGACTCCACGGAGCCCCGAGCAGGGTGCGAGCTCTGCCGCTCACCTTGACGCCCTCGTTGTAACTGTCCCCAGGGCTGCTGAGGCTGGCGAGGCTGCCCAGGTGGCCAGGGGCTCCAGGGCGTGGTGGCTTCTTTGGCGGAGCTGCAGGATCTGGCAAAGGGAACAGGGGTCACTCAGTGAGCGCCTCCAGAGTGGGAAATGGCTCCCAAATAAGGGCGAACCCCACTGCCAGCGCGGACGCCCCCGCGTGACACGCAGCAGCCCACTATCCGCCCACCTCACACGCTCGCTGCGCTTGTAGAGGGAAACGTGTTAAAAGTCACAAGGCCGTCCAAAGCCGAGGGACGGACACAGGTAATACCCATGCCGCCCCCCCCACCCCCGTCACACGGACTTCCTGACACACGAGTCCTCTCTGCGTTTACCTGGCTTCCCCACGGGCTGGTAGATGTGCTGGTTTCCAGTCTGTAGAGAGAAAAAAGGTCCGTTAAGGTGCCAGGTGCACACAGGGCCAGGGCCAGGGCCAGAGCCAGGGCCAGGGCCAGGGCCAGGGCCGCGCCCGCCCCACCCTTCCCTCAATCCGTCTCCTTGAACCTGTCTCCTTGAACCTGTGCCGAACGCTGGGCTCGAAGGCCAGCAGGGGGGAGGGGGCAGCTTTCACGTCTCAGCTGGGGTGGGATGTTAGACCAGTGAGCAAATAATGCCACAGGGCATGACACAAGGCTGTGACAGAGGAGCATGCGGCACTCCAGGAACACGACGTGGCAGTCACGACCAATTTAAAATCTTCTTAGAAAAAGTGACATCCATGGACGCCTCCCGCTGACCCCGCAGGAAGCTCCCTCCCGCCGCCGAGCCACGCTCGTCAGTCACAGGAAGGGGAGCAGTGGCAAACGAGGACGAAGCTCTGCAAACAGGCACGGTCAGCTGGCCGTGCCGTGCAGACTGAGCCAGGCCATACACCACGCACGTTCAAAAAGGTTTAAAACACAAAAAAGAACTTTCTGGTTGATACGCAGGTGATAGGAAAGTTCAAATAACTCGAAAATCCTATCCTCAGAACATTCTGGATTAATGCAACAAGAACACAAAGCAGGCACTGTGCGGGGCAGTCGCACAGGTCTGCTCCAGGAGGGTGGGCACAAAGCCCGCTCTCAGGGGCCTGATGGGACTGTGTGGCGTCAGCCGTGCTCTGGCTCAGCCATTGGCCCCGGGGGACTCACTCAGCTGTCTGGGACTTTGGTTTCCCACGATTACACTGAGGCTGATGACATTCACCTAATACGAGGTTGTGTCACAAGACAAACATGCTGTCGACCTGTGCACCAGTTTGAAAATCCGAGCAGTTTTTACTTTTTATGCAAACTGATGGGATCGATTTCCACTAGCCAGTTCGTAGTGTTTCTGAGCAATAATTTGTACTGCTTTCCAGACAAACGGTTCTCCCGGAAACCGTGGCACGTTTTCAAAAGCGTTAATTGGAATGCTTCAGAAATCAGCCAAACCAAATAGATATCTTTAGCAAAAGACAAGAGAAAAAACCAGATGTGGTCACAGTGTATACCAACCCCCAGGAAGGGGCCAGCTGCGGCCTAAACCGCACGGTCATGAGGAGCCTGCTGAGCCAGGCTGGCCATCTGCCGGTGTGTGTGAGGGCGCTGTCTGGCTCTATGACGGGTGGCTTTGGGCACGTTCTCAACGAGCCTCAGTTTACTCATTTGTGGAGCACGCACGGCCACGGCCTTGACAAGAATGCTGAGGACTCGGCGAGGGGACACGAGCAAAGCACCCAGCACAGCGCCCGTCAGCACGAAGCGCCCGACTGTCGCCCGGGCCGGGTGGGTAGCAACGGCCGAGACGCGCACGTCATGCTTTATTCAGAGACATGAAGTGTCTCTGAATAACCCTCCTGCGTCCACGTATAATTCACGAGTTTGGTCATTCATTCTACATATTTTCTGGGTGTCGTCTACGTGCCACACACTGAAACACACAGATTTTTCCTTTTCTAATAAAATTTCCTAATGGTAATGTTCTGAATGGCTGGCCCGTGAGCAGGGTTAATTTTCATGCAGATTGTCACTCTTTCTCCTTTACATTTAGGACAGGCTGCTCGTCACGTGTTACTCTTCTTTTCGGTGTAAGGAAGGAGGTGTGCGTGATGCTCGGTGGCAGACAATGTCACCTTGTGCTCGTGAACCGCGGGGTGCCCGCCGCACCAGCTCCGGTCGCAAACCCCAGCGCTTCCTATGCTGGCTGAGCCCAACCTCGGGGCCAGCCGGTCGTTAGTCGAACTGGGGAGCTCCAGGCGGGGTCCCCTTGCGCGGCGCATTGTGGGGCTGGGTGACGACGCCGTCTCAGGTAAGGTGCCCGTGTGCACGCCTGTCCGGAAGTGAACTAATGCTTTAATTCTGCTTTCCTGGGGTGGAGATTGAGCTCCATCAATCTGCTACCCATCAGGAACAGGTTTCCCTTTATCACAGAAACTTTTTTAGGTGTTTGAAGAAACTTGCATTTATTTTAACCAGGCACCTGCTGACGGAAATGCTAACAATTTTAACGACGTCCCCCAAAGCCCAGGGAATAGTTCCGGCAGGTCTCTAGGACACTTGGGATGATCATAAGCTGGCGCTTGGGAGAGAACACCAGGCATCTCCTCTCACGACGCCCAGGAGAAAAACTCTTGCTTAAGTAAGTTTCCTGTGACTGTGGAAACTTTTATAACCCCGGAGATAGAATGTGAAAATTTAGCAGAAGTATCAACAGTTAACACGTGGACATCCTTCCTGAGGGCGCAGAGGTTAGCAGACGGTGGAGAAGACCGTGTTCGTGATGGGGCAGAAAACGGTGTCTGAGTAAGAAGGCTGGGCTGTGTGTCGCATGTTCACAATCTAGGCTAAAGCGGGTGCTGCCTTTATACATGGCTGACTGTTTCATAGCACGTTATCGGTACATGCGCCATAACAACGAAGGTCCGAGTCCCGGGGAAGACCCGGGCCGCTGCTTACCAGGCCCTGGAGCCCTCCGTCCTCCCTGTCGATGCTGCCTCGTGAGAGCCGCACGTCAGGCTTCTAAAGGGAAAACAAAGCCAGTTTCACTCTCGGTTTGAAGGTCACCGGCACATGCTGTACGCAGCCACTTCCCTTCCTAACGCGAAGTCCTCCGAACAGGAAGAGCTGAAAGGTCCCCCGTTTCAGAAAAATTCTCAAAACGCAGTGATGACAAGCCTGGGCTGGCTGCCCTGGCAAAGCTCCCCCACTGGGCACACGC
>NW_006436294.1:5867815-5873173 GCF_000325575.1 Pteropus alecto
GCAAAGCAAGTTCCGCTTCAGCGAGAGAACCCCCATCCCAGGACGAAAATGAGCAGGCACGATGCCAGCTTTCTGATGGAGTGAGACTGACATGTGCCTGGCTGTCATGCCAACGCGACGACGGTCCAATTACGAGTCCCCTCCCTGCCATGCATCCGGGATACAGAAACCAGAGAAGTCTGTTCAATGTAAACAGGAGTGTGCAGCTTCATTCATACCAGACGACACGAAGCAGGCCGCCAGCCGCCAGGCGGCCCCAGCCTGCCACAGCGCCACGCTCCCGGAGCACTGAATTCTGTGCTGTCCCCGGCAGCCATGCTGCCCATGCTGACCGCGCCGCCCACGCTGCCCACACTGACCATGCTGCCCATGCTGCCCGCGCTGCCCACACTGACCGCGCTGCCCGCGCCGCCCACGCTGCCCATGCTGGCCGCACACGCCGGCCGCTCGCCACCCTCGAGGAGCGTCTCCCTTGTCCCCTGCGGCCCGCCGTCTCGCAGGGAGCCCTGTCCGGCAGGGATCACGCAGTGACTACTTCCTCCCTCCCACAAAGCGTCCTGATGTCCCACGTGCCTGCACTCGCTGCACCTAACCAGGGCCTGGCGCCCAGGACACGGTCGCAAGCACTTGTCAGGGGGAAGTGATGGAGAAATGAGCGTTTTTTTTCTCTCTCTCTCTCTAAAACATTTTTACAAAAATGAAACCATGTGCTATGTCTCATCACCTGCACAGAGCGTCACGTAGTGGAAACAGGTAAGGATGTCACATGGCCACGGCACGGATGCCGCCATAACAAGGAAAGGGCAGAGGGCGGCCTGGGCCTTCAAGTGGGGCAGTACTGGTGCCCATTGCACAGCTTGTTGGTTAGGGTTAAATGAAGTGACATCGGCACAGTACTAAGTTACTGCCACATTGTGTCATGTAAAAGAAACAGTTCTGCCGTTTGTTGAACATTTGGGCCTTTGCAGAATTTCAACAGTGTCATTCAGAATAGCAACAGTAACACTGTCCGTATCGACAGGCTGCAGATAAACACTTCGGGTACAAATCTGACTAAAGCCCCGATTTCTAGGAATGGAATGCCTGAGTAGGAGCATCTGAACGTCCGAAAGTTCTGGGTACAGTGTCCACTGCCGAACTGCCCACAGCTGCCCGCTCTCGCCTCTGTCAGGAGCGCACGAGGCTCCTCTCTGTGTCCTGGCTCCCCCGAGCTGTCATTTAAAACCCTCAGCCAACTCGGCAAACAAAATGCCGACGTCGTTGTGATCTGTCCTCCCCTTGTGCCAATTAGTGAACATTTCTTTCTTCTCATTGGACACGGAGCCCATGAGGACAGAGGCTATGGGCTGTCCCCTTCCCCACTGGACCCCGGCTACCTGGTATGACACAGGACAGGTGGGAGGAAATGAATGGCCTGCACGGCTTCCTGTGGACGGTCTCCAGCCCCTTGGACGAGGCGCCGCACCTCTGCAAACCTACCTCCCAACCCGAACGGTCCTTACAAAGATCACACAAGGGCTTGGCACGGCGACGTACACACAGTAGACGCTTAATAAACATTTGCCAAGAGAATGCTTCAATCCAAATGCGAGGCGGAAGGGACAGTCACAGGTGAGGGCCCTGACTCTCGGAGAGGCAGGACTGGCTGTCTGAGGCAACACGAGGTAGCCCGATCAGTCCACAGGTGTTCAGCGAGCACCTTCTGTGGGCCGGACGGGTCTTATTCACTGTACCCCAACAAAAGCAACTGAAGTTCACTGTCTGCTAACGGACTGAGGTGCTTGTTTCATCTATTTTTACTTGCGTGGAAATCATATGAAAGGACTTACTTTTGTTTCTTTACGCACAGTGTTGTCTGCTAACGGACTGAGGTGCTTGTTTCACGTACTCACGTGAATCATCTATTTTTACTTGCGTGGAAATCACATGAAAGGACTTACTTTTGTTTCTTTACGCACAGTGATCCCCTGTTACACTTTTCCAAAGCCAGCGTTTCCATTTGGGCCGAGAAAGGCCTGCCCTATGTGAAGGCCACTTGTGTTCGGAGGGGAAACATCAGAGCTTTTCCCTCGAAGCGTTGACGTCGCCCGCCCGGGTGAAAAGCGAGCACCAGGACCAGGCCTGAGGGAACCAGAGCCAGACGGCCCGTCACAACCGCGCGCTTCCGGAACTGTGTCTGCCACTGCAGGAGGCCACACTCTCCTGTTCCCCTTTACAGGACACTGTCGCCCTGAAGACTGACAGCAAAGAGAAAGTGAGGCCACTGATATTTAAAAGCTTGTATGAATGGATCGCAGACCTAACGTTTGGGGATGAGTATTTTCCGTAGCAGGTACGTGTGTTCTTTTATTTTTTAATTTAGATGTGACTTTTATACAATAAAGTGTACAAATCCTAAGTGTAAAGCTCAACCTATTTACATATGCGTATGTACCTACCAAACCTCCCTGGCCCCATGAGGACACAGAGCAGACAGCCCAAGGCTCCTGCCTACCCTGGCCCAGCTGAGGCCTGCCCCCGCCACCCAGGGGACCACCGCCCTGACTCCCAGCCTGCACTTCACATGATGGATGCGATCCTGTGCCTCCAGGCCAGGCATGTTCCACGAACGCGCTGTCCGTAAGACAGGGCCCCGTGGCTGTGCCGCAGTAGCCTGTCCACTTTTACTGTAGGGCAGGACCCTGCTGCATGAACGTTCGCCCGTTCTGCCGTCGACGGGCACCACGCACAACGCCGCTACGACAGTCCTGCACAAGTGGCCTGCGCACGCCGTCCTGCTAAGCCGCAGGTGAGGGCTGCAGGCCCTGTTTTCGGTTCTGGGGACTCAGCACCCACAGATCAGCTTTGGTGTCGACTCGCACGTCCTCTCACTCTAAGAACTTCAAACTAAGGCTTTCCACTCACAGCCCTTCCTCCCTGAACGACGCCACCCCGTCTCCAACGCCGGCACACGGCACGAGGAAGCAGCGCGGGAGGACGGGCCAGGCTCGGGGAATGGCGGCTCCAGCACTTCCTTCCTGTCTCGGAACACGAAGGCGACTTTACCCAGACAGGACTTCATCACTTTAACATCAAAGCCCCGCCTTGAACCCAGTATCACATGGGAAATCTACTGTGCGCCCAGCAATGAAAGCGAGAAACAAAGTTACTCTGCCCCTAAGCCGCGCCCGGCAGGAAAGAAAGCCCTCGAAACAGCCTGCGGCCCGGCCGCCGCTGGCCGCCTTCACAGCAGCGGGCTTGAGGCCTGGAGCCGTCTCAGAAGGGACATGAGCTACGCTGGGGTCAGAGACGGGAGCAGACGCTCAAGGACAGGGGCTGCAGGTCACGGCTGCATCACCTCGGGCGGAGCCTGCCCCGCCGAAAACGTGCCGACGGAGGGACATCCGCGCGGGATCCCGGCTCAGCGAAGCACTCAGTGACAGGTCGAGCTGCTTCAATGACAGTGACCACACGCAAGCACGTCGCCTTAAAAACAGAAGGCTTCAATACACAGCGGAGTCTGATCCATTAGACAAAGTCTGGGAAGTATTAGCGACAAAGCAACGGAAGCGAGAAGTCTTCTAAGAACACTATCTGCCACCAGCGGCAAGAGTGACCTCGCCGAGTGCGGCGTGCTGTGCTCCCGGGGATGAGCCCTGGGGGACGCCCTGTGCCACTTCGCTCGTGGGCTTTGAACGTCACTTGGAAGCTATGTGGAGTGACAGAAATGCTCTGCGTATGGGACACAGGTTACACGGACGTGCATAAATCAAAACTCGTCGACCTGTGCAGTCCACTCTATGTAAATTATCTCAATTAAAAGAAAAACTGCCCAGCCAGCAGAGTCAAGGGGTCTCGAGACTTTTGTTTAGAACAGTGACATCGCTCAGGAGACTGAGCTGTGCTTGGAGTCACCGTGGGCCTCATGCGGGAAGCTGACAACAGTCTCATGACTGCGTGATCACACACGCCACTCCCTCTGCCCAGAACTTACTTCAGGAGCCTGTTCGCCTGCAAATCCCACCCCGTCTTTCAGCCTTGGCTCCAGCGTCATCCCGACCGCCCCCCGGGCATTCGCACCACCCCACCCCGGCTCGCTGCACGCTGGCCATCAGGGCATCGTCACGGCGGCAGCTCCCGCAACGCTCAGGGGCAAACCCTCTGACCAAACGTGACCGTACACGGGGCACCGCCATCTAAATATACGAACTCTAGTGCGGAGAATTTGTAACGTTTAGTTTTTAAAACACAAATCGGTGTGGGAAAATAGGCTGTCTAGACAAGAAGTTGAAATCGTAGGACAAGCTACATTCTGAGAACCGATTCGACATCCAAACTGATTCATTCAGATTAGCACAGCAAATAATAACCATTTTTTCAAAGCCTGGCTTCTTATCTCAAGACATGCTTTAATTTAATTAACTAATTTAGAATTCTGACAGTGTGAAACTTTTCCAAGAGGAAATCATTCACAACGTCCGTCAACATTTCATGAACCTTATCGTAAATACACGTAAAGACGACGACGTTAAACTGTCTTCAGCATGATACCCGGGACGTGCCAGAGGCAGATGGCAGAGAGGGTGGGACCAGACCCGGAGCGGGGCTGCTGGGCGGATACCGGCTCTGCTACACGCTAGCTGGGGGACGCGGGCCAAGTTCCTCATCTCTGAAATGAGAATGAGGGGTAGGTGCCCCTTCCTTTCTCCTCGTTTCCAAAATCTAAAAAAGCACTGAAGACTAGTAAGGTTTTTTTTTTACATTTGAAAAAAATTAGTTTCATGGCAAAACCTGACTTGAATTGATGTAAGGTCTGTCTTTATATATGTTAATGTAAATATTCGTTTTGCTGTAGAAATATTCGTGCTTTTAACTCTGGGATGCTATCGAAATACTACAAAGTACGTGGCATGTACATCATATTACTCTGACTTTCTGAAATAAAAAAATATTGAATTCCGAAGCACACAAAACCTGCAAGATTCAGACGAAGGATTTTGGACCTGTTTCTCACAGGGTGGCGGTGATGTAGGACAGTGATTGGCACGTAGTGAATACTGTGCATTATCTTAACTGTTAAACTGTGTGACAAGGGTGTGCGCTAAGTACGTGTGCACTAGTCCTATCTGGCAATTAACTGACTCTGGAGTGTGTGTGATGTCTGCAGGCCCTTAAAAAAAGTGAGAAAGAGCTCCCCCCCTAACGTGATCTACTTCCAAGTTCACGGGCGTGCACCGGGCTGGCGGGCTCACAGAGGTCAGCCCCAGTACACCCCGCAGCGAGGGCACCGGCCCCTCCAACAGGTTAAACCGTGCTTTGCCAAACTGGAATGTGCAGGTTGCTTTAATTATAAACTACGGTGTAAAAAATGAAAGGCCC
>NW_006436294.1:5873212-5876242 GCF_000325575.1 Pteropus alecto
AGAGTGACGTGTGACCCCGCTGTCGCACACCGTTAACCGACCTGACGCTCTGTGCCCGTGCGACCCTGCGTGCTTTCCTAGAGGGCTGGCCCCAGGGTCGTCCCCTGCATCTGAGCACGAGGGACCGCCTCTGGGCCACCCAGGGCAAGTCCCTCACTCAAGGTTTTGTGGGGGCAGTGAGAGTCCTGGCTCCATTCGGCCATCCCCACTTCTCAGACTGTTTTGGGATGACTGCAGTAGCCGTGGGGGGATGGGGGGGTGGGGGCGGGGCTGAGGCTGAGGACTCGCTGGGGCCCCGAGTCCAAAAGAGCCCTTGTGTTACGCGACGCACAGACAGCTCTGTCCCACCACTTCCTCTCTGTCCCCAGGGGACCTCTGAGGGCAGCTGGCAAGAGTTGCTGAGAAAGACATGTCCCCCCCCACAACTCCACATGCGTGGGAGGAGGTCCACGCCTGCCAGACCAGGACAAAGGGAGCCAGGAGGGCCGGCCCCAGGGACCCGCCGCCCGGCCGCACAGCTCACACCTCTGAGCCCGCAACGCCACCTGAGAGATTTACCCTGAATACATGACTCGAGCAAAGCAAATAACCCACTCTGGCAAGTTTCAGGAACCAGAGGTAAAGTCTCGCTTTGGAAAGACGCAGCCCCGCAGCGGAGGGACGCCAGCGGGGCGTGGAGTGGAAGGGCACCCCGAAACGCAGTTACCAGAAAGCGCTCCTCCTTCTCCAGCCAGCGCTGGTCCTCCTCCATCTCCTGCTGCTGCCGGATCAGCCGCTCCTCCATCAGGTGTGGCGGCAGCACCTGGCCGAGGCCCCGCAGGTCCAGTGCTGCAGACTCCTGGAGTTAAAAACAGCACGTCTGCTCTCGGAAGTCTAGTTATGGGGCGCTGACGTGTGTGTGCACGCACCTTCCCCCAAAATAAAGCAAAACAGCGTGGGTGACGGAAACGGTCTCCGGTGCCGTGGGCTGAGCTAGCGTGCGCTCAGCACGCTTAGAAGGTACAAAATCGGTTTGATGTTAGCTCAGCTCCCGTCGCAGGGGTTTAGTTCAGGAAATAGGCTGAGACACGGGCAGAGAATTCGTCGTTCGTCACGGTGGAAGAGTAACGATCTGGAGGTGGAATAAGGGTCAACTGCAATAGGTGTGCAGCCCGGGGTGCGAACGGGAGGCTGAGTCTTTCTTCCTCGGCCTCGTGTTCATGCTGATTCGACTTAGGGCTCTGCCTTCCAAATGAACGGGCTCATGATGGCAGCATCTCTCCTTTCTTAAGTAAAAAAGATTCACAGAGCCAGAAAGCATTTGTGTAGATGGAGTATCCTGAACTAGAATTAGGTCACTGAGGTCAATAAACTCTAGGGTTCAGAAAGACAAGGTGCCCTGGGCGAAGCTTCATCAGCTGAAGCCCAAGAACACCCAGCTCACCTCCGCGGTGGGCTGCCACGTCGCCGTCTCCTGCGGCCTGTGATTCCACGGGTCCGCCTGGTCCAAGAGAGCTGCCTGCCCCGGGTAGATGCTGCTGGCCATGGCTGTTACCCCATGTGGAACGGGGTAGCCAGAGACCTGCGGAGGAGCAAGCGGCCGGGTCAGGCTCTGACACAACGTGGCTTATGCACAGCTCTGCTTCCCACATGAAAGGAAGTAGCTAAGATTAAACAGAACGCTGTGGCAGCGGAATAACGGTCCCCAAAAGACGTCTTTGTCCTATCCCCCGGAGCCTGTGAATATGGCACCTCACACGGCAAAAGGACTTTGCAAAGGGATTATAAATCAGGGATCTTGAGATGGGGCGATCGTCCTGGATGCTCCGAGTGGACCGGATGCTAGCCTAGAAGACGGAGGAAGGAGGGCGTGGGCCGAGGGGTGCGGGTGGCCTGCAGAAGCTGGGAAAGACAAGGGAGTGGATCCTCAGCTAAAACCTCAAAAGCAGCACTCTGCCGTGGTCGCGTTAGACAGACTGCACGGATACGCGCTGAAGGGTCGGAGACGGCCCGCTCCGAATCTCACGCTCACTGCGACACTGAGCAGACGACCCGGCCGTGAAACAGCGGAAGCCGCGAACGCAGCTGGGTGGCGCGCAGCTCCACGACGCCCTCTCCTGCCCAGCGCCAGACAACCGACCCCTGCCTCTCCCCGCCGTCAGGGATCAGGGCAGATGGGGAGAAGCCAAGTGCACGTTCTAACAGTGATGACCAGCCAGAGAAAAGACGCTCGGCTGGAGCCGGGGAAAACGCCGTGGAGCGGGCGAGCAGCGGGTGTCTGTAACGGGTCCCTGCTCGAGCCCGAGGGATGCGGTCAGTACGCGCCTCCAGCACCCACCCGGCTAGAACTGGACGGCCAGGGGCTGGTTAATTCTTTAATGAGATAAGGCACAGCCAAATTCCTATCTCCCCACAGCAACACACCCTTCGATTAAGGCCTTGTGTAGCTGTTAGGTCTCCAGGCAGCAATGTCTACCAATCCACACTGACGATGCGTAGCTAACAAAACTTTCAAATAAAACTCAGAGTTCTCACACTTTACTAGAATGAAAACATTTAATAATAAAAAGTGCCACTAAACATAAAATGCTACATCACTACTCTTTCTGGTCAGAATGAACATGTCACTGCCAGAAAACTTACAGAAATTTCACAACCAAGAGACGTCAAATGATCTCGGGCAGTTTTCTACGTGACACCAATCACGTGAAAGGATCAGAAGAGCATCTGGGGCCGAAAAGGAACATAAATGACACCAGGAAACGTCTTAGAGCTGTTCTCATTTACGAGCTAAGGGAACGCGGGGCTTGGGAGAGGCTAATCGTTTATCTGTTCGATGAGAAAAAAACGAATGTCTTAACTTAGTCACTGAACTTTCTGCACACTGGTCTAGGCGCCTAGTAGAAACCAGTCCCCCTCCTCAGGGGCTTCCGCTCGATGGGGACAGACAAGCGCCTGTAGACGCCCCGGGCCCCAGGTGGTGCGGGTGCCGTGGCCCGGTGTGCCCCGGCACAGCGCGAGGTCCCCGAGGCTGCCGGGCTCCGCGTGGGC
>NW_006436294.1:5876508-5879426 GCF_000325575.1 Pteropus alecto
TCTGGCGGCCTGTCCGGTGCCCCCTGAGCTGACTGCTCGTGCCTCAAGAAAAGCAAATACCACCCCTCAAAACAGGGACAAAAAAATTACTGACTCTGCTTCTGGCCCTTTTCTTTCAAAGATATTGTCTTCTAACTGGTACGGGATATTTGCCTGCAAACCGAACGTTCTTTCCGCACTTGTCCAGTGGGCATCTCATCTGATTTTAAAGGCAATTTTGAATTTTACTCTTCCCTTCCGTAAAAACTGCCCAGTTCAGTATTACCTCTGCATAGCGTGTGCCCACTGGATCTGCCCTGCACCTTCTCAGAACAGGAAGAAGAGGGCAGACCTGACAACCGCAGGACATGTGCCACCTGCCCCAACTGCTTTCAGACCGAGTGACTAGTTATGGCCTCTGCGGGGGATGTCGTGACCACGTTCACTTAGACGATTATTAGGTTGATGACTTTCTTACCTTTCTGCTTGCCAAATCATACGCATGAACACACAAATGAAAACTAAATACAACGCGCCTCCCCTACCCAAACGTGCTGAAGAACAAAATTACAAACACATCGTATGTCTGAACGACGGGCTTACCTGGTAATGGTTGGTTTGTACCATGTGCTGTGGGCTGGGATAAAATCCTTCACTGGACCTTGGACTAGGATAACCGGGTCTGCTGGGCTGTGAACCAATCAACAGAGCATCACATGAATAAGCATTTTGATTATTTTAATAAATCCAGGTTATTGAAAATATTAGAAAAAGATATTTCTCTAAAAGAGCTTAGCTAGAAAGAATGACAGAGGATGCCAAGATATTTCAGTGGGGGAAACGGTCTTTTCAGCAAGCGATGCCAGGCCGACAGGGAGGTGTCCACACGTGCGAAAATGAAGCCGGACCCCTTCCTAACATACACGAAAATATACTCAAAATGGACGGTCGAGCTAAATGTAAGACCTTGACCTAGAGAACGCTTAGAAAAAACATAGGAGCAAATCTTTGTGGCCGTGGGTTGGTCAGTGGTTTTCCAGATGTGACACTAGAAGCTCAATCGACAAAGCAAAAACAGATAAACGACAAGTAATCTAATTAAATAGTGGGCGAAGGGCTTGAGTAGACCCCATGAAGACAGACCAATGGCCAGGAAGCTCCTACATGAAACGATGCTCAGCCACAGGGGGCACCAGGAAAACGCAAATTGGGGCGCTTCCCGTGAGTGAGTGGCCTCCCTTCTGCTCCACCACTTGGGGGCCAGGGGACCGAGGGCGAGTGAGGAAACTGACCCGACTGGCTTCTAGTGTCTCACCAATAACTGGAAGTTGAGCTAGAAGAACTGTGAAGTCACTTCCAGCTCTACAATTCTCATTGTTCCTGAGACACCTGAATTCAAAGTTCACAGCAAAACAAAGATTTGGTTTGAAACAGAAGACAAGCCCATGAAGTCTGAACCTGAGGGAGTTACAAAGGGGAGACCCATTATTCTCCAGCCAAATGACGACCAGAGTGAACAAAAACGACTTCAGACCCGAGTGAGCCTGGGGGACAGGGCCACCTCGGTGCCAGCATCTCGCCCACGGACGCGCACGGTCCAGGGTGGACACGTCTCTGCTCACGTGAGGTTCTGAGTACGTTTGAATCCTGAAAGTCCCCTCCCCACCCTCTGCCTTGCTACACTGTCCCCTCTGCCTGCAGGACACCTCCTGTCCTTCGAGTCCGTCACATGTTCCTTCTTCCACGGGGCGGTGCCATTGCTCCCAGCAGAAATGAACCCGTGAAGACGCTGTGGACCCTGCCTGGGACCGCCCCCCGGCCCGTGCACTGCTGCGGCCCCACTGTCACGGGCCTCTTCACCACCGCAGGTGCGTCCTCATCCCTCGAGCGCCGTCCCACTGCAAACAGTCCCAACACAGTCCACTGCGCACTGAAGGTCGGGCCCCCAGGCCCCTGAAACGGGCGAGGGGCAGGAAACGGGCTTCAGTGCGTGCTGGGGGGCTGCTTCCCAAGCGTGCTCCATGCAGCCCAAAGGACTACGCTTCAGATTCATGTTTTTAAAGGTTTCACTTGACAGTGGTCTGAAGGTGGCAGTGTGTGCACATGCCGGCGGGCGTGCAGGAGACGCTCCTGAGGTCCGAGCGTGGGAGGGTGCAGAGCAGGAATCAGGACAGTAAACGGCCCCCTCAAAGTCGTGCCCTCCAGCTCACGTTTTGGAGGTGGCAGCTTAACACAGGCAAAATAAAAGTTTGTGCTCAGTGCGTCCTACGTGCACAGAGCCAGGTGCTTCATGATGATTCCCAGAGAAATGCTACAAACAGCATCACTGGCCCATTTCACGGAGGACAAAACCGAGGCTCAGACGAGTCCGGCAATGAGAACGGGCTGCACGGCAGGAACGGCAGAGCCGCCTGACTCCAGAATCTGCTGTGCTGTGCTGCTGCTTTGGGACAAATAAAAAGGCAAAGACGAGAGGAGCGGACCAGAGGATGGCACGGTCTCCAGACGACATCCTACGGGGACTTAAATAAAGGGCAGCGAGTGATAACACGGGTAAGGTTCTACGTCAGGATGACAACAACGGCACCAAGACGAAAACCAAACGATTCGCCAAGAACAGCACGAGACCACGCTTCGCCAGCCGCAGCCGTGGAGCCCGGGCGCACTGCGGAGGCCGCCCTCCGCGTCCTCCAAACGGGAACCTGGCAGGGCGGTCTCGGGGACGGGCTCTGCAGCAGATGGCCAGAGTTTGTGACAGGGCGGTTCACCTCCCTGTGCCTCCATGTTCTCCATGAACGAGTGGGGACAGGGCTGTCAGGTTCTCCCACGAGAACGGTTTCCATGTGAGCCCCACAAAGTGTCGCCTGCTACTTAGTGCTACAATTTAGCAAAGACCTTCCATCTCCTCAAAGACAGACATTTGGGTTTTCTCAAAGCAA
>NW_006436294.1:5879439-5897474 GCF_000325575.1 Pteropus alecto
GCTGACATCCCCGGGTGAGGAGGAAGAGAAAGGAAAAGCTGACATGTCCCAAACACGCGGTGGGTGGCAGTGCTCCTGACGGGCGGCTACGGTATCCGAGAGGCTGCTTCTGATGGCCACGATGGTGGGCGCCTGGGGTGGCGGGCGGGCGGGCTCGTGAGACAGTCCGATCTGCAGGGCCCGCTCCACTGCCCGATGTCTCTCTCGGCAGCATGCAGGGACAACGACGACGAAGTCCTGTGATCGGAACCCAGAGCCAGCTCTGACGGACACGGGACACGCATCACACTCTGCAGTTTATCAGACACTGGACTTTCCAGAACACCAACTCCTGTGCATACAGATGGGCAGTTTTACTTTGTTTGGTTTGAACTTTACCAAGAAAATCCTGTCGCCAAGACTAATGAGATTTGCATTCAGTCGCAGCTGGGCAGCTGTGGCTGTCGTATTCACGCTGAGTCTGCCCCACAGGTGCGAGCCCCCGGCCACCCACCGGGCCTCCTGGTGCCATCACGCCTGACCACTTTACACAAGAGGCTGCACGACGTCACGGAAATTTCCTTTTCTCCTGAACGGTGTTCTGGCAGGACTGACATTTTGAAATCAGTAACTTTATCACCTACGCATTTCATTTCAGGATTAGAAATGGGACATGATCAAATATTTTTTTATTGAAACGGGGTGCTGGGTTGAGAAACTCTGTTGAGGCACCTACTCTCGTACTTATTTTCGGGATCCCTTTACACTCCCCAAAACAAGTGATGACCTCAAGAGCTTTGTGTGTCTGGAATACATCTACCAATATTTATATTATTAGATATTAAAACAGACACTTAAAAATAAACTAATTACATGTTTTAGAAAATACTGTTGTTCGAACCCCCCCAAAAAGATACCACTGACAGAGGTGGCGCCCTTGCACGGTGCGACTGTCACGCCAGGCTTGCTAGAGGCTGGCGCTCTCACGTGCGTCCCTGCAGCCAGTCGGCCTGGCATGTCCGGTTGCGGGGCGCAGGGCTCCAGCCTCAGGCAGCTACGCGGCTGGAAAGGGCCTCTCCGCACAACTGTGTGCTGTGTTAATTTTTGATACCACAACCCAAATCAACAGGCGGTGGCTCTCAGTGGCAACTGCCACATGAAGCCGAAACTGCATCGCTCCGCGCCGCTGAGATCGGCCCACTGGGCCGTGAAGGGACTGGGTCTGCCCGCGTGGGACTCAGCCTCCTGCGTTACTCGGGGAGTATGGGCCACCGGTTACGCAGCCCCTCCCAGTGTCGACACGCTTCGGTACACAACGTTAATGTCACCCGGCACTCATCTGAAAAAAAGTCTCAACTATCAAGGCCATGGTGACGGATGTGAGTTTTTCAATATTTAAGTTTTTGCTTGAAAACTCAAATTTTGTCACTGGCAGCAAACACCACCAGCTGTTTTCCTTGATGGGACAGTCTCGCTGCTCTCCTGAGCAACCGGCTGCCAGACACCGGCTCTGAACCCCGCAGCGTCCGTGAGCTCCTTCCTCTTCCAGGAAGAAGCGGCGAGTCCAGCCCGCACCTCGGCCGCACGGTGAGTGCAGCGTGCGCTCCTCCCAGGCCCTCACACGATGACTCCGCGGCTTCCCGGTCACCCTTAGGCGCACTGGCGTCTTCTCTGGTCGCGTGAGCACGGTGGGGAAGCACACAGCGCCGGCTGGCGTGGCGTGTGCGGCTCCCCAGCTCTGCGGAGGTGACAGCGCTTCCCCCGCCGCGAAGCCCGCAGCATCAGCGCAGACGTCAGCGCCGTGCACGGGCGAAGGACGGCTCGACGGGCTCTGGTCGCACGGCCCTCGGAAATGGCCGTGGGGACGCCCTGAGGTCCGAGGTGATTCTATCCTGAGCTCTGCTGATCCCATGGGAATCGGGAGGGCGGATGAATGAGCCCTCAAAGGGACTCCCCAGATGCCCCGGGCCGGGGCCGGTCACAGGCAAACCTCTCCAGGTGAGCAGCAAGGACTGATGAAGAGATCCGTAACATAGTTGTCATAATCAGCTTTGTGGTTATAATGCTTTAGCTACTGAGTAACTATAATTAAGCTTTTAATTTTGAATTTTGAATGGGTGACAAGAACATTTCTCCCTTTAAAAAAACGAATTAAACTACATTACGAATTTTATTAGTACTCGAAATTTACCTACAACAGGCTGAGATCCTACCTGAACTGAAGAAATCCAAGTGGAATTTAGTTGTCCAAAGGCAGAGGCAGAATCGCAGGACCCCGCAGGGGGCAGAGGGGACTGCGCGGGGGACACGGGCCCCTTTTTGACTGTGGAACGCTGGGCCCTGAAAGCAGGACACGGCTCTGCGGGTGAGCAAGGAGAAGGAGCCGGGCTCACAGGACTCGGTCCTGACTGGCAAGGAGCCATCAATCATCTCGTAATCATCGAGCGATGATCCTCTAGCCACTAAAACTTTTAAGCCAGGGTTTGCCAAGCTTTTGCTTAAAGGATCAAAGAGGAAATATTTTAATCTTTGTGGGCCAGACTGTTACTGGACTACTCAACTCTGTCCGTGTAAGTGACACCAGCCACGGACAATCACAAACGAAGGTATAATTCATTCCACTCAAATTTTAACAAAAATAGGCAGTGGGCTATAGCTTGCTGACCGCTTTTTCAAAAAGTAGAACAATCCGATTGCAGAAAGAACCTGCAAATGTGCACTTTGAAAACATCTCAAAAAAATAAAGAAATGTGAGGCTATTTAAAAATCCCATCTCTGACCTCTAAAACAAACAAAAAGGCCTAGCCGCCCCTACCCACGACCCTAATGCTATAGCTTTCAAAACTTAGCCAAATGAAAACTATTAAAAATTTTACAGCTTGAGATACATAAAAACGCTTGGATGGAAAAGTTCTTTAATTCTGTGAGTTTTAGGGGAGTGCTGCATTACTGGGTGCCCACCACCAACTCTGCGTGAAACCTTTCCTCACTCCTGTGACTAAACGAGCTGCTGTGAACGCATTCTCTCGCTCACTACCTGCAACGCCCTAGCAGGGGGCGGGGTAATACCCTCATTCCACACACAGGAAAGTGAGGCCGGGAACAGGCAGCGACTCGCCCAGGCTTCAGAGCCCGATGTGAACAGACCCACGGGCCTTCCGGGCCTGAGGAACCACCTTCGAGACCCCGCCCCCAGAGCTGGACTATGCCGAGCTGTCACCGAGCTCGAGAAACACGCCAACCCACACGCACAAAGGGGAGGCCTTAGGGGCTGGGATGTGGGCTCCGTCGTTTTTCTGTGGAGAAGTGTTTTGCTTTCGTCGCTAACTCACTCAAAGCGATGTCCGCTGGACAGAGGACGTGGCCTTCCCTCTCTGGGCCTCGGTTTTTCTACTTGCTGAGGAGGTTGGACTACAGAACCCTTTGCCTCTGAAATTCTGAAAAACTGTATCAATCACCTGTTTTCACATTAAACGTGTGATAATATTAGGTCACTGTTACAGAATTTAAAACACTGACCAAGAAAATAGCAGCTTTCAGGCATGATGATAAAAAAATGGGTACGATATTTAAATAGCACCTCCACTAACAGATTTCTGAACATTTTTCAAAAATTGAAGAATTTTCGAAGTTTCTTAATATATTTTTAGCTAATCAAAGACCAAATAGCAGGTAACTATTAACTGCCAAAATAGTCTACGACATACTTACTTTCTAGAAAATGATCTGACTGGATTGATTATTCATGGCAACTAAGCTGGTATGTGAAAATAGCAGCATCCTGTCAAAAGCCAGAGGGGTACAAAGAATTCTTAATCCAAGGCAGCGGTCCCCAATCTGTGTGGCACTAGGGACCAGTGCTCCTGTGAGAATCTAACACCTGAGGATCTGAGGCGGAGCCGAGGCCGTGATGCCGGCGCTGGGGAGCGGCTGCAAGTACAGATGAAGCTTCGCTCGCTGGCCCGCCGCTCCCCTCCTGCTGTGTGGCCCGGTTCCCAACAGGCCAGGGACCGGTGTTGGTCCACCGCCTGGGGGTTGGGGACCCCTGACCTAAGGAGAGTGTTGACGGGCCAACTACGTCCCAGTCCCCGGCACAGCAGAGCCAGGCAGCAGGGAAAGCTGGGCCACCTCCCGGCCGGAAGAGTGAAGGTCAAGGATGTGCAGTGAGTGGGCGGGCGAGGCCTGAGCATGGCACAGGAAGGCCCACGCCAACACCCCGGCCAGGGCCACAGGCAGAAGGAGGCAGAAAATGCGCACAAGGTTCTCCATAAAACAAAACCAAACCCAAAGGAACACGGTCAGGTGAACTTTGACCCACTTTAAAATAAAGCAAATGTGGAGGGGATGGGGGGAGGGAGGGAGACCAGGAAGAGCAATTTAAGGTTGTATCGAATCCAGTCACCCTCGGTTTAGAACAGGTGAAATGCAAATTAGGAAAACAAGTGCACAGGAGGGGCCCCGCAGAGAAGCAGTGGAGAAAGAGGAGTTTGACAGCGACTGCTTTTCGCATGATCTGCACTTGCCCCGCCACCTCAGCCGGTGGGGCAGGGGTCTGAGGCAGGCCGGGGCCCTCGCTACCTTGGGCGGTGCCTCGTCGGATCCTCCGGAGTCCCAGGACACCGCGACCTGTCTGCGGGACTCCATCCGCATCCGCTCCTCTTGCTGAGCCTTCTCCTCCTCCAGGATCGTGCTAGAGAGAGAACACACGACGTGAGGGGCGACAGCCGGGGGTGGGGGTGGCACACACGCGACACGCCCGGCCCGTCTCAGGAGCGCCAGCTGGCTGCCGGCGCGCGATCCCAGTCAAGAATGGGAAGAGGCTCCTCTCTGAGCCGCCACCAAATGACCCGGGAACGGCCTCGGCCCCAAAGGCAAGTCCATCCGCAGCACAGCCCAGGGGAGAGGACGGCTGGGCAGACGAGGACGCGTCGGGGACAATCAGACGAGCGGGACGGAAAGCGTGCACGCCCACGTTTACTTGGAGCGGGACGGAACCACCCGGCACTTCGTCGAGCACAGACGTGTCTCAGGGCAGGGTGCACGTGGACGCGGGCCCCCCACAACGGGACACCGGCCGTTAGGGGACAAGTCAGCACCATGGGCAGTCGACCTCCCTAAACTGCTCACTACGGTCCCCCTCTGTTCAGCTCGAGCAGGACTTTACCTCCCCAGGAAAACGAGCCGATACGCCACAGCGCCGACCGCTGCGTCTGCGACGCGCCGCCCTCCCCCGGGGGGCGCTCGGCATAGCCCGCTACTCACCGCCGCTCCGCCGGGGGCCGCCTGCCGCCCCACATGTCCCGCGGCTCGGGGCTGCCGCCGGCCTCTCAGTCTTGGCCGCCTGCCATCACAGACACTGCCCAGAGGGCGGCCAGAGCGAGCCCCCGCTAAGTGCCCATTCCACTCGGGCTCCCTGCGGCTCCGCGGGCGGCCGGTCCCGGGGACCTTCCTCCCCACCGTGGCCAGCGGCTCCCTCCTACACGCCCGCCGCTCGCAGTCCTAATAATGCAGCTCATTCAGCGCCGAGCCTCCCGGTGCAGCGCACAGCCACCCAGAATTACTCATGAGAGTGAGGTCAGCCGCCCCGGACCCCTTCCAATCTGGGAATGCGCTCGACTGTTTCAAGCGGACATTCCTGCCCGACTGGAGATTGGGGCGGGCCGTTCTCACACAGCCCGACTCACGCAATCACCTTCTAAATCAGGAAAAGCAGACAAGATCCGTTTCTCGACTGCCCTGAGTCAGCAAACCATTACTACAGACGGGAGGCGGCTTTTTTTTTTTTTTAAAGGAAAGGGACCGGTTCCTCCGTGATCACATTAGCACATCAGAGAAAAGCTTTCAGTCAAAAGACTCCACTCCCTTCCTGAAAACATGATCTTGGTTTTCTCCTAGCTCCAGCGGGATGATCGTGACCGAGAAAACAGCATGAAACTTCCACAACACTCGAGAATTCAGAGTCACTGTCGAGACTGGCGAGGTGCGTGCCATGCCGCGCTGCTGAGCAGCTGGCCCCGGGCCGGACGCCGGAACTGGCTAATACGTGCTGTCAGCGACGGTGCACCTGACCCGTGCCGCCACGAGGCCGAGGGCTGCGACCTGACGGCCCATCCCCACACGCTCCGAACAGTACCGATCCTGGGTCACGTTCTGCGTTAACGCTGACGGCGCACGGATGAGCGAAGCCACAGTCGAGACTGCACCCACTGACTGGCGACGAGCCCGTCACAGCCCGTCACCCAGCCTCCTGTACTCAACGGAGAAGGGCTGCAGGCCGTTCCCTTCGAGGTGGCCACTGGGAGCAGGAGCCTGGCCCGGGACCACTGGCCCAACTACCTGACCCACAGACCCTGAATCAAAATTTCCAAAAATTTTATAGTTTCAAACAACTGTAAAGTGCATAAAAATCAAGTAAAAAAAAAATACTGTCCTTTTTTTTCAGCTTCTTCGAATAATGAAAATCCAGACAAGCTATGACAAGGCCGAGCGTGACACGGCCTTTGAGGCGACGAAGCCTCCGTTTTTCGCCGGCCCCGCCGAGGCAGTGCGTTGCACACGCGTTGCTTTGTGAAACGGGCCACCCTGATCTTAAGGCTGCTGTTCCCCATAGAATCCTCTCCAAATGGGTCACATGAGGTCCCTGGCCATACGGAGAGCCTCTCCGGCTCCGTCCACCCACACTCACTCTCCGACCCCCTGAATTTCCTGTCTGAATCATTCACTTTGGCTGTTCGTCACACACCACTATCTATGTTATTTCTCTGCTTAATGGGTTTGGGCCGTAAGCTTCCCAGGCTCATCGGACTTGGATCCGATTTCTCGTCAGCTGCACAGCATCTGCATGTGACAGGGACTTCCATGTTTCTGCCACGGAAGCGCCAGGCTCGTCTCTCAAAGAGCACAGCGCTGGCCGGGCAGCGAGTCCCTCTCGTCTCACGTCCGAACGCTTCTGAGAAAGCAGAGCTGACCGCTCAAAGTAGTCCGAGCATAAAGAACTCGCAGACGGCTGTTTTCACAGCGGGAAGACTACCCCACACCCGGAGTTGAGCGTGCACAGGAAGACGTCTCTGACGTTTCCCTTTCCAGCTGCTGGAGAACCAAGAGCAATAAACTAGAATGTGCGGAGTGTCGAGGAGGTCAGATTCAAACATATTTTCCCAAACTACAAGTATTTTTAGTAGCGACATGTTCCACTTGAAAGCCTGTAGCTGCCTAATGTGAACTGGCCATGAGCCCTCATGCTTTTTCCTGGGATGCTGGTTTCTAAGTCTCAAACTTGCAAGCAGACGAAACAACAAAAGCTAAGACTTTTCATTAAACAAACAGAACATGTGACAATCATGTCTTTATCTACAAATCTGATCTAGGGAGAACTCTGAAGAGGAGAAAAGGATTCCTTCATTTAATTCTAGCTTCATTTTTTACTTCTCTTGCTTTAGGAGAAAAAGTCATCAAAGAACCCAATTCAGAGTAAAAGGCCATCAGCAGTTGGAAGGGTCGCTCCGCTTGCCTGGCCTGGCCTGGCTCACAGCGCTCCCCGAAACCAGGTCTCACAGCCTCTGCGAGTGGGGATGGAGACGTCTTACTACATTTACATTTCCGTTTGGAGCAATAAAATGTGACCTCGCTCCTAAGGTATTTTCACGGAGACCAAGAAAGTGGTCTGATGGGCCCCTTGTCTCCAGTACTGAGCTAAGCCACAAACACGAGCCTCCAGCACAAACGAGGGTGAGAGTGAAAAGGGCCATCGGCCTGAGTGGCTGATAAGCCCGTCGCGCGGTCCCAGGAGACAGGGCACAGCTAGGGGCTGCGTCTCTGCTGAGGTAGGTGACACAGGCAGTCTGGCCTATTTCAACTTGTTACCTCATTCATGAATGGAATACTGTCTGTCCTTTCTACTGTTGGATGGAAAAATTAAATATGTGAAAAAAAGAGTAAAACCCTGAAGTAAACGCGAGCCAGTTCTGCAACGTTACCTGCGTCGTATACTCCTAGGGAGAAACAATTTCTAACCCGTTTCCCTCGCGTAGCATTCTTCCTGAATGGCCATGCTACTATGCTTTTCTTTTAAACTGAACACCTTTCTTCTTTAAATGTAAGAAATACTCTTTGCCCGAAAAACTGTTTTTTGAAAAGGTGGAACTTTGTTCACCTAAACATCATAATTTTATGGTGACATCACAAAATTTGCTTTAGATATAAAATCGTCTGGGTTTGTAGCTACTTAGACTAATCTGAAAGATATCCACAGAAACGGCAGCAAGAAATTGGGAGGGAAAGAAGCCAAGAGGGAAATGGCTCGTTCTGGCAAGTTCATGGGAATACCAGCTTTGAAACGCGATCTCTTATAATTACCCAACATTGCCTCAGCACAAAGGAATGGAACCAACCTCTAACGACGACGACAACAACAACAAAACCCTTGGTATCTCTGCAGAAAACAGGGCTGGAGACAGACGAAACGGGGGCCGCGTGTCTGTAAGGGTCTGTCCCAGGGCTTGCTGTCCCGGCGGCAGTTCCAGCATCATGCCTCCCGCCGTGTCCGTAAGGGTCTGCCCCAGGGCTTGCTGTCCTGGCGGCAGTTCCAGCATCATGCCTCCGCGGCTTCTCTTACACACAGGCGTCCAGTTTTATGGATTACGCTGAAACCGCGTTTCTCTCTTATTACATCTCAAACTGTAGGAAATTATGCCCTTTTGTTCGGTGGTGGTGTTCCTCATCTCAAAATTATTAATAAAAAAATGATTTCTACAAAACGTTACTTTAGAATGGTGACCTCGCTGTATTTCTGGCAAGTTCAAGTAGCTTCTTTGTGACCAGCCCTCTAGCGGACAGCACCTTTGGACTATGGACTTCAGAAGTAGCTCTGTGAGAGCAGGGGGACAACCCAAAGCTTCCAGAGTCTGGGGGAGTGGGCACTACGGGAGGAGACCACACTATAATGGTCGCTGGCAGAAGCAGACCCCAGTCTTGCGGGTGTGAAGAGCCAGATGACTGCTGGGCCACCATGGCTGGTGGAAAGCGAGCGAGGAACCCTCACGAAGAAGGGAGCCGGGGAGGGGGCTCTGCAAAGTCTGAGCATAAACTCCGCCCACGTCTCTAGCTGACCGCGAAGCCACGCACAGGGAAGGTAGGCTCCCAGCAGCCACCTAAGGCTAAGAACTGACCTGTAACGTGATGCTGCCCGCAGCATGGAGAGTCTGCAATCTGAGACCAGTCAAGTTAACTACCCGTTAAAACCAATCAACCAACCACTCTTCAGAGAACTTTAATTGAATAAAGAGTCACATTGTCCAGGACAATTTAAATTACTTGACACACACACACACACACACGATCCATTCTCAAGAGGAAAACAAATCTAAAGGAGGCTGACTCCAAAGATGACTCGGAAGTTGGAATTAGCAGGCAAGGACTTTAAAGAGCTATTATATTCAAGGACATAAAGAAAAATTTGTTCATAATTAATGAAAAGATAGAAAATATCAACAGAAATAAAAACTGTAAAAAATGAGACAAATGAAAATTCTATAATGAAAAATACGATATCTGAAATTAAATCTCCACAGGATCAGGGAAGGGGAGACGAAGATGACAGAGACAGGGAATTTGAAATAAATCGATAAAAATTACCCGATTTGAAGGAGTGAGAGAGAAAAGATTGGGGTGGAGAGGGGAAAATAACAGCCTCTGGGACCTGAAGGGTTCTCTCAAAATGTTTCACACACACAAACTGAAGTTTTAGAAGAGAGAAAACGGAGCAGAAGAAGTATCTGAATGTACGACGGTCACAGACAGACAGATTCAGATTGAAGGGGCTCAGTGAAGCCTAAGCATGATCAGTACGGAAATCACCCCAAGCGCATCCTACTTAAACTGCTGGAATCCAAAGAAAAAGAGAAACGCGTGGAAGCAGTCAGAAAAAGAAAGACAAACCACATACGAGGGACGACCAAGTGAAAGGCCAGTGATTTCTCACAGGAAGTAACAGAGGTCAGAAGTTAGTGTGAGAACAGCTTTACGGCACTAAAAGAAAAGAGAAGGCTGTCAATTTAGAATTCTGTTTTTAGTAAATATAATCCTTTTATCTGAAAAAAAAATTTTTTTTCAGATTAAAAAAACCCAAAACGGATGGAATGTACCAACAGACCTGCACCACAAGAAATGGGAAACGAAGCGGGAGAAAGATCTGTGTGGGCATCTGCATGGGGTTGAATATAAAAGATGTTTCCTTACTTTCCTCAAAATACTATTTAAAGCCCAAAACGTAATCGTATTTTGTGAGGTTACTAACACTTATGAATGTAAATATCATATATGACATCTAGAGCAGCGGTCCCCAACCTTTGTGGCCCCAGGGACCGGCGCCCCGAAGAGCATCTGCTGCCGGCCGGTCTGACGCGGGCGCTGGGAGCAGTGCAGACACAGACGAAGCTTCGCTGGCCCGCCGCCCCCTCCTGCTGTGCGGCCCGGTTCCTGACAGGCCGGACCGGTACTGGTCCGTGGCCCAGGGGTGGGGGTCCCTGAGCTGAGGTGTAAGGGCCTGAGGCGCTGTGAGGCCTCCACGCGTGGAGCACGATGAAGACCCAGGCCAACCACAGGACACAGTGCAAAGGGTGCTGGCAAACGCGGGGTTTGGTGGACAGAGAGGGTGGGGGACCCGCCGCTGGCTTCCAGCGCCAACCCTCTTAGCCGACAGCCGAGACACCGGCCCCGAGACGTGGGCCGTAGGGCCCCCCACCGGTTCCTGCCGCTTGCAGCCCCGACGGGGCGGGGGCACCTGGACCAAGGCCTCACTCTCCCCTGACGTTTCCGGGGACACGAACCCGGGGGACGAAATTCAGTGAAGGGGAATTAGAAACAAGGGGAGGGAAAACGAGCCAGAGAATGAAGCGGGAACGGACAGAACGGAAGGGAGGGGGAGGGGGAGGAAGGGAAGGCCTTACGGTGGCCTCAGGGGGGGTCGGGGTTTCACTGGGGTCAGAGCGTGGGCTCAGCTGTCAACAGTAAACACGTAGGTGACAGCTGCAGCGCCAACCTGTCCCGTCAGAGGTCTCGGGCGAGGGGGAAGTGGACAGAGCAGGGGAACATGGGGCGGGGGGAGGGGGGCGCGGAAAACAGACAGGAAAGGACACGGGGCCTGGAGTGAGGAGAGGGGCCCGGAGTGCGGGCCACCCTCTGTCAATGGCACAGTCCAGGGTGAGTCACGGGACTGCTCGAAGCCACGGGTTCCGTAAGTGGAAAAGGCAGTAACAACGCACGTTACCAACGGCTGCGGAGCCAAACACGGTGACGCGTGGGAAAACGATGTGAGGATGATGGGCGACCTTTTACGAAATTCAAGTTTTTCTCACTACAAACCTGTTGACTCCACACAAAATCGAATCAAATCGTGGAGGTGTAACTACAACGAAGGTGTGCATGCAAAGCTCTGAACAGCTGTGTGGCTGAACGTCACGAGGGCGAGGACGATCCTCCAATGAGGACCAGTGAAGACATAATTTTAGTGGAAATGATTTAAATTTTACATCAAATTCCCATTAAATGTAGATTTACTACTTACTTTTTATTACTGGAAAGGCTAAAGATAAAAAAACAACCAACCAAGAAACAAACCAAAAAACCCCTTAAAGTTCAGACGCCGGGAACACTCTGAGATGAGCGTGGGGACAGCTGGGAAAGATCACTCTCCTAGACGCTGTCGTGATCCCACAGGGCGGCGGAGAGACGGGGGCTGCTGCTTCGACGACCGAGGGGGAGTTCACACTCCGCCTCCGGAAGGAATTTTGGAAGCAAATACAAAAACACCTAAAAAAGCACACGGCGAAGGCGCACAGGTAACCTCACCTCACGAACCAAACCTAGAGCTTTTAATACAGAGTTCACGTTTTAGGGTAAGTAAATGAAAAGTCAAAAAGGACTTTTAAAAACTTGTATAAGATGCTTTTCACAGATTGAAAATGATAAATCCATGTCTCTATAAAGTGTCAAAAAGATATGCTTTGTATTTTGGTATCTGTAATAACGGCAAACACTTTTAATTCAAATCACCAGTTTAAAAGGTAACTGATCATTTTTCTGTACCCTAAGACCCCCAGGTCCCCCCTGGACCTTCGGGAAAAGCTTTGCCGTCTCCACTGCCACTGGAGCCGTGCGCACAGTGTGTGTACTACAGGAGCTGTGTTCAGTTGGAGGATTTTAGATGACTTCATTTAATCCTGAAAACTAGAGTGTAGGTGGGATCTGTGATCCTGCTCTGACAGGGAGGCTAAGCTGCCTGCCCGAGGCCACATGACCTTTTCAAACTTCTTTTTAAACTCTAACCTTCATGATATAAAATATCTAACTCTAAACACCGGGCTAAACTCCTCCGAAGTCAAGTGCTCTCTGTGCTTGTTACACACACACACACACACACACACACACACCCTAACTCTAAACACCAGGCTAAACTCCTCCGAAGTCAAGTGTTCTCTGTGCTTGTTACACACACACACACACACACGCACACTTACGCTATAGGTGTTGCTGGCTTGAACCGGCAGCCTCACAGATCAACTGAAATAGTCTGTGTCCTGAGATACTTTGTAACTTCACTTGGGTATGATATTAAGATATTAATATGAAAAAAGAATAATAAATTTGAGACTGCAGCCACTCCAAGCTAAGTCACGACCCTGACCGAAGAGATCACTCGAAGGCCAGCTTTGTATAAGGTTAACAGCAAACATGACACTATTAAGCTAAAATAACAAACAAACATACACCCCCTCACCCCCAAGCTGTAGAGGAGACTATGTGTTGTGTATACGGGTTGAGTTCTCAACAAGTAACCACAGGCCCCAGCTCACCCGCACCGGCTTGGCTTGCCTCTAGCTTGCCTCAAGTCATCCCTGTAGAGACGAAGCCTTCTCAAAAACTTCCGGAACTGTTCCTCGCTATATCTGGGGTTCCAGAGGGCCACAGCAACAAGATGCAACACACTCCAGGTGTGGTGACAAAATAAATATACTGAAGAGGGCAGTTATCTTCAAACTAACATACAGAGACCATGTCACTCTTCAAAGTCCTTGGTGGGGGGGCCCTGTGCACACGTCAGCGATGTTGCCATTTTTGGGGGGGACTTTCTTTCATTGATACTTAAATAAAAGAGAACCAGCTACAAGAGTTCCTTGCCATCCTATTTTTTTTTCTTTTAACTAAGCAATCTGAACTACTTGCTCACTGTCATAATTATGAAATGGAGAACTTAGTGACTCTGCCCATGTCTCAAATCACAGCACAGAGCATGAAGGCGGACGCCGGGGGCCGGACTGGGGGCGCTTGCTGGGAGCTCCAGCCCCGAGGCCTCAGGTCCGCTGCCGACCCTCACCGATTCCTTTCATTCGTAAACTGCTAATGAGGAGACCGCCTACGTCCCGAGGACTGTGTGCGTTAGGATGGGATTGTGTGTGAAGGTTCGTTGAACGATGCATGGTGACCGAAAGTCCTCGGAAACGCTGGTCTTTAATGTCCAAACTGGTAAAGCTAACTGGGGAGGGCGACACTTGCTGTCAACGAGCACAGCGCTGGTCCTAAAGGTGACCCGACCAGCTCAGTGACGGCAAGCCCCCTCGACATCACAGATCGCGGCCGGGGCGGCGTGTACTGGCAGGTGTCCTCTGGGACAGGCGGCTCAGGTGATGTGTCTGCATGCCACGCTTTGGCGCACACCCGCAGTGGATCTGTGGCCCAGACGCACGGGCACCTGCCGAGGCCGCAGCCGCGCCGGCCATGCTGCGGAATGGCCTGCAGGAGGGTCCGCCCCGGGGCACCGCTGCGCCACCAAGGCCGCCACACGCCCAGCGGGCATCTCGGACGCAGACTCACTGAAAGACACTCCCTAGGGTGCTCAAGCGACAAGTGTTCCGACGGCGCCAGGGGGAAGGATCGCAGCCCCACCCATGGCGGAAGGCGCAAACTGCGTGCGTCCCCCACGGACGACGCTGCACGGCGGCGACAGCGGCCCACGGCCACGGGGTCACGGCCAGTCTTGCACTGCATGCTGAGAAAGCACAGCTGAGCGACGTGGGGGCGGGGGCGGGGGTCTCAGCCAGGCGGGGCGCCGTGGTCCGTGCTTCCCCTGGGTGGGGGGCAGCGGGCCTTCGGGGTGCCTCCGTGCAGCTCTCCTGTTCTGGATGCTGGTGACATGTGTGTGCCCACGCTGTGAAAACTCAATGAGCTGTTCACCTCCTGGTATGTTTACGTGTTCGCATCTTTGTACGTCAATAAAAAGTTTTAAAAAGTATACAACTGAAACTGGCATATTACTGTCTGAAAAAAAACTCACTGAATTGTACAGTGTAAATACAAGCAACTAATTGTCTATTACATTTCAATAAAGCTGGAAAGAAGTTTAAAAAATATAAAAGTTATGGTATGAAAATTTTAATTGATAATTTTTTCATTGCCTTCCTTTGTCTAAAAAGGATTAAGAAGCTGCACGTTAACGTAAAACGTTTCCCTAAACTGATATAAAACTGATACATTTTTTTTATAATGACTCGAGTCAAGCGGAGCACCGCTGGGAACAGCACACTGGAACGTAAGCGCTGAAAAGGCAAATACTAAAGCTGTGCGTTGGTTTCCTTGGCAGAGTATCTATCAAAGAATTAACTGAATTAAACAGCCGTGAGATGACTTCTTCATTCAAAAGATATTTAGTGTGCTCTTATAACCTGTCAGTCATCCGGGACAAACATGGCAGGGTGCACAGATTAAGAGAAATTCCCCCGATGAGGGGTGTTGTACCCTTGCTGGTCGGCCACCTCCAGGTTACTCTCATTCTGTTGCTCAGTGAATTCGCGTCTGTGAATGAGAGACAGGTGTAAGGAGGACAGGCTGTCACTGAGACCGACCTGGGAAAGTAGGACTCAAGTACTTTATGACTTTGTCTAACAAGAGTCATCCTGAGAGCCGCTTTTCTCCCATTTATAACAGAGTAAAAAGCATGGCCAAAGATGAGTGGAATCCCACAGCGATTTGAGTCTATGTGAAAAATTTTCTTTTAAGGTAGACAAGGAAAGTGGGATTTGGGAAACATTTTTAGCTGCTCTGAGGTAAGGACTATCCAAAACTTATTACTCTGTTAACATCTTGGATATAGTTAAAATTCTGAAAACCTCAAATAAAAGAATGTATCTAATTACTGTGATACACTGTTACATATAAGTGACCTGGCAATTACATTATAGCTAAATTTTATTGACCTATTTGGTAGCCTTATTATACATATTCTAAGGCAAAGTTAAACTTTTCTGACTAAATCAGAACACAGACTGAATCAGTGTTCATGACCTATGCTAAGGGGGCACAAGAAGAAACACATCAATTATAGTTACGTTTACGTGTGTATAGGTACGTGAATAAAAATAATTCTTTTTAGTTGTAAAAATTCATCGTGGATGGTTCCGGGAGCTAATTCACCCTCAAGGAGCGGGCTTGGGTTAAGGTTACGGTTAGCTCACATGCGCTAAGCCGCGGGTTCAGTGGCTTCCCGACCCCTTACTGGGTCCGGGCTCCTGGCCCGGAGGGGCGGCGACACCGAGGTGAGTATGACGATCCCTGTCCTCAAGGAGCTTCAGTCTAGTAGGGGATGAGACATACTAGACTGTGAGCTCCTCGAGGGCAGGAAAAGTGTTCTGGTCACCCTGCCCCGTGACCAGCGCCAGGCCCGGCTATCATGGCGCACGCCGTGTCTGTGGCACCGAGCATGGGATGCAGCCAGGCGTGGCAGTGAGGGCGACGGGACAAGAGCGAGTGCTCTGGAGGCCCCGAGGGCGGAGGCCAGTCTGCTGGGAAGCCAGGAAGAGCCAGCGCGGGGAAAGCAAGAGGCTGAGCGAGGTGGGCAGGGCTCCGAGAGCTGGAAGAGAAGATGCTCCAGGCCGAGAGGCGGAAAGCGATGGGAAGACGCCATCCGGCCAGGACGGAGGGAGCCCTCGCTGCCGCTCTGGAAGCGGCCACCTGATGCGGGGAGCAGCGGGCACCCCCAAAGCCCGCACGGAGTGAGGGGGCCACTCTTCCTCGGCCACGATCCAGGAAGATCGACTCATGAGTCATGCCGGACAGGGACAGACGGGAGGGCAAGCCGGCAGGTGGTCTGTGGACACTGCAGCGAGGCCTCTTCAGCCATCGGCTGAGTCCAAGATGGCAACGAAGACAAAGTCGCCACCGTCACCCATAGGAGGTGAGGGCGAGAGCTGGCCGCGAGGACGAATGTGATGTCCGGCAGCAGTTTAAAAGGCAGGTAGGTGGAGAGCAGAGAAAAGGGCAGGACAGAAGCGGACGGCAGACGGAGGCGAGAAGTAAAGCCTCAACGGCTGGAGAACCAGGAGGCTGAGAAGGGAAGGCCGGCCAGTGCCAGAGTGATGGCGGAGGGGCAGCGGCCAGAAGACAAGGTGTCGCGGAGGCTGGGAGATGCACTCGGAATTAGAGACGGGAGAAGTTTCCAGGACAGAAACTGTCATGTTGTGAGGAAAGATCAAGGAGGGACAAAAAATGATGATGATTTAGGGGCAAAACATGAAATAAAGCATGTCCAAAATCCAGCCCTCACAGTGGGAGAACACGTGACTAAGTTGTATAAGAATAGATGAGATTTTTGCTAAAAGAATGCTGGCTAGAAACGCTGAAGACCTATCATGTGACATAAAGAGCCGACCTGCTCTACGCGGCCCTAGCAAACAGGACCTGGGTGGGTGACCGGGGGGGACAGGAGCTGCCAGCCCTCTCTGGGGCGTGCCTCTCACTGTGTCAGTAACGGCGGGACGTAAGCTCTGGAGCAGGACCATGTGCCATTTGCTACTGAATCCACTGAACGCAGCTTAGAACAAAGCAGCCACAGAGCCAACAGTGGCTGACAGGATTAGCCTCCTGCATTTCCGCTCACCGGCCTGAATTCTTCCCGGATCGTCTGCCCGGTCAGGAGCCTTGTCCAGCAGGCCGAGCTGCCGGAGAGGAGACGAGGCTACAGGAAGTTGAGAGGGAGTTCGAGCACTAGGGGGAAAGGCTGGGACAGATGAGCTCAGGGTCTCCTGGACCCTAATATTTGGTAATTTTTATGAAAAAAGACTAAAATGTAGCAAATAAAATAAAAACAATTTCACATAAAATCAGAGAAAGACCCCAAATATAAAACTAGGTGACTCAGCAAACCAAGGTGTGGCTTGGTTGGTTATGTAATTAAGCTCCCTGCGCACACACGCATGTTATATGAAAATACCTTGTTTACCGGAGTATTACATCTCAATCTAGACTTTAACTCCACTGACTTCAACAACTGTTTGCTGAGCACGTGCCAGGTGCCTGGTCCTGAGCTCTGCGCTGGGGCCACGGAAACGAGAAGGCACAGCGGGGCGCACTGAGAACAGACTCTGGCTGAGGACAGAGACGAGCAGACGAGAAAGCCACCGGGCCAGCTGCCCGGGCTGACTCCGCCCGGGCTCAGAGGGCTTGGCGCCTGAGAAGTCCCCGTGGGTGCCCTCCAGGGCGCTGGGAGCTGCGGCGGTTTGTCATCTGACAGTGCCTGCCACAGAGGACGAGCCACAAGAAGGCAGGCAGCGTGGCTATGCCCGTGGAGGCAGGGCTGACTAGGGAGGGCTCCTGCAGGAGGTAGTGGCTGAACTGGGGCCTAAAGACTGAACTGAACAGGCCCGGCAGGAGTCAAGGGCATCTCGGAGACAGAAGACGGCACGGGGAAGGCGGCGAGCTGCGCTGGGAGGACCGGAAGCGGGCGGGTGGGCTGCAGGTGGATGCAGGGGCCGTGTGAGCTGACTCGAGACGACGCACGGGTCGCATGCCTGCGGCTCTCGTGGGCCACGCCACGTCAATTAGAAGTTAGGACAAAGAGGTGTGAGCGTAATTTGAAGTTTGCTAAGATTTTAAGATACATTCTACTTAAGACTCTAGGAAGGCATAAGTAAACGCAACCCTACGCAAAAAGGTAATCCTGCTCGCCCCAGAACTAGGTCAGCCTCGGACGCACTGATAAGGGGCCCCGGGATGCCGCCCACGCCCGG